>NC_135312.1:18162779-18467686 GCF_048772815.1 Callospermophilus lateralis
TTGTTCAGTTTGCTGGGTCAGGGATCATATTTTCTTGCCTCCATTTTTTTTTTAACAAAAGTCAATGTTTTTTGATGTGTCTAGTACAGAGGGGTTAATTATTCTTTTTCCACAGTGGGAAGCATGGGATCCACTTACCTAGAGTTCACCTCAGAGAAACTGACCATGTGATAGAATCAGAGTCTGCGTGGGGTCAAAGGACATGGCCCCAAGCTGGAATCTGAGACGTGTCAGGGGTCAAGTGTGAGAGGGAGAGGAAGGGCCCTGGGCCTCCCACCTGTCTGTGAATGGAGCTCCTTGAAGTTCAGCAAAAGACTTCATTCACAGGAAAAGAGGAGAAGGTTTACGACTGCTTACAAAACTGTAAACTACTGGTCTTCCCTTTCTTCACCCCATCACAGAGGCAAAAACTGGGCCCCAAGAAGATGGGAGACTCCCTCAGTTTCACCCAGCTAATGGGATGAGGGCAAAATCTCAAATGGGGGGATACAAATAGGAAAATCACAGTTATGGCAATGATTTTTTTTTTAATCTTTGAGCATAAGGTGTTAGAGAAAAAATGGAGATGAGTTGACATTATTGCATTAGAGAAAGAAATAGCTCTGTATTCCTCACTTCATTCACTCAACAAATATGACTGAGCACCTTCCACGTGCCTGATGCAATGTTGACGCTGAGGAAGAGCAAAGCAGACAGAAAGGATTCTGGGTCCATGGGGCACATGCTACAGTGGGGGGTGGGGGTAAAAACTTAGGGCACTTTAAGACGGTGATGTCTGAATTTAAGCAGGAGGAAGAGGTTCCAATAATACAAAAGGAGTAGAGAGAGACTTCCCCGTGAGAAGCATGCCAAATGCAAAACCCCAGAAGTGAGAAAGATTGAGACCTGTTCCAGGCACAGCAAAGGACTAGGACCTGGTGGAGACAGTGGCCAAGGTGAGATGGGAGAGGCAGACGGGAACCACATTACGCATGACCATGGGGACCATGGAAAGAAACTTGGATTTTATTCCATGAGCAAGGAATCTGAATCCACCCAGAAAGTCACGTAAACTGATTAACACTGGAAGCATACCTGGCTGTTGTATGATGAAAACTCTGAAGGAGATGTAGGAAAGATGCAAGGAAGGTCCAGTACCAAGAGGCTATTGTAGCACTAGATTCTGTCCAGGAGGGAGAGAGAGAGAGAGAGAGAGAGAGAGAGAGAGAGAGAGAGAGAGCATGGAAATGCTAGAGATGGAGAGAAGTGGGTAAACTCAAAGTTACATGAAGCCAATAGGATCTGCTGATAGATTGAGGATGGGTGAGGAAGAACATGTCCAAAGTGACTGCTAGTTGGAAATTAAGGAGGGTAGTATTTGAGTTATTGAAAATGAGGGTGAAAGAAAAACAAAAATAAATGCATTTTAGGCATACTGTGTTAGAGATGTCTATTACATTTCCAAATGGAGAGGACCCATTGGCTGTATACTCCAGGAGCTCAAGAGAGTGCTCAGAAACGGAACTTCAAGTGTGGCAGGCAAAGGGTCGACCTTACAAACATGAGGTGGAGGAGATCTGCTTCCAATGTAGCTGAAAATACTCGTACCTGCTTGACATCCTACAGATAAAAACCAGCAACCCTGGACAAAAGAGCAAAAACAACCAGGTGAAGGTTCTAGAAAGTAAATAAAACCAGGCGGATTCTGGAGAGAAATTAATACTGGGGAAAACATATTGCCACACATTTCCCATTTTTATGGTTTTTAGCTGACTTAGGGGAATAACCTGTTCTTCTGGTCTGAAGAATCAGAAGACATGGAATCTGGTGACCCTGAACCACAGCTGCGTGGGGCCAAGGGAAAGCAGATGAGCTAAGGACACAATAACTGAACTGCAATTTCAGCCGCTGCCCGAGAAATTGTTTTGTCGAGGTTCAATCAAGTTAATTGCCTACTAAAACAAAAAAATATCAATACTCTTTGAGGAATAGAACAAATCTGAATCTCCACAACATAAAATTTACAATGTCTGAGCGACAAGACGGCCCAGATGCTGAAAATTAGACTTTGGTTTTAGAGCAACTATTAGAACTTTGCTCAATGGGGTAAAAGAAAACATGTTTGTAATGAATGACTAGATAGGATATCCGACAATGAAAAATAAATACAATCAAAAAGAACCCAGTAGGATTTCTAGAAATTCAAAGAGAATATCTCTAAATTTTTTTTTTTTATCACTAGATGGGCCTAACAGTAGAACAGAAATGACAAAGGAATGGTTCCATGAGCTTGACTACTGATCAGAAGATATTGTACAATCTGAAGAACAAAGAAGAAAGATTGGAAAAAATCAATAGATCCTCAGAACCATATAAGACAATATCAAAAGATTTAACCCTATATACAGTTAGAAATGTTAGATGGGATCCCCTTGCTGCACAAAGGAGAGCAACTATATAAGGATTGAAGCTCTGTAAGATTCAGGGGCTTCTGGAAAAGAAAGAATCAAGCAGAAAGATGAGAAAGAGCTCTTTAATTTTCTTAATCAGAAAATGAGCTTTGATGGTTTGTTTTTTTCTTTCGCTTCATTCTGTGACTCCAGCCATCCCCAAAAGGGGAAAAGGGTTTCATCAACTAACCAAAAATCAGGTTTCAACTCACTGACCCACTGCCCAGACTGCTGCCTCCGCTCTAACTGGGATCTACCCAGAAGTACAAATGCAATGGTTTGTTAAGACACAAGAAAACTTACTTTTCTAGAAGTTTCTTTCTTTACTGTTTCATCCCACAATTAAACAGTGTGTAACATTCTTCCTGTGATTCTCTCATGAAAAAAAAAAATCCCCTGAAAAAAAGAGAGATTTCCAATTTGAAATCCATAATCAGAACAAAAATTAAAAACAGTGGCCCAAAAAAGAAAGAAAAACACCAAGATTCAGAAGCTTATTGAGACCAAAGAAAAAGGATCTTTCAAAAAACTGAAATCCATTCCAGTGTGAGGCTTACAGAAGAATAAACTTTAGCAGGTGAGATGTAAAGTATAGATTAGAAGGGATTAAAAATGGTGTTTGAAAACAAACAGCCAATGATAACACAACAAATAATATTAAATTCTTTAAGTACATCAGAAGTAAGACGGCTGCAAAGGGATCAGTGAATCGGCTAGACAAGCCATGCACAAAGGAGATATTCAGAAGGATAAGGAGATTGCAGGGAAACTAAATAATGTATTTGCATCAGTTTTCACACTGGAGAATAAAGCAATAGAGGAAAGGGAGGAAAAGCCTCACTGTGTGAGAGGGAGGCCCAGCTCAGATAGAGACATCAGAGGGAGCCACGAGTCAACGGCACAGGGAAAGAAGTATTTGCCATGTTCCAGCCAAAGCAAGAGGCATGCACCAGAGGCCACAGAGCCCACGATGCCTAACATCTCATTACAGCTGTATCACTTGCCAATTGCAAGGTTCCATACAGTGGTGAGCTGGAGACAAGTCACCTTCTACCATGACTGGAAGTGTGCCCCATTTCTGTGTTAGAATGATTTTCAAATTGCAAAACCTCCAGCCTGTATATCATAACCCCACTGGCTGGTTGATCAGAAGTCAAGCAAAAGAAGGGCGCTTTAGTGCAACCCACCCGAGAATGTGCACAGGAGGCAATTCTGATACACTCATGGTGGGAATGTCAACTGGAACCACCAGCTTTAAAGAACATTGATTTTACCCAGTATAGTTTAAGATGTATATGCCAAATCCAATTTCACTGCTAGGGACGTACGCTAAAGAAACTCTCTGAGAAATTACAAGGTTATTCACTGCAAGGTTATTTGTACAAGTGAAAAAATGAGAAACATAAATGTCCATAAATAGGAGAATGCACGACAAAATTCATTCATACAATGAAATGCAAAAAAATGTTCTACTTCTAATTGACTGGATCTGTACGTATCCATGTGGATAGGCTTCAAAGTTACAACATTTTGAGGGAACTGCATTTGAGGGGAAACCAAACAGTATAACAAAACGTATGTTAAAAAATTAAAAGGGCATCTAATACATTTTTCACAGATTCATATGAATGTAAATAAGAGTATAAAGTACACTAGGAAGGTATACACAACTTCAGAATATGGGATGCTGCTAGAAGAACTGGAAGGGACTTGATATTAGGGATGAACTAGATCACTTTATCTATGAAGATCTCTGATGTGGTTTGAATGTTTGTTTCTCTCCAAAATTCATGGTGGAATTAAGAGGTGGGGCCTGATGGGAAGCCTTATATGGATGGGTCAGTGCCTTATACAAGGACAGGAAGAAACTAGCTTAGGTCCTTTCGACCCTGTTCTTCTGCCAAGTGAGAACCCCTATTAGTGCCATCCATAAGGAACAGGTCCTCACCACACAAACCTGCTGGTGCCTTGATCTTGGACTTCCCTGTCTTCAGTGCTGTGACAAAATAAATTTCTATTGTTTAAACATTATCTAATCTTGGGTATTTTGTTATAGCAGCACAAATGAACTAAGACAATCTATTTCTTTAATTTAAAACAGATATTAAAACAAATATGACAAAACATTAACAATTATTCTGGGTGATAATAGGAGTTTCTTTTTAGTGCTTTCTATATTTTATCATTTGGTTTTAATTTGCAAAAAAAAAAAAAAAAAAATCAAAAAATGTGTTCTGTCCATCACCTGAACAAAAGGCTTAACTTTAGAAAATGGATTATTGTATGTGGAAAGCTATTATTAACCCAAACTTGAGATTCGCCTGGGGAATCCAGAGTAGTGACAGGAATCGTCTCTTGTGCTAATTTAGACAGATGTCCTCAGTCTCCAAAGCTATCTGCTTTCCACCATCTAAAAATCCTTCAAGGATAATTAACAGCACTTATGGCACTGCTGTTCCTACCATGAAAGTTTGGCTCCATTTCATAGAATAAACAAGGGACAATTATGGAGTAAAGGGGGAAAAGGAAATGAAAACAGAGTCAAAGGTGGAGACCCTCTTACCCCAGGAAGGCTTTCCTACCACCATCTTAACATTTGACAATTCTCTTGGAATTGATTCCCTAAGGTCAAACCCCTGGAAGATGATAAACAGGTTACTAATTCTAAGCCAGGTTGTTTCCTACATCCTATGTTCAGAGAATGCTGACGCCAGGAAGGTCCACAGAAGAGAATGTTATGATGGGCCTCGGTGTCCACCATGAGCACAGGAGGGGTGGGGGCTGTGAGCCGCCTACTGAGTCATGTTGAGAGTTTATCTCAGAGGTCTAGCGACTTGAAGCAAATGGCCCTCTTTGATACATGAAAGCTAGAAATTCAAGGTGTTTTATGCAGACCATTAGACTGCAAACATCTTCCAGAATTCCATCCAAGATAATGGACTGCTTGAGCTGCTGACTCACAAGTAAACGTGGAAATGTGAGATCTGTCCACGCACCAAGTTGCCACTGACTATCTGTCCAGGCTGGGACTTACTAGCTAATGACCCTATAGCAGCGCTCCTCCCCCAGGGCCAATTTTGTTCTATTTCCAGGAGATTTTTTTTTTAAGGTTTATTTTTCAGTTGTAGTTTCACACAATACCTTTTTAATTTCACTTATTTATTTTTACGTGGTGTTCTGGATGGAACCCAGGGTCTCCAACGTGCGAGGCAAGCGCTCTACCACTGAGCCACAACCCCAGCCCCTCCCAGGTGATATTTAGCAATGTCTGGAGATACTTCAGTTGTCACAACTGGGAGATGATATTGATATTTAATAGGTAGATGCCAGGGATCCTGATAAACACCCTATAAAGCAATGCACAGAAAATTCCATAAAAAGGAATTACCTGGTCTAAAATGTCCACAGTGCCATGGCTAGCAAACTCTTCCCTTAGACCAGACAAGACTAGACAGCATGGAATGATCTAAAGATTCCCATCTGGACCTGCTCTTCTTAAAGGACAGTGCCTGCCAAGAACTCCAGCCAGTCAGCGTGCATCCAATGCTCACATAGGCCAGGCCAAGGGTGTGGCTTCTGAACCTGGCACTTTTCATTCTTATGGGTTGTGGATTCTGCTCAGTTTGTCTCTTTTCTTGGAATCCAGGATGATTTTCAGGATCATTAATGCTCTCATCTGTCTTGGTCTAGCAGGATGATCACAATTTCTCCTGACACAAGGGGCCAGCCAAAGTGATGCTGTATTTGTCAAGACCAAATGTGTCTGCCACAGCGGGTTCTATCTTGGATGAGCAGAGACAGCTGTACCAGGAGAGATAGATACACGAGCCAAACGACCAACCATGTTTCAGTGGCTGCTGAGCCAGTTCAGGTGCACGTCAAGATCCCAAACCAGACCTCTGGCTGCAGTTAGCACAAGGCCAAGTGCTTTGCTTTCAATGGCTACTTAATGGGGTGTTCTTCAGTAACGTGTAGTCTTATCACCTTTTCAAGCAAAAATGAGGGGGCATGATTATACCATTGAGGTGGGTCTTAGTTGCAAATGAACCGTTCCTCAAAGATTTAAAAAAGAATACATTTTTTAAAAACTTCCTCATCTATTTTTATAAGAGCCACTTTCAAATTAAAGCTGGTTAGATGGTCTCATGGACAAGATCCTAAATCTTGGGCTAATTTAGTACAGTTATGGCTGTGACTGTCCTAACCATTCCCAGTCCTATAGCAGAAGCCATGTTCATTTCTGCCTTGTGCACAGGTGGCGGGAGGGGAAGTTGACCTCATTTTGATTTAGGAACAAAAATCAAAATACCATCAAACTGTAACATACTCTATGAGGTAGGTGATATTTTCCCCATTATACAAATGAGAAAAGTGAGGCCTAAAACGTTTGGATTGGAGCCAGATGTGGGGGCACACTCCTATAATCCCAGCGGCTCAGGAGACTGAGGCAGGAAGATCGTGAGTTCAAAGCCAGCCTCAGCAACATCGAGGCACTAAGCAACTCAGTGAGACCCTGTCTCTAACTAAAATACAAACTAGGGCTGGGGATGTGGCTCAGTGGTCCAGTGCCCCTGAGTTCTATCCCTAGTATCCCCTACCCCCAAAAAAAAGGTTTGGATTGGGATTTGGGATGTAGCTCAGTGGTCCAGAGCTTGCCTGGGAATATGCAAGGTCCTGGGTTCAATCCCTGGCATTGAAAAGGGGAAAAGAAAAAAGAAAAAGAAAAAAATGTGGGATGAGCAGCTTTCCCATGGGCCCTCAGCTAGTGAGGCCCACAGTGCCTGCCCTTAACCATGGTTTCTCAACCCTATTGATTTGCTCATCATGGTTTGCATCGTAAAGTCCCACGGAGGCTCCTGTCTTGAAGCACTGAGCTCCAGCTACCACTACGTGATGGAACCTTTAGGAAGTGGACCTAGTGAAAAGAGGTTGAGGGTGAGTGTGCCCTTGGTGGAGATACTGGGACTTGGTCCCTTTCTCTCTCTCTCTCTCTTCTCTCTCTTCCTCTCTCTTTGCTTCCCAGCAGCCAGGAGGTGAATAGCTTTCTTCCTCCACGTACTTCTGCCATGATATTCCGATTCACTGCAGGCCCAAAGAAACAAAACTACCATGGCTCGAAATCTCTGAGACTGTGAGCTGATATAAATTTTTCCTCTCATAAGCATCTTATCTCAGGTATTTTGTCACAGCTTCTGAAAGCTGACTACCACACCCATTCATATATTGATCAACCAATACTGACTTCTTGCTATATTGCAACTCTGCAGTAGACCCTGGAGACACAGAGGCCGTTCACTGAGCAGATGGATATTGACTGAGCGCTCACTATATCCCAGTCACTCTGATACATACTAGCACATGGCAGGAAAAGTGTGACTCGTCTGGTGAAACCCACAGATCAATAAAGAATATCAAAAGTGCTACAGTTCCATGGTGGAATGAAGGAAGGAATCAGGAAGCCTCAAGGAAGGAGAAGTCCTACTTGCTTTGAGGGCTGAAGGAGGAATGAAAGACTGGAAGGTGACTCTGAGGAGCCAGTCATTAATAGGCCTGGAGCAAGAAGTGAACACTAAAGGGCTGACCCTAAAGAATATGCAATGAGATGGGCCTGGGGCCCGCCGGGGTCTTGGGATGAGAATGACTGGAAGGCTGGATTTCTTCACGTCAGACCTGCTCCATCCTCCTCAGCCCCAGCCTCAGCCCCTGCCCCAGCCCCAGACCAGCAGCCACCTTGACCCCAGGATAAGGAGAGAAGAAGCTCCACAGAAAGGCCTTTCAAAGCGCCTCCCCAGATAAACATGCACTCTGGCCTGGTTTTTTGTTTGGGAAAATCGTGTGCTAAAAACAGCAGATAGAAAGAAATCTATGGGCATAATTTATTTAGACTTTCTAAAGGCTGCTGAGAAGATCTCTCCTAGGAGGCTATTAAAGCCGGGCGGGCTAGTCAGTAACCATGGGGTAAAAGGTGAAGTTCTGTCATGATTAAAGCCTTCTTCACGGAGAGGAACCCAAGCAGGGGAATAAATAGCCAATTCTCCACGCGGGGAGCTAAAAATAACGGGGCCGCCCAAAGATGCGTCCTGAGGCCAGTGTTGTGCTATCTATTTTTAATGATTTGTCAAATGAAGGACAGTCAATAGGAAGATGCAAGAAGCTAATGACTGGAGACCACGTGACCGAGTGGAGACAGCAGCAGGCTGGCAGGTCAGCGCCCTGGCCCCGCCGAGACCTCTCGTACTCTCCTCCCTGCCTAGTTGCCCTCTCTGTGAAATGACGAGATCACAGTCTGCTCTCCTCTTGGCAAAACGATGGGACTTTCAGATCCTCCGTGTAAAGAGCTGAAACTCTTCAGCTTGAAGATAAGATAGGACTCGGACCAAAGGAACGAACAAAATTGAACCATGATCTAAAGAAACATCAGAAAAGGTGAAGCAAACACCTGCACTCTGTGATTTTTGCGGGTCTTGGTGGGTTCAGCATGAGTGGTGACTTGTCCCCAGAGAGCTCTCCACATCCCAGTGGGCGGCTTCATGGGAGGGCCTCCTGCCATCACCAAAAGTGCCAATAACGTAGGCAGCATGGTTTAAAGCACTGGAAACCCACCGGAAAGTGTCGGGCTACTGGCTCTACTGCCTTATCTTTGGCTCTGAATTTGTCAGAGCGTCTCTGTGTCAATCAAGCAGTGAGCAGGGATGGAGCCCAGGCGGAGCTATGTGGGTAGCCCTGAGTGCATGCTTGCCAGAGCCCGCAGTCCAGTGGGTGAACTTCCAAGCGCAGAAGAGATAACGAGGTGCTACTGGCTGTGCCAAATTAGTGACCCAACCGGTAGAATTTGAAGAGCTTCCAGGGCCATCAGACAAAACAGGATGTGAACTTCACCTTCAACGGTGGACACTACTCCCTGTGGATGGAGAGAGAAACAGCAGAGTTTCCAGATTCAAAAGGAAAAATCAATCGAGATCAGAGAAGGAAAGAGAAGAAATAAGGAAACTCATCCATTTGAGAAAAGACCTCATTTGTCTTGAGATGAGAGTGACTTCATTGTGAAAAGGAGGTGTCAAGGAAGATAGAAAGTATGAACAAAATAATTAATGAATGTCACCCTGGGCCATCAGGCAAGACCAAGGAAACAGCCATGAAATTAAAGACAGAAAAAAAATAATAAATGGGTCGAGGAAGTGCTTTTAACATAATACAATTAGCTTCTGGAGTTCACTGCCCCAGGTACCCTTTCCCCAAGTCGCCTAGTGAGCTTTATTTTTTAATAGAATTACACGTTCATACGAGCAACAGTTCTATCTGCAGTTAGTGCTAATATTATTGATACTCATAACTCAAGGTAGACATTTGGGGTCCAGGAGAAAAGTTTTCCTCCCATTACATTTTTGCAGAATGAGTTAAATGTACCATAAGAAGGATGTGTTCCTTTTCTCCTAAGTACCTGCTTCTGGCCACAGGGATGGTTCTGATTTCCTAGTAATTTTTATAAAGGCTTCTTCGTGTTTGTTGTTCAAAAAGCTGGCTCATCAAAAAGAAAATTCCTCTGAAAGAATACTCCTGGACACAGGTGTACCTCCCCTGATGTAGGACAAGGCCACCAGAAGCCACCAACATAAGACAACCAGAATCACCAACTCTGAAGGGCCAGCCAGGGAGAAGGTTTTGTTTAAAGGAATGCGAGAGAGGATTTCTTGTCTTTCTTTGGATAAACTTAAATTTCTAAATAGTGGATTTCTTTAGAAAATCTTCCCTTACTGGGAACCACTGCCAGAACCCTCTTCAACTTTCCAGTGAGATTTTGTTTCCTGGAAGGTCAAGGAATGTTTTCTACAACTATCATCTATCTTCTGTTTTATATCATACAAAGAAAGGAAGAAAGAAAAGTTTAGATCTCTTTTTTTTATTCTAGAATAAACAATATAGCTTCTTCACAGAAAATAAATACCACACTACTAGTTTTCTGTCTCCTAGATTCTATTCTACCAGATTTGCATTTCCTTGGTCAAGTGCAAAGGCAAGTACTTATCCTTAGCATTCAGGATTAGTCATGATATATACAGCCCTTCCCTTACTCCTTCTTTTCTCTCCATGAAACTGTGCATTTAAAACAAAGACGTGGCTTTTACTATTTCTGACATCTCCCAAATGTTATTTAAGCGTTAGGAACCTGAAAACATTTCACCAGGTAATGAACGTCTTTTGAAGGCAAAGAGCATCCTTGTAAAAACAGAGATGGGTTTTGATGCCTAAGCCAGTCAACAGGTGTCTCTCTTGTGAAAAGCTCAGTGAAGCTCCTGGGAATGTGTGCCAAAGCTTGACAGAAGAACACCGCTCAGCCTGTCAGAGAGACCCTCCAGATTTGCAGATTAAGGGCAAGAGACACACATACAGACAACCGTACTGGGATGAATGATAAACTTCGAAATAACCTGTTTTGTTATTTTGCCGTTAAGTGAATCTATGCAAACAAGATCAAGAGGCAGAAAACATCTCCCAGAAGACGGTCCCTGATAGAACTCTGAAGTCTCAAAACTATACCAGCCATTTCAGAAATCACCCTGACACAGACCGCTAAGACATCCAGACCCCCACTCCCTACCCAGTCCCAGCTATGCTAGGGAAGAGTTTCAGAAACAGAGGGTCTGACTCCTCTTTGTGCAAGCTTGAATTATCTAAGCAAGCTCCTAAGAAGAGGAAATTCATTCTCTGCTAAGTCATCATGTAAAGCTTCCAAAATAGAGGTGCCCTTCGAATTAAATGTGCCAGTGTCGATTCCCTCATCCTCAACGATACCGTGTAAGAAGGATCAAGTGATTAAAACGACGCAAAAAGAAACAGAGGTCACCCAACACCTGGCTTTTAAAAACGAGGTACTTTCCAGGCCTTAGAATGCTTGGAAAAATGAAATGTATGTGACGCAACTATCAAACCCTAGGGCCTGCGAACGTGTGTCCCATTAAAATGCATAATCCTATAATGACGAAGCTGGCAATCTCTCAATAGTTTGACTCATTTCCCTGCTAAATATAACTGAAGACAGGTTTTCCACTAGGAGCTACTGTATTCTTTTCTCCAAGTGGGAATCAGAAACTGATTTCGATATGTAAAGAAATCAAGACAAAAAGGATGATACCAGTATTTCTGTGACTAATTTCTTCACAGCAGTATCCCTGACGTAACCACTTTTCCAGAACCCAGAGAGGCACTGACAGAGACGTTTATGGATGGATAGGGCAATGTTTGTCAGAAGCTGTAGAATGTGAAAATCACCATCTACCTGCTCCATGCAACTTGGCGGCAATGATTTAGGCATAACACATGATGATGGACAGTTGGTTTGTATTGTTTAGCTCTACAAAGGCCACTTCCAAAGAGACCAGCATTTCAGCTGACTGCTATTTCTTTCCAATTCAAATGAAAAGAGACTTAAGAACAGACAACAACGCAGCAGGATGCCTATTAGAATTCTTTGTAAGGACTTCACTTGCAAGAAGCAACTCTGGACTTGTCCCTAAAAGAGAAATAATGGGCCTCTGACCAAGGTGCTCAAATCAGAAATCTCACGGCCGGCCGTATGGGATTGTTTTTTCTTCTAAAATAGATCACGGATTAATGGAGAACACTGACCTAATAAAAGCATCAACCATTTTTAGATCATAGCTGCCCCCAAGAAGCCGCACAAGGAATTATTCTAGCTACAATACTGGAGAATTCGTTCATTACCCGCGGAGTTAAAATCAGCTCAACTCCACTCGCTCTTATGCAGAATTTCCTGATTATAGCCTGCACTTATTTTGCCCACATACCAAATCTGAAAATGGTTTTTTAAATTGGTGACTTTCAAGCTAGCGTCACTGGTGGCCAGGGTACAAAATTATTTTCTCTCCTCAGTTGAAGCGTATTTAAAAAAAAAAAAAAAAAAAAGCATTTGGTGAGAAATGCATTTTGAAAATGAAACTTGACTTTGTAGCTTCACTACAAAGGGAAAACAGAAAATAATCAGACTCCAGTTTTCCTTGCAACCGCTCTAATGGCTCATCTTGTAACACTCAGCCACTTGATTCCCCGCTAGACTGGTCCCATATATCATTTACAACTTCATATTCTTGGAGAGAGAAAAATGGGTGTATGTGTACCTGGGTATATTTGTGTACCTGGGCGTACCCATGTCTATGTATGCAGGGATGCTATCAAGCTAATACTCACCACAGACAGGGTTGTGCTGGAACTGTTGTGGGTTGGCTTTGCAAAAGCTGATTGTTAAATTTGCAGGAATTTTGTAAGCCAATCAATATCATTGGGTTGCTTGAAATTGGCATTGGTGGGACTATTCGTGCCACAGAAATTGGCATATGCCATAACTCAGGGCTTTCTGGAGAGTCTGTGACCACCACTGGCTACTGTGACACCAGCTGTTGACACAGGCATCCCTCCTGATTGGACACAGTTTCCAATGGGTCATGCTCCTTCTATAACCATTGCACAATAGTTTGAATACCATCCTCACGGTGCAGCCAAATGATGTAACCACACTGTCTATCTTTATCTTTGCATGTACATAAGCTTTGAAAAGTAGCATAGACAATCACATCATCTATCATCCAAAAAAGAAAAAAAAAAGAAAGATGTTTTGTTTTGTTGAGAGTGAAGTTGGACCTCAGGTATTCTGCTATATAAATTCTGAGCAGCTCAACTGCTGCTAGATCCCAAACAGATCATTTGGGTAGGAAGAAACCATGCTGGGCCTTAGAGAAAAACAAAATGACTGAGTTCTCAAAGCTGCCCCTGGCCAGTCCAAACCCTGAAGTCATCCAGCATGGGGGAGATTTTTTCCAGTCAAAGGGCTGTGGGAGGCAACCACTTATCTGCTTGAGCACATCAGAAGATGGATAGGAAATTGCTGATAACACTGAAGTCTTCCCCATCCTGCAGAATGGAAATTAGCAGGCCCCCAAATCAGAGTATTAAGACAAAGATGCACCAACATGTGATTTCAGTAAACAGAGTAATTTGGACTTTGGGAGAGCATGAAAATTCTGTCAGGATTATAATGTCTTCCACCACAGACCTTAATTTCTTCTGTCATGGAGAATATGATTAGGCTCAGTCCCATTTGATTGTGGGGAATGTCAGTTCCCATTAACAAATGAAAAGAAGCACTCGGAAACATGGTCCATGTGTTTTTAACCCCTTTGGGCAAGGAGGACCTTTCTACGGAAACTGCTCATGTGAAATATTTAAGCATTTAAACACAGGCATCTTAGCTATAGCAGGTGGTTAGAGGAGTTTACCCATCAAAATAACTTTCCTTTCCAAGAGGGGCTGTTTTTATTTCAATGTTGGCACACAAAAAAAGTGACAACCCTTGTGTATTTTTTGTTTTGAAACTTGAAGGCTATTTTTCCTCCCCACCACCCTCATCCCTAAGAAACCACCCTCCCTGCATGACTGGAGCTTGTTTTAAATGGCCCCATTATTTGAGGGAAGTGATGAGGAACCAATGTCCTTTGTGGCTGCCACACTGCTTGGCCACTCAGCCCAAGAGTGGCGTGTGCATGTGCTTTGCACGAGTGCCAAGAAATGACAGTCCCAGGCCCAAACCTGTGTCCGTAAACACCACTGCCTGGGCCCGGCCACTTCAATTCTGTGGAACCCTCTGCAGTTCAGACAGGGCACCTGGGGCCGTCTGAGAGCTTAGCAGCCATGGCTGGCCAGGGCTGACCCCGGCTGCCCAGCAAACAGTTTATGTTGGGGAGCAATCTAGAGATTTCCTCAGATAAGGATGCCATTACAGGCTGACAGATGTGGAGGGGAGCAGAGTGGGCTGCTTTTGTCCAGACTGACCCTGGGTGAGAATGCTGGGATTATCGCTGATTGGGGATAAATGGCAACCGGTGATTTATTTGTTCAAGTGAAACCAGCCAAGTTCATCCCTCAACGCCATCTCTCATCTCTTTAAGCTTTTTTTTTCCCTCCTCTTCAGGGAAAAAAAAAAAAAGAGTTAGCAATTTTGGGAACTCTTCAAATACCACCATTCCAGTGAACCCCATTACCCTTAGGATAAAATCTGCAATCCTTAAGGAGATTTTGAGGCGATGGGGTCCCGCCTGCCTCTCCAGCTCCAGCTCCTGCCACTGGTCCCACCCACACTGCACTCTACAAAACAGCCACCACTCAGGTTGCTGGTGTCTCCAAGGCCTGGCCACTGCTGCCTCCTCCTGAGGATCTCCCCTCTCATTACCCACCATCTCCTCATCCTTCTTGTTCCAAGTCGAATGTCATCTGCAAAAACCATGCTAGAGACCCATGACACTCTCCTGGGTCCCCTGTAGTCATTCTTCATGGTCTTAGCACAACCACAGTCACTCACTGGTGACCTTTGATTTAAAAGTTTGCTCCCCACTAGTCGGGATTCTGTCTGTCCCATCCACCTAGAAGTTAACACAGTGCCTGAGTGTTTTGTGGCTCGAATACAGAAATGAATAAAGTAGATACGCAAGAGATACTGACTTCCTTCCTAAGCTGACAAAGCAAACCAAATAGCATAAGTTTTTTTTTTATTTCAAACATGCGCAAACTAAGCACTGAATTTTCTCGTTACCATCTCTTTTCCTCTCCTATCATTCTAGCTTACAGATTTCAGATGACCCCACCATCCCATCAAGGTTATCCTGTCAAATTCCTGCCTGATTTACAAGACTCTTTCTTATCATCATTATCACCATCATCACTCTCATCACCATCATCATCATCAAATGTGTACCACTGTTATGGTTTGGCTATGATGTATCCCCCAAACACCCCTGTGTCAATTCAGGAATCTTCTAAGATGAAATGATTGGGTCATGAGAGCTGATTAGAAATCAGACCGTCCTAATCTGAATGGACCGAGTGGTAACTATAGGCAAGGGGGCATAGCTGTAGACAATCCCACCCACCCCACACTGCCCGGCACAACTGCTGGGCTCTGATCTGAGCTAGCATCTTCCCTCTTCCAAGAAACCTCCCCTGGAAACTCTAAAAGAGCCATATCTCACCACCCCTAGCCAACCATTCATCATCTCCTTATCCAGCATTATGAGTTAATTGTTCCTTAATTCCCTAACTAGAAAACACAAGGACAGTGTTCACACCTGTCTGTCTTGCTCATGACTTGACTCCCTGTTTCTGGACTATGGTAGTTTCTCCAAAAATTACTGTTTGAACAAATGAATGGTTGTTTATTGAATCTTCCCTCTCGCAGAACATCTACCATGCAAAAACCTTCCATCTCAAAGGCACCTATGCATGGCCAAGGTGAATTCTGTTTGCTTAGCCAGTTGCAGGTGTTAGTCAGTCACCTACATGTTTGTTTGTTGTCCAAACCACCAACCACCAACCACCATTCTTTAACTGGGGTCCTCTGGAGATCAGTGGGTCCCAAGCTGGTCCCAAGGGATGCTTCCAGACTGAACCCAAGATAGAGGGAGGCTGAGCAGGCTTACCAGCAGGAAGAAACACCACATAGCTGGAGGTGATAAAATGAGAATACTAAACAAGAATAATAGATGGAGGTTCATTTTACTCACTACTGTAACACAAAGATCCAACCTAATGCCTAGAACAGAATAAACCCTCAATAAATATTTCTTTTGTTATTAATTTTTTAATTTCATGTATGACAGCAGAATGCATTATTACACAAATAGAGCACAGTTTTTCATATCTCTGGTTGTATACAAAGTAACTATTTCTTGAATGTGTGAAACATCTTTGCCTTGTGATTTCAAAATGTAGTAGAACCCACAGTGTGTTGTTTATTTTGTATATACGAAATTTACCAAAATATTCTAGATAAAAAGCTGTAAAACTTATAGCCAATTGGTACAAAGCAAAATTAAAGAATGAATGAATATCTATGAGCCCCAAAATACATAATGTGAAAGAGGAGAAGCCCAGGAAGCAAAGGCCATGGGCTAAGTCATCATTAGATGTGACACTCAATTAACATTAACTAATTTTCTGAAGAGTGTATTTCAAAAGTTACTCAGCTTCTCTGAGGCTCAGTTTCCTCATCTCTACACTGAAGACCATCCCTTGCCTATTTACCAACCTGAGTATAAAGTAAAATCACAGATGAGGAAACACTAGAAGAGCTAGAGTTATGCTAGGGATATGGGTTAGTGACATTCTTCTATGTTCCCCTCTTTCTGATAAACACTTCCAGTGCATTCCCAAAAGATGATTCCATGTTTATTCCAAGTATTTAGTCTGCTAACTTTTCCCTAATCATTTTATAATTCTTATTCTGTTCTCCCTACTTTGCAGGGAAGGCTCCTGTGCTATAGAGAGCTCCTCAATCTTACCTGAGGCAGAGAGTAAGTTTGAAATAGCAAAATAAAAAATCAAACTCTCAAGTGTCTCTCTGGTGGATCATATTATAGAGCCAAGAACCTCTGGGCATAACAAAAGAGCTACCCAGAGAGAGCCAGGGAGAAGGAAATTGGCCCAGTGGTCCCCATACTTAAGGGATGTTGGAGTCCCCAGAGGGCTCATTAAACACAGACTGCTGCACCCCACTGCTGAAGTTTCTGATTCAGGAGGTCTGGGGGGCCCAGGATTTTGCATTTTCAACTAGTTTCTGGGTACTGCTGATGCTGCTGGTCTGGGAGGTAAATATCAAATAACCGTCTTATAGATGAGGAAACCAAGGCTAAAGAATAAGTTTGGCCCTCATTCCAGCTTGCCAATCACCCAAATCAGTATGACCTGCAGAAAGTCTGTTACCTCCTGTGCCCCACCCCCTTTTTTCTTTTTCTTTTCTTTTTTTTTTTTTTTAACTCTACTGAAAAACTATCATGAGAGATCTGGTGAGGTCAAAAGACAGAAGGGCCAAGTGCTCAGCATAGTCAAAGGCAGATGCAGCCGCTGAGAGCACCTCTGTCACAGGATACAAAGGGGCCATGATCCCACGGGGGTGAAGGCTAAACCTCATCATACAGGTAGAATTTCAGGAATCTCACTTAGCACCTGCTCATGGTTCTCTCTCTCTGTCTCTCTCTCTCTCTCTCTGCAAAATTTTAACCACCATCTTGGCAACGTTCTCCACTATCCAAGCATTACTATCTGCAATTTTTTAGTTTGGGGTATTGTTTTTTTAATTACCGGGAATGTTTTTCCAAGAAATTACCTTATGTGCTGTGTTGGGGGAGGTGGGGGCGGGGAGTGGAGGCAGGGAGTTACCTTCTAACAGACTGAACATTTTCCTGAGACTCATTAATTGGAGAGACCACTTTCCCTATGACGTGACACCTGGATAATGTCAGCATGTTTTCCTTTTGTGTAAGGTTTTCCCGTTTGGCTTTCTGAGGATGCAGGGTATCTTGACTACTATATTTAGAAACCCAGGGCTTTTTGGTATGCTACGAATCACACCCAGGCAGGACTAATTGTAAGCACTTGTATTTAAAAATTAGTTTCAAGAATAGAAACCTTCAGAGGTTTCCATATTGTATTCCACTAGAGTATCATTAAGGGAGGCAATTACTTATCAGGATATACTCAAAACAACTTTATTGCATTCCAAGGAAATAATGGGAGTTGTCTGTCTAAATTACTAGAGGGGGGCCCTGGAAATCACTTAGCGTCATTCCTGGCTTCAGGGAGGCTCACACCAGTGACCACCCAGTAGGTGAGGTGTTTGCCATTGAGTCTTCATACTAGCCATTGAATTAGGTCTGACACTCCTCATTCATCAGACAGATGGGGAAAGTCAGAGAAGCTCAGTGATGTCGGTCAGGTGTTGGGGTGAAGACACCAGCCCACGGGTGCTAGATGCCAAAGGCCGTTTTCCCCTGTACTAAGTTGTGTCCTCTTTGTCTTCTCTTTTCTAGCAAGTTCCTTTCATAGATGTCACAAGTCTTTGTAAACACCAGCCAATGACAAGTGTCAGCAAGGTAGTCCCACTTTATGGGAAAGTGGTTACTAGCTAGAGAGGATTTCAGAGGATTCTGCATCTAGGAAAACAAAAGATTGGGGTGCAGAGGACAGTCACCCACAATCCAACCCCGGGGCGGAGGGTCCCAGCACTGCGTGCTCCAGATGACAGAGATGCTTGGGAGGAAAAATTGGTCTGCCTTCTGATTCAAATTATAAATGCTTCCTAGAGATGGAACTAGGGTGAATAAACCCATTTATTTATTGCTTAATGCTACAATTGCAATAGAGCAATTTTTTTTTTTTTTAAAAAGCATCTGTTGATTGACCATTCAGAATCCAACCGAGGCCCAGAGCAACAGAAGGGGTAGCTGGGGTTTTCTTCACATTCCCCTCAAAACACCAGGTGTCTTTCTCTTCCATTTCTTCCCATTTTGTCCCATGCCTAGGTTCCATGACTCTTCTCCCCACTCCCCAGCTCTCCTCATCCTCCTCCTGATCTCTCTCTGTTCTAAGGACTCTTCTCTTCACTCCCCAGGTCCCTCTCCCTGGTACTTTGTGTCTGGTTCAAGGGCAACACATCCCCCAGGGTGGAGTTTCCACCTCCCTGTCTTGAGAGCTTCCTGTGTCACTGTCACTTTAGACACCTCATCTTTCAGTCTCTTTGGCTGTTGGGAGACAAAGGAGGTAAAGATATCCTCCAGGGAGGGCACTCCCTTCCATAATGCACCCCGAAAGTTGTGCCGTGTGCAGCTCTGTCTAACTGTAAGTGGATTAAATGAACTGCCTCCTTCCAGGTTTCCTTTTCTCATTATAAAAGTAATAAATATTTATTGACAACACAGAAAAATAAAAAATGCATCATTCACTCATTGTTCATACAGTATGGAAGCAATCACTGTTAAATGTGTATGTGTTTTATTCCTGTATTTTAACAAATATCATAAATTTGCATATATCACTAATTTTGCATAAATACATGCACCGTCCTTTTTATTACAATTATCAGCAGCAGTAATTTTAATGGCTGCATCTTATTCCAATGTGTGAGCATTCCAAAATACATGGATTCATACTCCTTTTTGTAGATAGCTGCATTTTTTCCCAAATTTTTGCCATTACATAATGCTACCACGAACACTTTGTGCAAAGTTCTTTCTGAAATGTTCAGTTATTTCTTTTGAAAGTTGTTCCAAAAGTAAAATTCTTGGCTCCAAGGTCATGAAGCTTTTTTAAGTTTCTTTCCATTGTTAAATTCATACCCCCACCCAGAAAAAAAAAAAAAAATGCACTCTTGGGTCCCTTATCAAGCAAAGAATCTTTTTGTAAATTGTATAAAGGTGTGTTGTAAAGTAAATGATCACCTCTTGATTTGTCATTTACAAAAAAAAAAAAAAAATCCCATCCGTACCCTCTCACTACTAGTACCCTATGCCGCCTACAGTGGGTCACCAGCTTATGGGCCCTAAGTTTTGTCCTCCTTTTTGCCAACAAGTCAAAGTCATTCTCTTATCCGGTCATTCAACCAGTCACTGAATACTATTGAAAGGCCATTTCCAGGCCTGGTCCTGGGAGCATCCCTAACCTCAAAGAGCAATGCTGCTGTGGGGCAGGCCGGATAAGATAAACCACACCACCAGGAGACCAGGGCTCCCGGGAGGTCACCTGCAATGCCCCTGGGCTCCCATAGGGCAGCCAGGGAGGATGCCTGAACATTCCTCCATGGCATGATAATTGCTGCGACCCCTGAGCACCTGCTCTGGAATTACCAGCCTTTCATCCTGGACCCTCAGAACACCTCTGTGAAGGAGAGATGGCTGCTCTTTCACAGATGAGAAAACTGGGTTCGGAGAAGTCAATAACTTATCTAAAATCACACAGTGAATAAACAGTGAAGCCACATGTAACCCTGGGTCTAAACTCAAACTGCACATCAAGCTCGTCCAAGGTCCATCACTGCACAACACAGCTGCCCCTAGATTCAGGCTAGGACTCCTCAGTTCCCAGAGCCGCCCTCCCTCCCAACCTGCCTCCTCCCAGACACCTTCCCTCTCCTTGCCCTGCGAGGGGTGGCTGGCTTCCCTCCCTGCTGGCCCTTCCTTGAGCTTGGCGCACCTGAAAAGCTTCACCTGGCCTCATCTTTCCATTTGTTTCAACTGCGGGAAATTGGATAGAATTATCAGAGGTCCAGGACGACTCTGGGTTGCGACTTTTTTGTCTCCAAAGCAACGAGATGGGAGATGATGATTTGTGAACCCCCTTGTGATTCTCCTGCTGTGAAATCCTGCGAGCCAGTGGACCACAGGGAAAGCTTTAGAGCTGCTATTAGGATGCAAAAGTAAAAGATTGGTTCAGACTGCAAAGGCCAACACTTGCGGCCTCTTCCAGGGTAGAGAAAAGGAAAGGAAGTATTTTAATGATGTTTTTTAATCATTCCCTTGGAGCATACAATGAGAATATAGTTGCTGGAGAATGAGAAAGAACACAACATCAATTCAGTGCACAAAACTGCTCTAAAACCTAAGAATCTATTCTCACATTTTTCATTAATTCCAGGCGGATAGCTTTCAACATTAGGCCTTGGTGTTTTCCAGAAGCTCACACAAATCAAAATTTCTTTGGCACTTCCAAAAATCCTCAAACAGAAGTTTCCAACCTTGGATTTAAGTCATCTTTTCCTGCCCAATTCCAGTCCCAACCATGCATTCCCCATGAGAAGCTTCTACCTATCCATGTTGTTAACTTTATCGTAAAACCATAGGGACTGAAGATTCATCTTCCCGTGCAGTAGAAGTAGAGATGGTCTCCAACACAGCTTGCCCATCAAAGCACAAAGCTAAAAGAATCAAAAGCCTAATGCCAACACTCTACTGGGACCTCGTCATCCCTTCCAGAAAAATCTTTGATGTCTTCCCATTGCTTATGAAATTCAGTCCAGTACTTTTTCTATTTTCCTGTTGTGGTAAAATAGACATAACCTAAAATTCACCATTTTAGCCATTTTCAAGCGTACAATTCAGTGGCATTAAATCCATCTGTTCAAGTTGCTCCCAATGCCTGCCTCTCTTCCCCCACTCCATTCTACTCCCCACCTCCATGAACTTCACTATTGTATGTCCCTCCTACAAGTGAATCTTGTAATACTTGTCCTCCGGGGTCTGGTTTATTTCACTTAGCATGATGTCTTCAGGGCTCATCCATGATGTGCATATATCAGAATCGCATTCCTTTTGAAAGCTGAGCGATATTTATTGTGTCGAGTATTTTTTGCATGGTGTTTTAAGACCCCCACATTATGGAATGTTTTTTTTTTTTCCTTCTCCTAACTTATTTCCAATTACACAGGCCTATCTGCCCTGGGGCAGAGGTGCTCAGAAAAGAGTTCATTGCCTTTCCCCAGAGATTTCAAGCCTTTCTACCTTGTCCCCCAACCAGGCACACCCTCCCCCCTGTGTCCCCAATCTAGGTCTTGTTCCCTGAGCACCATTCAATTCCTGCTCCTCTGGGGAGACCCACACAGACTGATGAGCACCCTCCAGGCAGTGCTACCAACTCAGAACTTTGTGTTTTTACAAATAGCAACAGGATCTCAGTGCTGCCTTCCCTAAATAAGATGGCTCCAGGGCTGGGGATGTGGCTCAAGCGGTAGCGTGCCCGCTTGCCATGCGTGGGGCCCGGGTTCGATCCTCAGCACCACATGCAAACAAAGATGCTGTGTCCGCCGAAAACTAAAAAAAAAAAAAAAAGAAAGAAAAAAAAAAAGAAGATGGCTCCAAATACTGGCATCCATCCACAATGCCTCTTGTGTTTAAAAGAAAAAAAAAGAAATCGTTTTTATTTATGCTTGGAAAAAAATGACACAGCTAATGTATACTGAGTAGACATATACAATAAAATATATCACATATATAATATCTGTTTTAAATTATAGTCATGAGTAGTCTTCGGGGGCACTAAACTATTTCTAATGTAACCAGTTTGAACTATCCAGCAACATCACTTGGCTTACAGACTAGTACAAATATTCATCTCCTCCTGATTTTTCTTCCCAGTTATAAATAAAAAATATATTAAATGGCATAAATAAACTGACAAACCAAGAAGGCACAACTTCCCCCTCTATCATTTAAACTGCTTACTAAAAATTCTGACTGAATATTTCTCTTTTAAGATTTGCAATGACTTAGATCCTATATATCCTTTTTGTGGTTAAATCAGTAATAACAGCATTAAAATCTTAAGAACTGTATAGTACTATATTTAATTATCTCCTCCCATAATTACACTGATTAAACACAGCATAAGAGACCATAAAGATAGATAAAACATTATGGCTACAAAACTTTTTTTTTAATGTCCATAAAATGACTATTAAGCCGTAGGTGACTAAATTAATATCACCCATACAATTTTATGGGGTTTCAGTCCACATCCAACAGTATCATTTGCCTTGATGGCAGATTTTTTTTTTTTCATAGCACTATTGGAACTTTAAATGAACACTTTTCTAAAGATGGAACCACAATAGCCCAGCTTAGTCAACTCAGCCAAAAAGAAGAGTTTTCCGTCTGAGCCATCTGCCCGCATTGAAACCCAACATCCTCCCCACTTCCTCCTCTGTCTGCCCCCCACATGGGCAGCATTTGTTCAGAATATCATCCATTTGTTGCTTCATCTTCTTCTAAAAGTGATCTCCAGAGATTTGTGTTTACACCCATGACATGGGCAATTTATGGGAGAGGCTTTAAATTTTCCTACTGAACAAGGAGCCTCTGCTACACCCAAGGAATTTAATTCTGAGTGACCTATGCTATTTCAAAGATAACTTGCCAAAAATCCCAAGAAAAAAAGAAATCCCTGTATAAGCTATGCCTATAGGGAAGAAAAGAAAACTACTTGAAAGCTTTTCAAAGATAAGGAATAACTCCCCAGGATCATACTTTAAGCAATTAAAAAAAAATTATATATACACACATATATAAAATCAACTAGAAGAACCAAAATAAACCTACCAATCTAAATGGATTATCACTGCTAACGATCTGTACAAATTTTCCATCAGTGCTTCTAAAATGAAAATATATTTCAATATTAAATCAATTCTTTAATTAGATCAGCATACAGTTTTAAGATTCTGTTGGGAACGCATTAAGTCCTAGATGTGGTGGATTGAATAATGTCAAGAGTCTTGTGACCTCATAGAGCTCACAGTCTAGTGCATAAGGCAGTCAACGAGCAATGATAGAAACGAGCTGTGATATGCATTTTGAAATAAAAACAAAGGACACCTTGAGAAAGAATGACGGTGGAATTTCATTGACAGTGACTTGGGGTTCAGAGGTCAATAAGGATAAATAGTGTGGAGAAGACATCCAAGAAAACACATTCTAGGCAAAGGAAGCACATAATTAAAGGCCCTGAGGTGAGAAAAAGCTTAACATGTTTGAGACAGTGGAAACTTATATTTTCCATGAAAGCAAGGGTCCAAATGTGCTCTGTTCACCACACCACATGAAATGGTGTCTTGCTTATAGAAGATGCTCACTAAATACCTGCTGAATAGTTGTTGAGTGAGTGCTATGGCAAGTGTAGCTGGAGTTTAGTGAGCACAGAGGGGAGAAGCCTGGGAAGGGGCTGTTTACACAGGCAGAAGCCAGAACCTGGTGGGTCTTGCCGCCATTTTGAAGATATCTCCATCCTCTCACCACGACATATAATAAACCCAACGTTTTCTTCTTTACTGAAACTCAGACTTCCCACAGCTTGTATCTTATAATATTCTCCAAGGCAGAGGCCATTTCTTTCTCATCCTGGTGGCACCTGAGGACTGACAGATGGAATATCTGTTTATGGAGCTCTTAATGAATGCAAGGTGATGTCTTAAGCATTTTTCTTGTATTAGTTCACTTACATTTGAAAGTATTCTTCAGGAAGTACACATACATGTGTGTATGTGAGTGTGTGTGTGTGTGTGTATGTGTGTGTGTGTGTGAGATTTTCATTAAAATTTTGTCTCAAATTAAAAATGAACAATCCAAGGTTTACAGTCTAGGGAATTTGCCCAATAAACTATTACCAAATAGTTTATTCCTAAAATCTGTTTCATCTATTATACTATCCTGCCTTCCTTGACTAAAATGTAAGAATAAGAATCCTATTAGTTTGTCTTTCAGAGAGAACTATACATCATGGATACCACATGATAAGATGGAAGACTTTATTATATTATAATACTAAGACCAAAATTTGTGATGCAAAATGTACTTCCTTCCTGAGGGTATGCTAAAATCAAAGGGATTGTTCTTTAAAGCAAATGAGTGAAATGATTAAACACAAAACTTTCTTTTAACTAAACTAAGTTTTGGAACAGTTGAAAAAATTTACAGACTCTGATCTTGAGCCTTTGATTTCTTC
The DNA here is from genome assembly GCF_048772815.1 of Callospermophilus lateralis. Lineage (NCBI taxonomy): Eukaryota > Metazoa > Chordata > Mammalia > Rodentia > Sciuridae > Callospermophilus > Callospermophilus lateralis. The sequence goes on from NC_135312.1 coordinate 18,187,538, forward strand.
TTGGGTTCTACCATGGACATCCAACCCAGTTTGATGCAGGGGATTGCCTTGCTTTGCTGATAGGGTAGAGTAGGGGAGCTGAGTTCCCCAAGATAACCTTCTGCTATAGCCTTCTCAGGTTTTCCTCGTACTGGTGACAGAAAACTGGGCAAGAGCCTGGAAATCCGACTCACTGAGGCCTTCTCATTTTCTGATGTTCTCAATGAGCTACACACTAAGCTCTGAAGGTCACTTGGCTTTTGGGGGTTTATTTGGAGGTAGGGGCCTGGGAAACCAGAATAGAAGATTTCAAAATAGCAAAACCACCACTAAAACACACTGCTTCTACAGTTTCCTGATTCAAACCAAACCCATATTCTTAGATGAATTAATTACCTACTCCATACCCTGAGCTAGTATTAGTCAGCTTTCATTGCTGTGACCAAAATACCTGACCAGAACAACTTAGAGGAGGAAAAGTTTATTTTGGGCTCATGGTTTCAGAGATTTCAGTGCACGGTCAGCGGGCTCCACTGCTCGGGGCTGAGGTGAGATGGAAGAGTGTGGAGGAGGAAATCTGCTCAGTTCATGGCATCCAGGAAGCAGAGGAAAGAGAGAGAGAGAGAGACTGAGAGAGAGGCCGGGGGACAAGATAGAATCCCCAAGGGCACACATTCAGAGACCCACCTCCTCCAGCCAAACTCCACCAGCCTACAGTTTCCACCCAGTGTAGCCCTTTCAAGTTCCGAAGCCATCCAGTGGATAATCCACCAATTAGGGTTCAGTGCTCAAAATCCAACCATTTCACCTCTGAACATTCCTGCATTAACACAGGAGTAAGGATTAACGCAGGGGACACCTCAGGCCCAAACCATAACAACTAGTGTCAGTGACATGGTAATACATTTAGGAAAAGTGATCACTGTGGTTTGAATGTGTCCTTCCCAAATTCAGGTTGATACTGGATCCCCGACACAGCAGTGTTAAGAGTGGGTCTTGGGAGGTGATCAGGCCATGAGGGGTCTGCACTCATGGATGAGATGGGAGCTTTATGAACCGGCTGGAGGGGTGGGTTCCTTCTGCCCTTTTGTTCCCTCCATCCTGTGAGGACAAGGCATTCATGCCCTCCAGAGCATGCAGAGAACCATCCTGAAACAGAGTGCAGCCTCCTCAGACACCAAACCCACTGGTGCCTCTACCTTAAATCTCCCAGCTTCAGAACTGTGAAAAATAAATTTCCGTTGTTTATAGATTAGAGGGTCCATGGCATTTTGTTATAGCAGCAGAAATGAATTAATATAATAATGACCCAAACCTGAAACTTGTTTGACTGTCTCAACTAAAGGTAATACCTTGTGTGTATATGCAAATGATTAGAGCTGAGCATAACAATTTGATGTGTGTGTCACTTTGGGGAAATTCCTTAGTTGGTACAATCTGAACTAGCAAAGTTCCCTGTGGTTGGGTGCACTGGTTCCAAAAATATCGGCAAAAACTTCCAAATGCTATGCCAATTTCCGGTTAAGCCTAATGCAAGGATACATACACCCCGGATGTAAGGGAATAAAGAAAAGAAAGATATAAATATTTCTCTTGGGGCTGGGGTTGTGACTCAGTGGTAGAGCACTTGCCTAGCATGTGTGAGGCACTGGGTTCGATCCTCAGCAAGCCCATAAAAATGAAATAAAGATATTGTGCCCACCTCCAACTAAAAAATAAATATTTTAAAAATAAATAAATAAATAAATAAATATTTCTCTTATCCACATCACAAACCATTCATAAGAAAATATTATCATAACTCACAACTATTGGGCACTTACTGTGTGCCAGAAAGCATTCCACATGCAAGAATATACTTAATCCTCATGCCCAACCCTATAAGATGGGTCTCATTACTACCCCATCTTACAGATCAGGAAACCAAAACCAACTAAGCATGCAATTTTCCAAAGTCACACAACTAACAGATGAGGCTTAAACCCAGGAACTCTGGCATCAGGGTCTCTATTATCAACAGTAACACAGTCTCTCATTCATTATGAGCAGAACATGGGGAAAGGACAATAAAAACCCTTTTGAAAAGGTAAGTGCCAGGTGGAGCTAGATGCTGGAAGACCTGGAAAGTCAGACTCTGAAATTTAGATTATAGGGAAAAAAAGAGGTCAGTAAGCACTTCAAAATTTCTGAGGGGCTGGGTGGTGGTTCAGTGGTAGAGAACTTGCCTAGCATACGTGAGGCACTGAGTTCAATCCCCAGCACCACATAAAAATGAATGATTAAAATAAAGGTATTGTGTCCATCTACAACTATTAAAAAATAAATAAATAAATAAATAACCTATTAAAAAATTTTCTGAGCAGAGGAGGGATATGTTGAAAGCAGTGTTTAAAACAGGTGTTTTAACTACAGGTGTCTTGTTTGAAGGGTGACACTTTTTTTTTTTAAGTTACAATTTACACTAAAGGAATCTATTTACAAAATAATAAAAATCCGTTCACAAAAATAAAGACAAATACAACCTAAAACCTTTTCCAAAAAGACACTAACTATCCAATTATAGAAGTGTAAGTCTTGAGTATTTAAAATTATCTTAAGAGTTGAGCTTGGGGAGTGGGGATAAAAAGATTTCATGGTACAGAAAATGTATGGCATCCTGATTGGAGGCATAGTGTACTCTGATTCAATTTTTTAACCTAAAAGTCACTTTTGGGGGGGGGTATGGAATATGAGCTTTTAAAAAATGGCCTCCTGTTTCCAACAAAGAAGAGAGGTTTTACTTTTTTTTTTTATTATTTCAGTAAGAATTTTAATTCTATCCTGTGTGGAAGGAGCCTGTGGAAGGGTGCAGGGCTGAGTCTGGTGTTTCTTAGGTTCTAGGGCCCCAGCAAAATCCTCAGAGAGGAGTTAAAACCCTGATGGGTGGAAATCAAGGAGGCAGAGGGACTGGTTTGGGTTCGCTCTTGCCATTCCAAGTCCCAAATGAGGCTGCTGGACTTTCACAACACAGAGCCACCCGCAGTAGGAGAGGAGGGGCCAGAGAACCCTGGGAGGTGAGAGCCAGGAGGTGGGCAGGACCACACAGATCCCAAGGTGAGAGTCGGAGAGGACTTTGACCCTGAAGGCAAGGTGCAGGTGGTGGCAAATAGGACCAACAAAAAAGCACAGAGGTAGGAGGGCCACCGACATCAGAAGCCGGTGAGAGTGCAGGGAGGGCAGGAGTGGCCAACAGGAGTGGGCAAAACCCTGGCAGAAGGTTCTAGAAGCTGGATCAGGGAAGGCTCTATATAAGAATAATGGTCTAATACTGACATCCTGTGGGTGGGGGTGCACAGAAGATGCCCAGTTTCCTCCCATCTCAGGGCAGGGGTCTAGATGACCACATGACTTGAACAACACACTGAGGTCCAGTCCTCAAAGTCTGGCCACGGTCTGAGGACTTGGTTCTAAGTCGCATCCTCTCAAACCCATCCCTGAGCAAACCAACACCTCCACCATGTAGACCGCTTGCTGGCGCCAATCCGGGGCATGTGCCCAGGTGACCTCTGAGTTTCCTTCCCACCTGTGGAGCACAAGAGGAGCTGTTCAGAGAAACCTGCTCGTCTTTTTAAACAGACGGTCCTCAGGAGCAGGTAGCACTTTTGACGCTGCCTCTCTGTTCTCGTAGAGCCAACACCACGCGGCAAGTGCTTAAAAGCTGCCTATTAACCAAAGCTCTGTGGCAGGCCTCCACCAATCCTCCAGCTGAATTCTTGGGATTTCCAAAGTATGGTGCACACATCTTATCCACCTGGCATTGCCAGCAATGGAACCCCAATCTGCCTTAATGCAGTAGACTGCAAAGCCCATCCCAAGTGACCCTTTGAAATACTCCACCTTTTCTTTTTGTTTTGTTTTTTTTCCCAAATCCTCTTTCATCTTAAACACCAACCCAGTTCCTTTACTAACAAATTAGGCGTCCATTCCATATTAGAAATCGTGGAAGCTGAACACCAGGGGGGACTAAGTGGAGCCTGGCTTGAGCCCTTTTCCACTCGGGTTTTGTGGGGGAAGGCATGTCTGAGGCCCTCCACCTTTATCAATGGTTTGTGTTTTTGTTTGTTTGTGGGTGTGGTAGGGATTGGGGGGATGCCAAGGATCAAACCCAGGGCTTCCTGCATGCCAGGCAAGTGCTCTCCCGCAGAGCCACACCCCCGCTCTTCCTAATGCTCTATCAGCACAAGAAACATTAAGGAAAGACCGGAAAGTGGTTCTATTTTCCTGTTTTCTACAGTGGAAGAGGTGGCCACCAAATTGTGATGTCCTCACTCCCAAGTCTTCCCAAGAAGGATCCAAGAATAGAGCACAGGACAAAGAACATATTCTCTGCCCACCCCACCCCACCAAGGATACACGTTGAACAGTCGCGATTCATCAGAGTTCCCCGATACCTAGAATGTTGGGACCTGGGCTGTGGAAATCATTTGGGAGTAGCCCACCATTTGGTTCTCTCTTATGACCTAAAATTAAGTTTCCCAAGGCAGTGTGGGGGGTGGGCAGGGGACTAAGTCATATGAAATTTAAAACCATCTCTTTGTTTTTAACTTGTATTTTTAATAGTAAGCATTTCCTTTGGCCAACTCAGCATATATCAATGTGGGAAATAGGTACAGGGAGCCTAGCCCTGGCAAAGAAAGGTCGGGGAACGAGTCTCGGAGCCCAGGATCAGCTCCCTGCACAAGACTGAAGTGACTAACAATGCTACATTTGTCATGACCTCCTATTTTACAAACAGAAACAACGCACTCTTACAATTCATGACTGATGGGGTAGGAAGCAGGAGCCAAACAGATTTTAAAAGCCTTGTCCATCATCCTCTCTGCAGCTCATGAGGCATGGCCAGGCATCCACCTTATTAGTCAAGGGACATGCTAAGCGACTTTCCAACCACGCTAAGCAGGCACTGGTGCCAGGAAACCAGGCAAGGCAGGCCAGAGAGGGATTTCCAAACAGACACAATAAACACATGTCTTTTATGGCCAAAAGGAAGAGCTGCAGCCTCACATCCTCTTCTGTTGCAAGCTGCCTCCCTCCTGCCCTCACCCCTTCTATAAATTGGATTTATAGTCTCTTCTGCAGAATCCCAGGTGCCGGTCAATGGCTGCCACCCCAAAGAACAAGAGGAGAGCTGACCACTTCCTAAGGTCTTGTGGCCCCAAGGCACAGTGGTACCCTTTGTGCTTTTGTTGTTGTTGTTGTTTTTCAACAAATGCCCAATTTGTTGATAATGTTAATGTATCTGAGGTTTGGCTGGAAAAAAAGTACACATAAGTCCCACACCAGCAGGAGAATACTGAGAAGCAGGACCCATATTCCTATCCCATTAGGATCCCATTTATATTTTGGGCATCTTCATAGACAGGATGGCTGAGGCCAAGCCTCCTCAACTCACTGTGGTCCTCACCCTGGCCTCCATGAGAATCAGTTTCCCAAGCGTGCATGAATTCTACGTGGGAAGGTACAGGGATTCTCTCTCAGTCAATATGTTCATAAAAAGTCACTTCACGGGAATGTCCAGGGTCTGACCTAAACTAATAAATGATTATCCTTTGCTACTAAAATCGGGACCCTAATTAACTTGCTAATTGTTGGTCTCTGTACATGGACATTAACCTGAGTTATCCCACTATATACACCTGTAAGTAAATTACAGGCTCTATACTCAAGATGAACCTTCTGTCCAAGTGAATAAATGTCTTCAATGTGTTGGCCACACATAATTCTTTTAAGTGTCCAAGGGTAGAAGATTCTATTATGGGCACTTCTCCAAGCAAATTAAATGGACACAAACTCTCTCTAATAATTTATTTCCTGAGCAGTGTCTGTGGACTCTATTCTTTGGGAGGTACAGTCTCCTTGTTCATCTAATTCTCTTCCATCACAATAATAGGGATCCTCGCTGGCTTTCCACAAACCAAGCCATGAAGGTTAGACATTATACATTCATTATCTCCCTCACCCCCCACAAAGAACTACGAGATATACATTAGTATTGTTCCATTTTCTAGAGGAGGAAATTGAGATTTGGAGAAATCCAATGACTTGGGTTAGCAGATAGTGTGAGGGCCTACTCTCTGTACACAGAGGTCAGCATCCAGAGTTTCTTCCCTCAAGTCAGGACCCTATACCTGAGTACTTGCTCTGGTCACAAAAGCACCTTTGTCCCTGAGTGGAGCAGTTCAGGAGTGTGAGGGACTTCCTGTACCCCTCATAATGACAAAGGGGAGTTGGTAGATAATACTGGACTTTCCCCTCTACTTGCCTGGGGTGATACTGAGACAGGGAGATACCATTACCCAGAAACCCCAGCAGGAATGGGCTCCAGGTTCCCCTAGCAATAACCTGCTCATTAACACACCTAGCATGGCTTCTTTACGCTCTTCTCCTGGAAGAACCCAAAGAAATTTGCACCCAAGTAAATAACTGCAATCCAAGCCTGAGACTCAGGGTCAGATTCTAGGGGAGTCAACAGACAATACAACCCCAACAAATTGGCAGGAACCAAACCCAGGCCAGCTAATGCTAGAGGCCATACTTTGGGGCCCTAAATTATACTGACCATTCCATCCTGAGCCGCCTGCTATCCCTGTCAAAAGTTCAACATTCCCTACCTGGCATAATAGTTAATCAATGCATTCAAGGGATAAATTGGAAATCCATTTTTTCCCATTTTTTGTGTTAAATTTTTTCCTGCCATTTTGGCTCTAGCAGCTCCCTTCGCAAAAACAGTCTGAAAGTCGTAAAAGATCTTATCTCAGACCTTCCTTCTGATGCAAGCATTCATCCCCTAAATCCCTGACAAATGGCCACGATGCTTACCCTCCATGCTCCATGAGGTAGGCAGCCTACCTCATGCCTGCTCCCAGGGTGGTGAGTGCCTCCTGTTCACAGAGAGCCAACGTTCATGAATGCCCACAATGTATCTGGTGGCCTTCCAGGGACGCCATCCACAGTACCTCACTAATCCTCACAACAGCCTTTTCAAGCATGTGTCATCACTCCACCTCGGAGGAGGAAATCAAGACTGGTAACCTGCTCAAGGCCGTGCAGGTGGTATTTGGCAGAGTCAGAGCTGAAACCCAGACCCACAGCTCTTTTTGTGTAACAGAGTGTTTCTGTGTGCCACATACTGCTCCAAGATCTCTAAATAGTAACTTCCTTAATCTTTAAAAGAACCCTATGGGAGCCGGGTTGTGGCTCAGCCGTAGCGTGCTCGCCTAGCACATGTGAGGCACTGGGTTCTACCCTCAGCACCACATAAAAATAAATAAATAAAATAAAGGTAATGTGTCCAGCTACAGCTAAAAAAAATTAAATATATATATATATATATATATATATATATATATATATATATATAAGAACCCATGGATAAGGTAGTATCATTATCCCAGTTTATAGATGTGATAACTGAGGTCACGGAGGGTTAGTACCTTGCCCAGGACACACAGTAAATGACAGAGGCCAGCTTCAAGTCAGACCCTGGCTCCAACCCATGCTCTTAAAACATGGTCACTCTCTCCACCATGATGCTGCGTACTGACCCAAATTCTCAAGCTACATTTAAATGTCCTCAGCCTCGCTTCTACCTATGGTCCTTAGTTTTGCCTTCCAGAGTATAAAACTAGAATCATCCCTTTCCCTTCACCACAGTCTCCATCTCTAGCAATGCCTTTACTTCCAAAGTGCTTCCCATGTTATCCATGCCCTGAAGCACCCCAGCATCTCCATGTTTCAGAGCCGAGGTCCTCCAACATGATCTAAAAATGACTCCCTGGTCCCTGATGCTGTACTGTGATTAGTAAACCTGAGGGTGGTTTGTCCTGTCCAGCAGCCAGGCCAACCCTCCAGAGCTGTGAAACAACACCTCTCTGTGGTTTTAAGCCGTCTAAGCTTGGGTTCAGTTGTTACAGCAGCCCTAGGAACTAATACCAGAAATGCAAGTCCTTTCTGTCTGAGCAGGAGATGGACGCACCCTCCCCACCTATCAGGTCAAGTTCTTCTTCTAGAAGCTCACATTCTGTCCATCAGGAGACATGACAGGCTGGACGTTCCAATATACCCTGCGCCTGACAACTTCCCACCATCTCCACAGCCGCCAGCCACCATCGCCAGCCACCATCGCCAGCCCCTAGATTGGGGCCAGACTTCCTAACTGGTCCCCCTACAGTCACCTTCAGCCCTCCACACAAGGTCCGCACTCCACCCAGCTACGGGAATTAGTTTTAAATACGCAATCAGTTAGGTCTCTCCTCGCTCATCCACCTCTGGCTTCAGAGCAGAACCCACAATCCACCCTCCCCTGGCCCCACCCCCTGTCCCAGCCACATCTCTTGATTGTCACTGCTGCTCCACAGTTGCCTCCTGTCTGGGCAGAGACTCTAGACAGCCCGCCCTCCTGACCCCGGCCCTGTCACTTTGCCACACACACACACACACACCCGTGCTCCCTGCCTGGCCCACAACCTGGGCTCCTGTGTTCTCTGCCTCCCTCTCCAGAGCAGAAGTGCATGAGAACAGGACCCAAGCGTTTAAGCACCACTATCACCAGGCACTCGGAGCAGCACGCGGCTCATCAGGGGCCTTCCGTACAGCTGCCGAGGCCAAGAGGCGCTGGAGAGGCAGACACTTGGCAGCTGGGGCGCTGCGGGGCAGTGGTGCCTGGCTCTGTCTTAGGCTCAGCTTTCTCTTCGTGCCTGGAAGGGTAATAAGAAGAGCATCTATCCCCAGATAACGCAGTGCTCTACAGCGTAAGCTAGAGCAGGCTGCATCAGTCCTGGGGCTTCAGTGCAGATCCCGATCCACACCTCTAATGAACTTAGGAGTCAGTAGGGAGCTTCTAGGGCCTGGATCAAGTTCCTGGTGGGATTCAACAGGATGCTGGCTCAGGCCCCATTAGTGCAGAAAGGGCTTGGTGAAGGAGACGCCCTTGCACAAGCTCTTGGGAGGAGGGGAATGTGGGCATATGAGGAGGCAGGGTGCTCAGGCTGGAATGCAGAGATGAGAGCAGAGAGAGAGGAAGCAGTGGCAGGAGACCGGGTCCCAGATGCAGCAGGGGCCAGAACCCAAAGACTCCAAAGGGAAAAGAGAAAGAGGATGTGATTTAAGTGGCATCAGCACATAGGAAACATCAGGACCTACAGCAATAAGGTCAGCAAGGCCTGAAATGTCTTCTTCCCTCTCTCTCCTCACACCTCTCTACCTCCCTCCTTCTTCCTCTCTCTTTCATTTCAAAAGCATCATTAGCAAAAATTTTCAGAAACTTTGCTCCAAAGGAAATCAATTCTTTCTCTGTCCTTCTGTCTCCCTCTCTCTCTTTTTCCACATTGCCTTATATGTCCTTTCCTACAGATGGGATGTGTGTGTAATGCCCTGAGTGTATCTACTGTTGGAATGGCTCCATTTTCACTTGTTTGCCTAAAAAAAAAAAAAAAAAAAAAAGTCCAAATCTAAAAATCAAAGAGAAAAATATTGGGCTATTTTAAATGCAGGTCATCCAGGTGAAGGCTAGAGAAACTGACACTCGGGACCCCCTCACGAAGGAAGCAGCGGTATCCTCATGCCACCTCCCCGGGGGCAAAGCCTCCCCACAGCTGAAGATGCCTCCTTCTGACTCCAGGAGTCAGAAGGCCACAGGGGCCAAGGGACAGGCTCCCAGTGAGAAAGGAGCCTAGTCCTTCCCTTGGACCAAGAGTCTCCCCCATCCTGACCCATGGTCTGAATGAGTTCGGATGCAGGAATAATCGCCAAAAGTGTACCCGAACTGGGTGTGGCTTATCCGGAAAGCGGTGCCCTGGCCTGGTGAGGCCCTGCCTTCCATCCTCAGCACCACAGAAAGAGAAAAGACCAACCAAACATCAGCCCACGAAGTCCTGAGAGAGCCTCTCTGTCATAGTAAGGCCTTAATAGCAAGACTAAGTCCCTTAGGAAACTTACACTGGCTTCGTGCTACATTTGATCCAGAACATTCTTCACATTGCTGCCCCTGGCATTCTACTCTGAGGACTCCAGTCCTGGGTCCCCTCCCTGTACCTGCCCTCTCAGAGCTTCACCCACGTCAGAGGCTGACTGTGACGGGCTTCCTTTTCAGGAATATCCATCTCCCACCCACTCGTTTTGCTGTCTTAAAACACAGGTTCCAGATTCCTGTGTTCCTTCCAGCATGGAGCCTGGTCCCTAAGACCCAGCAGGCAATCCATAAGAGTTTGTTCAACAGTCAGCTCAATGAATGAATAAATGAATGAATGAGCAAACAAATGATTTTACAGAAATCTGCCCTTGGGGTTAAAGAAAAAGTAAATACATTTAGAGTTTGATTGTTTGTTTGTTTGTTTTGTTTTTAAGCAAGGTGCAAGAGAAGATAAAAAATGGCTATACTTTTTTTCCTCTTCCACAGCCAAGAAGTAGCCAGTTACAGCTACAGTGCCATAAAATGAACAGAAACACTTATTGGCCCGCTCTCCCCACTTTCAGAGAGTGAACGAGAACCTGGCCTCTGACTTTCCAAGAAATGTCAGGAGGTTGCCGGCAAGTCTGCTCATGCAGTTACACTCACTTCCATGAGCTGAGAGCAGCGGGCACAGCTTGTCCCTGTTTCCCAAGAACCCTGGTTAAGCACCACCACTCACTTCCACACTTGGGAGAAGCAGAAAGATGGAGCACGTGTTAACCTTCCTTTTCGTGAAGCAAAAGAGGTATTCAAGCACGCCCCGGAACTCCTTCCAAACACTGTGCAACGAGCGTCAAGATTTCCTCAAGCTCCTTGAAAAAGAATCTTTATGGGATCCTCCTTGCAACAAGCCCTAACGATCATTGGGAATTTCTATTCTGATGACTCCAAGCACGATCCTCAGGTCTCCCCCACTCCACCCCACGCCATTCTCTCCCCATCAGGCCACAAGCGATTCTCCAGCACTGGATTCTTTTCAGAAAAACGTGTCCGAAAATTGCTCCTTACATATCTCCCTCTGCCCCGTGAACTTCAGTGAATCCTCTGAAAAGCCAACCTTGACTCCATCTCCAGGGCACTTCTAAACCTCGTCAACGTTCCCAAACACAACACAGGTCCCCAAAGAGAACTGGCCTGCCTCTCCTGGCCTGTGTTTTATTCCAAGACTGAGTTCACTTATGTGTTGGGACCCAACCCTCGTGCTGGTTCAATACAAACAGGTGCTACCAGCTTGAAGTCATTGTGGCACTAATTACTATTGAATTATAGTGGAAATCATATAGAAATACTTACAACATTCAGGCGAGGACAAGAAGGAGTCCACGTGATTAATGTTATTAACATAGCATTAGTTCAGTAATATACCATAATGATCCAGCTATTATATTAAAGTGTTACTAAATATTCACTTAGCTCCAAAAAACACAGTGGGTGGGAGGTTTCTTTGTCGGATTTGGAATTTAAACAGCACTCTTTGTCAGATTTAAGCCCGGTATGAAGCCCCGACAAACAAAATCTGCCTCCTAACGGAATGTTTACAGAGGCACAGAAAATACCCGCAGAAGGAACCCGTTTATCATAAACAATACAAATATTTACTTGATTATTTAATGGGTGCCCAGCATGTCTGTCCTTAATGTAGCATTAGCTGACATCAGGAACACACCATATGTGCAAATAATTAATTCAAATGATGCTTTCCTTCCAGTGAGTACTCTTATAAAGGAGCAGAATGGATGGAGAGGCATATTCAGAAGCAGAGAGTTGGAGGCCCCTCTCCATGCCTGCCCTTACGAGCACCTAGATTTTAATACTTCCTCCTCATTGTCATTCCACTGCCAAGAGCCGATGGCATTTGAAATGCTCCTACAGTGTTCCTTATGTAATCAGTAGGATGACTAACACAGCGATTAAAACCTGACTTGGCTAAAGATTTTCTTATGAGACTCAGCTTTCGATGCCCAAGATCTCCAGAACAAGTCCACCCCCTTTGAACAACTGCAAAATAAATGGTTGCAAATATCAGCAGCGGATGATCCAGTATCCTGGCTCACAGGGGCAGGAAGAGAAGCAGCCTATCTGGACCAGGATTAAGTGTTAAGGGGCTCGGGGCTTATTTATAATAAAGACATTCAAATTACATAAAGGGATCTCCTGCGGGCAACAACACCGTCCCTTTTCTCTCTGAATTAGTACATGGCAAACTTTGGTTTGCGTGACATTTCCAATGGCAAAACATTTAGTGGAAGTGATATTCAGACACAAAGCGTGTTAAAATCTGGAAGCAGTGAAACCATGGATTCCTGACACACTGGGTCTGCAAGTTGCCCTGGGGCCACCCTCCAACTCTGCAGGAAGCCGAGGTCTTGGGCATCTCTTCCCTTCTCAAGACAGACTAATCCTACATCATTTTTCTCTGATTGCTCAAATGAGTACTAGTGGAAACTTTTCTTCTAAGAATAATAAGAAGAAAGGAAACAGAATTTTAAACCTACCTCTGATAAGGAGACTGATCTTTCCTGAGAGCAAATTATTCCACTTCTATTATATAATTAGTCAGTTATATATCTCTGTTTGAATGCGTATATTTGTGTATATGTGTGTACCTATATACATGCGTGTATTTCGAGATGTAGTAAATGTTGGATTAGATACTGTACATGAAATGACTATCGCAATATCCAACAGCTAATAAGCTTTATCAAGCGTTGGCTATAATCATCATCATGCAGAGCACGGACACAACAATTGGTAGAGTGTGGGCACTCAATAAATAGCACACAAATTGATTATTAGTAGCCCTCGTAAAAGGATGCTTATCAACAAAGGAGACTAAGGCTCAGTGAAGTTTTGGAACTTAACCAGGGTGATGCTTCTGGCAAATGCTAAATCCAGAATTTTTTGGAATCAAATCTGCTCGTGTCAAAAACCCTGGCCATTTCTCCTACACCCCACCCATTCTGAAATCCCTACCATAATAAAAAATGCAGAGATGGCACTGAGACCTTGAAAAGTTCATTGACTGACTTCAGGTTCCAAGAGGACTTTTAAAAACAATAAGGCCCCCATCAAAAGAAAGAGGGAAAAAAATCTCACAAACTATTTAAAAATATCTTCATGATAATTCTCAATATTTTATAGCTTTGAAAAGTCAACATTCAAAACCATAAACTTGTTCCCTACCCAGTGACATTTTCTCCTTTCCTAACGAATCAGTATTTAAAAGGAAAATTTCCAAATTGAAACAATGGCCATGATTGAGTAATTCATGGCTCAGTGCTATATGAGCAATTAATTAAATCCATCCAGCAATATAGAGAAACCAGTCATCTCCCTGTATTTATTTTATTTCACTTCATTTCCTGAATCTAGTATACTCCCCAAAGCAATTCTTTGCAGTAATTTTACCTTCCATGCACAAATCTAATAATTCCTCTTGTTCTTAAGCATTGCAGGTGCGGCAGCATTATTATCATCTTATTAAATGTACATCAGATAAACCCCAGTGGTGCTGCATTCTCCAAATTTCCTTTTTTCCCAATCACGGATTTTCTGTTCCTCATAAGAAAACATTGAGGTCTCTATTAGCAATAGGTTTCTTTAATGTATGCTTTGGCTTTTTTTTTTTTTTTCTTTATACATCTTGTTGCCAATCACAGGATTTAGTCAATCTCCTATGCACATCCACGACTCTGTAATCTTAAAGAGCTATATGCAGATGATTGACAGATAATACTTGACAGGTTCAAAATTAGAGAATATACAATGAAAGATTCAGAACAGCCAGATCACTTGGTATGCTATACTTTGCCAAGTCTGGCTTCTCTCATAAGGAACTTGGGAGGGGGAGGGAGTCAGGCGGAGGAAAGAGCTAACCACTCTTCCCTTGGTGACCTACTGGGTGGAGACCACTGAGCTTGAAACAAGTGTTGAGGACTCATCAGTCAGAAATTTCCTAGCCAAGAATTAAAATTTGTGCCATCGAAGTATTAAGTCAGAAATGCGATTCCTTGGCATTTAAACCAAAATGCCAGCATTTCTTTTTGGGAGACAGCCAGAATATTCTTTTCACATACTTTATTCAGTTTCCTTCATTGAAGAGACTTGTTGTCTAGGTAGCATAAGTCCTTAAATCTTTAATGAGAAAAGAAATCATGTCATGTTTATTGAAATGATTAGGCCAATTTTTATTGATTCTATACAATTTATGTGAGAACTGGTATTTACCTGAAGACTTTCTAGGCCAGAAAGGATTGTTTGGCAACTTTTTTCTTTTATACTAATTGACTCCACTACGAGTAATTTAGCTAAGAAAAGAAATGTGCATACTTTATTTCCTTTATCTTCTATTTTAAGCCTCCATACTCATGACCAACAGCAAATAGTTTTCTACTGTTTCTGGAAAATCAAATAGCTCAAGACCGATGCTGATTGAACTAGTTAGAATTCAGTGTTTTGGAAGCTCCAAAGGCTGTGCCTACCCAAACAGACCCTTCTCCAAAAACCTGAACCTGGTTCAGTGTTTTCTCCTCTGCCCTTCTCAAGATGTAAATTCTTGTGCTATTTTTAGCCAACACCCTCTTTGTAATGAATTAAGAGCCAGCAAAACCTAAGCGGGCAGCCCCATCTTAGAGGTAACTTGCAGAGAATTCCACTGATGGCAGCTATTGATAGGAATTTTTGTTCTCTGAAATAAAAAAGAACTATTTTCAACCTTAGAAGGTACCAGAAGATGACCGCGCTGGGATTCCACCCAGGAATGTTTCAGGAGGGGAGAAATGAGTGAGTGAGGGGTCGTTATTTTATGTGCATGCTGGTGGAGAAATGAGAGGCTTTTCCTAAACTCCTGCTCTCTTCTGGGGTATGCGTTCAAAATAGGTCACGATGGCTAAAATTGTTCCAAGGTGGCTTGAGTCGTTTTGAAAAGCAATTGCGGTCTAGAAAAGCATTTGGGTTCATGGTTGGCCACCACTATTAAATGCCCAAGGGTTAGTAACCCCTACGGCATAAGGAAAGGTGGGCACCTGAGGAAGAAGTGGGGTGGTCTCAGGAAAATCACGAAGGAGGGTGAAATGTATACTAAATAGACACTACTGAGCCCAACTAGTTCAGATGGTTTAGTTTAGAATTGAGAAGGCAATGAGAAAGAAAACTTCTTATCTCAGAGCTCATCTTGACTTTAAAAGCACATATTTAACAGCTGAAGTGTAAAAGGTTCACACACCAGAAAATTCCAGATGACAGGGCTGGGCACTGAGCTCTGGTATGTCAGGAATCTGGTCAGCTAAGCCAGCCCTGCCTGCAAACAACACTGGGAGCTTCAGTTTTGAAAGAGGAGACTAATTCCACACTAATGCAAATAATAAGAACAAATGTAGATGGAACAGAGAGAAGATGTCAAGGACATGCTTAAAAAAAAAAGGCCTTTTCCTTTCTTGCTTGCTTAGAAATGGAAGTCAATTTCTATAAACATGTATTAATATCTATACTGCCTTAATGAAGATATCATTGTTTCTTTGTTGTTGGAGAAAAAAAAATTAAAAAGCAAATCTAGCCATTTTCAGGATCCTTTTGTGCTTAAAAACATAGGCAATGGCTTCAGAGTAAACTAGCATAACCAGAAATTATAAAACACTCCAATAAACAGGGACAATCATTGAATCATAAGCCAGTCCCTCCCAGAATGTGGCTAGGAAATACATCCTTTTCTTCAAAGGACACAAATATCTTCAGTCCCCAGAGTACCAAATTTCTATGCATTCACCTATGGTTTCTACATGGAAAAGTGAGAAAAGAAAAGACATCAAAATTATATAAGTAAGTTTTTCTAAAAATACCTTCCTATAACTTGCCAAAATGACTGAGATATTTCTCATTTACTTTCAAGTCACAGAAACCTAAATGCTCTGCTCTATGTTGGGATGTGAGACAGGAATGTCTTAACCAGGGGGGTCAAAGGTGAACTGGAAACTCCAGAAGGAAGGCGTTCTGAACTCCATTTGCATAATAACTCGACTTCCCCAAGTCAAACTCAGCAATCAAAGGGGCAATTCTGAAGTACTGTGCAGTCTTAGGATAGCAATCCTGGGATACAGCTATGGGTGGGACACCAAGAAGGTTAACAGATGCTTTCAATAAGCAATAAAGATATAGGGTAGTCATGGTAACCTGCATGCAAATTTAGAACTTGGGGAAAAAAAAAAAACCTTCTCTTCCCTTTCCCATGATATCACATTGGAGTTTCTCTTCAAGACATTACTTGGTAATTTTAAGGCAGATTTCCTAAACAAAGACTTCTAAAATATCAATATTTTATTCTAAACATTTATACCATATAATTCATACCATACAAAATGAAGGGGAAAAAAAGAGAGAGAGCTTTAAGTGTCCTGTTCCCAGTGGGCTAGGCAATAAACTGATGGATATTTTTAATCAATGTCTTAAGCAGAAGGGAGATAGGTGAACCTAACAGGCATGAAAGTCAGACATGACCTGGAACAAAAACCAGAATGAGGCACTTCCCACCAGGAAACACATTAAAAAACAGGAAACAGGCAGAAGAGGGCAATTTTTTTGTAACCTGGGACTCAGTTTCTTTCCATTTTCCTCTCTCCTTTGAAAAAAGACACACAAACCCTCCCAACAATGGAGTGGAGAGCCGCCAGAGACTCCTGGGCCTCACGCTGCCATCCCATCTCACCCAGCTGGCTCTGACCACGGCCCTTGAGAAAGGACCCTCATCTCTGCCCCAGGCCACGGAATGGAAGGACACAGGAACTTGGACCTAAGAACTGACAGAGAAAAAAGACTGAAAGACAAGGGGGAGAACCCAGTGTGCCTCCTGTTTTTAGTTTTGTTTGTTTGTTTGCTGTTTGTTTTGCCACTTTGCCAATCATTTTAGTCACTGTTTTGTTGTTGTTGTTGTTGTTGTCGCTGTCACCCAAAAATCTGACAAGAACAATTTAGGGGAGGAAAAGTTTATCTTGGCTCATGGTTTCAGAGGTTCAGTACAAGGTCAGCTGAGGCCATTGCTCTGGGCCTGGGTAGAAGGTATGGAGGAGGAAACATCATGGTAGAAGGGTATGGAGGAGGAAAACAGCTCAGGACATGGCCACCAGGAAGCAGAGAGGGAGGTCCACTCCCCAGAGACAAAATATAAACCCCAAAGGCACACCCCACTGACCCACCTCCTCCAGTCACACTCTGCTTACCTACAGTTATGGCCCAGTGAATCCATATCAGTGGATTAATCCACTGATTAGGTTACACCTTTTATAATCATTTCACCTCTGAAAATTCTTGCATCGTCCATACTGAGGTTTTGAGGGACACCATCTGTCTAAACCATGACACCAATGTTTTAATCGAACAGATACATCGTTTTTATACAAGTTATTTTTAAAAAGCCATTAAAATCTAACGGTTTCCCACCTCATATTAAAACTCTGAGCATGACCACTCCATCGAAAACAAGTAACATTTCTAACAGTTCCTATCCACTGATGAGGGGAAGGGGGAGGGGAATGTTCTTAGTGACTGGGGAGTAACAGGTAAGTTAATCTGAACTAGAATAACAGCAATACTTTACATCCTTAATGCACTTGCCAATCACTGTCTCACGTGTCCTTGTTATAATCCTATGAACCTGGTAAGAGAATCAGGACAACCTCCAATTTCTACACAAGAACACTGAAGTTCTGAGGCAAAAGAAAGACTGCTCAGGGTCACACAGAGAAAGAGACAAAAAAGTAAACTCATTCGCTTTTTTAAAAACACGATAGCTGGGCGTATGCCAGGCTTTGTTAACACCCTGCATTGCTACAGCTATAAATGCAGCAAGAAGAGTCCGGCATACTTGCTGTTCCATAATTATTCAAGAAGGTACAACTGCCCCATCAACATATTTGACTCCGTCACAATGAAGAAAGGCAGCCAGCGCCTTGACCCACCCAGGTAGCGGTAGTCGGACTCAGCCACCATGGTCTCCTGCGGCTCCAGGTAACCAGGGTGTGGGACCAATGCACCCGCAGAAATGCGGAGGTGCTCCAGGGCCCCAGCAGTGCCAAGTAACGTCCTGACTCCTTCTCAGTCCTGCCTTCCATCCCTGTGATCCTATCAGAGAGAGCCCGGGCTGGGGAGTAGGACACCTTAACACCCCTGTCCCCTGCCCAGCTCCCCACTTCTTAAAGCAGAGGAGAAACTGGATTCAGGCTAAGAGCTCTCAGCAGGCCTCTGAGACGCTGATTTTGTGGTGCTCTTTTACTTTTTTTAGGTATCCTTCTATTTACAGCAAGTGATACTGGTTTTCCATTTAAAATGATGATGTAAAATTTCTTCTCTGAATAAATATATGGAGATTAAAACAAGTGAAATAAAGGTATTAGGCCAAACTACTCAAGTTATTAGACTAAGCCCCTGGAAGTTGGTTTGTTTGTTTGTTTGTTTGGGACATATAGAAATAGATGTATAGAGATTGACGAGAGAGAGAGAGAGAGAGAGAGAGAGAGAGAGAGAAGACGAATGACTTGGATTTGAGAAGCCTGGTTATTAGGATGGTCGTCTTATTAAGCTGAATCCCCTTCTCAAAAACATGCCTTAACCATAACAATTTGATTCTCAACTCAACCCAGGAAAAAGCATCCAGTTTCTCTAGCCCGGCTCTCTCTCTGGTCCTGTTAGCCACAGGTGAGCAAGTGCTCCAGCCCACCAAACAGGTTAGCAGAGAGCAGGACAGGAGCCCACGAGCTCCCACCCCATCTGTCCCCGTCACCTTCCCCTTGGCTTCTCTCACCTCCACTGTGTAGATCATGTTCCAGCACAGTGGAAATACCCACAGCCTCTTTAATCCATCAGAAACAACTCCATTCCGTCTCCAAGCCTCCTCGCCTTTCTGTCCCTCCTACACTTCCTCTAGAATAATCCAGGTGCTTGGAGACTTGGGAAGGCCTTGAGTGGGGGTAACCACCTTTGCACTGTCTCCAGCCAACATCTCTGGAAAAGGAAAGACGAAAAGTGAACAAGAAAAGGAAGAGGTGTGGGGGTGGGGGACAGTCCTCAAACGGGATGTGACAATAGAAGCCTGGACCTTCTATGAGTGGAACATGGCAAGTCAGCAGAATGGGTTCATTTGCACATAAGACCACCTCTCTTCTGAAACCCCTGGTGCTACTTAACCTATGGAAGAGGCATTAAGAATTTCCCCCACCCCACTCCCTGTCTCCAGAGTTTGGGAGAAGCACGTGCACTTCTGATGGAAGAAGTTTTAATGGACAGCTCCAAGCTCATTCCACTCACTCTGAGGCAGCACCGAAACTAAAGAATGACTATGAGTTATAATCTACTTCAAGCCTTTTCCTGTCTAACCGTGTGACTTGTTGACATTTGAGTTTACTTAAATGCCAAATGAGGTGCTTGTCCTAAATCAGAAGCTGGTTCTCAAGCTAGTTCCATATTAAAATAATTTGAGAAGCTTTATAAAAATATCCACACCTGGCTGGGTGCAGTGGCACACCGCTATAATCTCAGTAGCCCAGGAGGCTGAGCAAGAGTATCTTTAGTTCAAAGCCAGCCTCAGCAACTTAGCAAGGCCCTAAGTGATTTTGTAAGACCTTGTCTCAAAACAACAATAAAAAAAAAAAAAAAATTTAAAAGGGACTGGGGTTACGTCTTGGTGGGTAAGCACCCCTGGGTCTAATTCCTGGTACAAAAAAAAAAAAAAAATGCCCACACCTAGAAATTGTGGAAAGTGTTAGTATGTGCTGAGCATCTGTATGTGTTTGAGCTTTCAAGGTGCTTCTAACATGTGGCCAGGGTAGGACCTCTGATTTAGATGACCTCTAGGGTCTAGCTTTAACAGTCTTTGGGTCCTTGATCTCAATTTAGGGACCAGTGAATTTTCTTGTTTCCTTGTCTACGTACCTTTTATCTATAATACATTTGCTTTATTCTAACTGCAGTTCTTACTTAACCTTTTCCAGAGAGCTGATAATACCAAACAGCTGAGGTTTATTTCTCTACCAAAAAGGACTTTATGTTTCAGTGAAACACACAGCCTTTGGAGCTACACAGACCTGGGATCAAATCCTCAGGTGGTAGCCTTAAGCAAACCATTTAATCTCCCTACATCTCCACTTTCTCATCTCCAAAAATATGGATAATAATACCTATTTCATGGATCAGAATAAGGAGTGAATGTAGCAAAGCACTAATGCCGCATTCAATCAGCTACTGTCCCTTCCTACAACTTGGAGGTGACAGGAGGTTCTGCAAGCAGAGAAGAAAGAGCTGGAGGAAAGCCAGACTGGATTTTTCTAGAATCCCCAAGTCTTTGGCTGAGCAGATCAATGCCAGTCAGAAAGACACTTAGAGCTTCAAAGCTCAGCCTCCCCACCATGATCAGCAGCCTCCTCCCTCCATCGGCCGCAGAGAAGCAGAAACACAAGCCAGCCCTCCACCCTGGAAAGGAGAAGTTACAAGTGTGAACTCACAGAACGGCAGGCCACGAGATAAGTAGGCCAGTCCTGGCCTCCTGCAGCCAAAAGAGCAGAGGAAAGGAGGCCCACGGTCAAAGGCAGCTAATGAGGAAACAGTCGGGTCTAGTGATAGCAGGGCAAAGAGGTGCCTGCACAGATGGAGGAGGAAAAAAGACAAGCAAAATAAAAGATATTTGCCCTTTCCATCTTTGGCAGGGCCATCGAACGAATTTCTCAGACCACTGAGACTAAGCAGCAAGACAAATGCTCAGCACTGAAGCTCTAAGTAAGATTGCTTCTAGAAATTAGCTTTGTCCTATTGATGCATATACAGATACAGGAAAAAGGGCTAAACAGAAATGTGCTAAAAACCTGTGAAGAGGGTTTACCTGCGTGAATTGGCCTTGTGGGTCATTTCTAGTCTCTTCCATATGCATGTCTGCAGATTGCAAATCTATAATAAATGAAAATGTCTTTTATGATCAGAAAAAAAATGAAAGGAAGAATGAAAGCATGCTATGCATGTTTATAAGTGAGAGAAAAGAGACAAGGAGAAAAAAAAAAAAAGGCCCCTGGTTGGGATTGAGGGCGAGGGAGGGCACAGGATTATGACACCAAAAGAGAAGGCTGTAATTTTAAGAATAGATCAAAAAAACATTTGATGGGTTACTCATTAATGAGACCGTATTTTTGAGGGTACTGGGGGCAGAATTTGCCATTGCAAATAGCAAATAATCTGCAGGCTATATTTTCTTCTTTCTTGCTTACAGTGTGGACATGGACTTTGCCAGGATTTGGGAAGTTGCTGGGAATTACTGTGTGACAGCAAACACAAACAGACCACTGAGAAATGCCCACTGAAATTCTCCAGCCAAGGAACTTAGCACTGAGCACAGGTATACAGAAATCAGAACAAAACCAAGGAGGCACTTACATTTCTTAAAACATCATTTTTCAGGATTTTTCCTGATCTAAAAATAAAATATGGGATGCCATGGAGTTTTAAGAAGCAATCCCGGAGAGCAGACTTAACTTTTGCTACAATGTGGAGAATGTGCCCTGGAAAAGGACAGATTTTTCCATGTGGGAAAATCTATTCCACTGACCCAAGGTTGTCATTTATTTTCTTCCCTCTGTATCTACTCCTGGCTTGCTGGAATAGTCACTCAGGAAAAGTGAGGGAACAATCCTTCCCTGTCACTCTATCTTTAGAGACCTTTCCATGTGGCCCGGCTGCCAGAAGTCATACAGAAATCTTGTGTCGATCATCAGCCCTGTCAGGCTGAGGGATATGAGGACTTTCAGAGAAAATAGCTAAATATCCACCATTAAAACTCCTTGTTGATTTTCACCTCCTGAGACACTTTTAATCTCACCCCAAATGTTAGGATTTGAAGAAAACAGTATCATTAAAAAGGAAAATCGGGTTGAGGTGGGTTCAGGTTAGGGTTAAGATTCGTGAAATTTAGACTCCACAGATTTCAATTAAATGGTACATCGATCCATGTACCAAACTGTACTGAAATCTGCTCAAAGTCCCATTTGTCAAGTTTTATCTGCCACCATTTGGATTCAAGATGACAGACTGCGTTATAAATCCAATTCAAGATGGGCCTTACGCTGTGCAGTGTACCAAATTTTATCAAAATCAGTCAGCTTCTTCGACGGTTGGACAGGGGATAGACCAAAAGACAGCTAAAAAGGAAAATGTCATGTCGACTAACTGAAGCAAGAATCGTTCTTAAATGGATCGTCTGTATATCAATTAATTCATCCAACAAATATTTATTCTTAAGCACCACTCTCTGCCAGGTGGTGGAATAGACCTGGGAAGACGGAAAAGCACAAGGCAGAGGCTAAAACTTCCATCAGGGTGTGGGGAGGAAGGGATTTAAAAAGATCATTAAAACTGAGAGTAGAGCCAGCTAGGAAATAAAAAGAGTGGTGCAGTAGAAGAAATCAGAAACAGCCGACCTAGGGTCATGAGGGAAGCCTTCTCTGTAGGAAGGTATTTAGGTTGCAAGGGATGGATGGGAGGAAGCAGCCTTAGCCAAAGGCAGCAGAAGAAAGGAGGAGTCCAAGTCCTAACGGGCACTGGCTATGGTCCTGGGCAGCCGAGAGGGGCCTGCAGGTGAAGAGGAGAAGCAGGCCCACAGAGGCTTGCCACGTGGTGACCAGAGATGCCACAGAATACTGGAGAAATCACTCAGATGGACCATGGGACACCAGAGACTTGACACCAGAAAGAAGACCTCACACTAAGCTCTTCTTCTTCCTGAAGGGCTCTCCAGTTACACACTAAATAACAGCCCACAGTCTATCCATGTTTAACCTCTTTAGGAAACTACCATTGTTATCATCATCAACCTCCTTAAGGAACTTTGATGCGGGGTACATACCATCAGGGGTCACTTAGCGACAGGGATACATGCTCAGAACCGTGTTCTTGAGCGATTTCATCATTGTGTGAACATTACATCATAGGAGTGCTTACACAAACCTGGAAGGATAGGGGTCACTAGGAATATATCTCACCTGACCACTGTTATTCATGGGGTCCATCACCGATGGAGCCATCGTTATATGACAGGTGACTGTACTTTGTTAACGCATTCAGTGCACAGAAGCATATAAACTTCCCACCAGAGGCCAAGCAAGAGCTCTCCATCAAATCAGTCAATTCCCAAGCAATCGGGTATTTACTGCATGTCCTATGGAGCAAATGGCACTTCAGCCCTGCAGGGGGTAAAGAAGAGGAGATGCAGAAGTGGACTCCAGGGAAGCCTGTCACATTGGGGACATTCCCATTCTGCACCATGGTAAGGTCCATTTTCTGGTCCATCAAAAACAGATGCCCAACTATACAAAGCATCCTTCCATTTCCCCATCCTCAGAAAAGTGATAAATTTTATGAAAGTCCCATCTTAACCTTCTCTCAGTCATTTGGAAAATAAAACAGATTGCAGAAGAGTTCATATGATTAGCTCACTGATCTCCGACACATCAAGATGAAAAAAAATCCCCATTTGATTAAGGGTCAATATTCTAGAAATATTTGTGGGTCACCAAAAGGGGAATATTATTCAGGAAAAATTTGCTGATTACCTTTGCTACCGTCTTCTTGCTGTATGGAGTACTAAACATGCTACAGCTTAACCCACATTTTCATGATCACAAACCCATAATGTGCTATGCATCTAAGGCTGGGGGGTTCTTCTCATGATGACTTTAAGTTCTTTCAAAGAAATGACTAAATATTAGCTACAATTTTTAAAATGTGCATGATTTTAATTCTCTGAAAATGTGCATGATTTTAATTCTCTCTAGGCGATATTTGATGGATAAATCTAAAATAAAATGGTCAAATGGCTTAACCTTTTAGCAATAAAACTGTGTGCAATAAAGATGCTAGAGGCACCAGTGATGGAACTGTCATAGACTGGAGAATTATTAGACCCCAAAATTCTGTACTGCAAAACCAAATCCGTAGATTTTTTTTTTCCAAATGAAAAAAAAAATTCCAGGAAATTAAATAGAAAGACCTGTAGTAATGAAATATTAAATACAATTTCAAGTGTACAAAAAGGTCATAAGCCAAAGGGAAAAAAAAAAAGAAAGGTTTCTAGAGAAACATTAATTTTGTCATGCTTCATGTATGCCTGGATTTAAACACCCCTAAAAACCAAGCAGGCCCAGTCTGGGGCAGGAGGCGGTAACATAGAGTTGGGATGACAGGAAGGAAGAGGCCAGGAACAGAAGAAAGGAAGAGCTAAGAAAAATCAAACAAAAATGAAATAAAGAATATTTCACTTGTTTCCTAAATCCACATCAAATTGAGAGGTATTAGGAAAAAAAAAGCAAAACCTCTGGACAGCCACCATGACTTGCCGGTTGCTCCTGAAGTTTGGCCTGATTCTTGGTTCCTTGCACTGCTGCAGCTCTGATTCCTGTTCTTAACCTTCACCATAAATGACATTCAATTCTGGGCAAAGAAAGCACGTAGCAAAGGATGTTCTGGAGTTGGTCAGTTAAGGTGAGTCTGGGAGGAGACTACTAACTATAATCACAGCAATGGCTGCAAATAGGCAGCATTAGTGTCAGGATGTGTCAGTCATGCTTTGTGTTAGCAACATGCACACAGGAAGCCAGGGGGAGAGCCAGAGAAGCTCTAAAGGCAATAGTTTAAAAGGAAAAGTCATCGTGTGAGTAAAGGGGTCCCACATTAACATCAGTGAGTTTGGGAGTGATGTTGTTGTCTAGGTGAGATATAGTTTTACAACGCACAAGGAGAGAATCCTAATTTGACGACACCTAGCCACCACTCCAGGCCTGTCACCCACCCAGTCTTACTCTCTTTCTTTAATATGCTCCAGAAGTAAGACGATCTGTAATTTACGATTATTGCAACTTTAAAACCTAAACAGCACAAGATGAAATCTTTTTCTTCAAAATACCAATCTGTGTGGTTGTAATGTTGGATGGCAGAAAGAAAGATGTATATTTATGGCCAATTTTTATTTATCCTCGCCTATTTATAAATTGTGCTACAGCTTCAATAACCATGGTTGAAAAGAATAATGTCATTCCTAACCACTGCCTTTGACTGTGAAAACAATTTCACCATAACAGATAACACGAAACTGCTTCAGGAATAATCTATAAATGAATCCTGGATTACTAGTCTAAAGATGGTGGTTATAAATGATTACATGAAAGAGTTGATGCTACTTTGAAAATCTTAGAGTCTGTCTATGGATTTTTGTATTTTATATGTAACATTTTTATGAAGTGATTTTGCCTTTACATAATGGCTTTCATCTTCAAAGCACTTCACAAATATGAACTAGTTACATAAAAAGCTATATTACTGCAAAATCAGAAGATGGGGAAGCTCAAGTCCTCAGCAATATTCACTCTGGCACATTCTGTATGTTTAATCCACAGTAAAGGTTGTGCCTTTTTAAGTGTGTTTAATTATCAACACTCTTAAAAAAAAAATCCAAAGGGTTAATAAAGCTTTGGATGTAACAGTCTCCCTTTGACTGAATTTGACTGAATTTTGAAGAAATTAGACTTTTACAGTGATAAATCTTCTTTTTATTCTTCTTCTAGTTCACAAAATCTGTTAAAATATCAATAAAAATATTGTTCAATGAAGATTAAGCATATTGAAATTGAAAAAAATTAAGCCTGTGTCAGTGAGCATTGTTTACATAAATTATGGTATATCTATAACACATCAAATACAATTCAACCATTAGTAATTATATTTTTGAAGAATATTTCAATACACAGGGGAATTTTCATAATATATTAGTTTGTTTAAAGATTACAAGATTCTCTATGCCCTATGATGCCAATTTTGTAATACAAATAATTATATCTAGATATGTAATCAAATTAGATGACATATATATGGGTAGTGGGGGTCCAAGTAAGACTTATAGTTTTACTTCCTTCTTTGGACTTTATTATTTAAAGTCTCCACAATAAAATATACAGGGATTTTTGAAAATCATGGGACATAAATGCTTTTTGAGGAAAAACATTGTCCTCGCCCTACCAACTCACACTCTGCTGGGGAAATCGAAAATGTCAGATCCTGTGAGAATCTCGTTGAGAGTAGGGAGCTCGGAGCACCTGGGAGTGACTCAGGTGGAAGTCCCGAGAAGGAAGACAAATGTGCACTGAGTCTTTCAAGGTAAGCAACTGCTCCATAACAGCAAAGAGAGCAGCCCAGACCCAGAGGCAGGAAGCACATGAAAACAGCAAGAAAAATGAGCAATATCATTGTGTGCAATATCATGCAAATAGCATGGTCAAGAATCTTGGAAGATGATGATGGATATGGCACACAGTGGATCGTGGAAGATGGTGGCTAATGCCCAACATATCTTCTCTAGATGATGCATAAAGACTGTTGAGAAAATCAGCATGGGAAGGGGTGAGGTCAGGAAAGAAATAGGATTAACTGAGTAATTAGCAAGCAGAGAATTGGAGGACAGCAAGACCCCAGTCAGGGATACAAGTTAGGAGATTCCCACAGGTTTAACCCAGGCAGAAACAATGCCAACAGAAACGAGGGATGGAGTTCCAAACCCATTAAGAAAAAGAATAGGCAGTCTTAGTGGCCAACTAGATGTGGGTTGAATAAGAAAGTTTCTAAGGTACATTCCAGGTTTTTAGATTGAGTAGCTGAGTGGATAGTAGGACCATATACTATGAGTTGGGCTTGGACAAAGAGCTAGGAATTCTGACTTGGGAAGGGTAAAATTAGTGACTCTGAATACCCAGATAAAACTAATGAGTGGGCCACATGGATTAGCACACAAGTCATAAGTGAAGGGTACAGGACAGCCTTGAGAACACACAGCATATACCTGTGCGCTAAAAAAAGAGAAAAAAAAGGATGGAATTGCTATAGAAAATTGGGCAAGTGAGGAGTCCAGGAACCTCAGTCACATCAACAGTTGGGTTGGGAGAGACAGAGCCAACAAAGCAACCAAGATGCCATGGTCAGAGTAAGATCATGGGAGCCGAGGAGCAGAGATTTTCAGGGAGTGCCCCCAATTGTGAAATGCTATAGGGGTCAAGTAAAATAAGGGCAAAGGTATCATTGAGGTTTGATAATAAAAATCCTCATTGACCATTGCTGGAACAGTGTCAGTAGGGAGCACAGGCAGATGCCTAGAGGGAGGATTGGTCTAGATTTAGGGAGAGTGTAACAGCTCCTTCTATAAACTTAATTACGAACTATGGAAGAAAGCACTATTCGAAATGAGCACAGGGTTAGGAAAGAAAGGCCCGAATAGTTTATCAGTAGGTAACTACCTCCAAGTGTACAGTACCATTCCCCCCAAATGAAGTCATTATTTCTTACCTAATGAAACTACAGTCATATAGCTGCAAAGCAAATTATATGACAATACAAGCCCAAATGTTTGCACTTAAAACGTCAGCATCAGCATCGTCTAGCAAATCCACATTCACCAAGTCTTTTGTTAGTGCAAAAGAATCCTGAGATCCCATTTTGAAATTCTCACCTTAAATTTTTATGTTATCCGGGTCATTCAAAGAGTTGGCTAACATAAAGAATTCAATTGCTAGCTATAAATAATTTGGCACCAGCATTGAATTATTTTGCCTAAGTTGTCTACTGAGTAGGCAAGATTAAATGAACTGAACAATTCTTTGAATATGAAGTAGACTTAAGGTTGATTAGATGAAAATCCATTTCAATATTATAAACTAGTTGAAGAAGTTTGGACAGAGAAACTTAATTTTTGTTGTGGTCCTCATTGGGGTATTTAATGTTAGGAATTTTAGCCCATAAAGAGGTCAAAGTCTATATTTTTCTTTCACTTCACCTAGAAATATCAATTTCATTATATGCATTGAGAGTTATTAAAGATTTATTACCTCTAACCTAGTAATTTTTTCTAACCCAGGGATTTATTATATAACAGGAGAAAAATGCTATCTGCATAAATATGTTCACTAGGAACTATCTAAAAGAACAAAAACTTAGAAACAACAAAAAAACATCAGCAGTTAAAGAAAAACATGAACATCAGCTTAATGGAATAATGCACAGTCATTAAATATAGGAAACAAAGCTGCATAAAATTATTTGTTCACTTCAGCCACAATCCTATAATTATAAATTATGAATGCAAACCAAAAAAAGTCTTAAAGATGATATAATACGCAAACTCAAAAAACTAGAGCTGTGTGGTAGGAATAAGAATTATTTTTGTTTCTTTCTTCAAATTTCCCTCTAATGTTCTTATAAGAACATACAGAATTTAAAAGGAAGGAAGGAAGGAGGAAGAAATACAGGAAGGTTGGGGGGGTAACTAAGGACCAAAATCAATAGAAAGGAAATAGTCCTAAGTAGAAAAAAAGAGACCTAAAAAATCTATCTAAACATGCTTAGAGACTATTTGTAGACTCTGACTCATCCGTAAACTCTGAAGCTCTGTTTAGAACTGATGCAAGGTTAAATGGAGTTATCCGTTTGCCAGTATGACTCATTTAAATGATACTGACAGGTTCCCTGTTATCTATACACTCTGTGTCCGTAAATATACTTTTTAAATGCTTTTTTTTACCAATTTTCCCAAGAACAAAGAAATGATGACGGCAGACAGTTCTAGCATAAACTGCTAGTGAAGTGCTAAATTACAAAGTTTCTCTGTATTTTTAGTTGAATGCTATTCGCAATAGACGATTTTTTTTAAATAGTAATTATTTAGGATTTTAACTATGCGCAACTAAGAATCCTAAGGTAGAGTTAGATCCATCTGTTGTTAATAGGTCTTGTTTCAATTTTAAGGGATGTAGGTTAACAAAAACTGCTTCCCAACAACTGAACTTCTTGCCACCTATAATAGTGCCTCAGATAGCAGTTATTTTGCTTACTATTTCTAACTGCAATAGTTAGAAAAGGGGCAGCAGAATCAGAGGGTTTCAAACTCAAGCTCCCACATTATTTGCTGGAAGATCCTCCATGAGCAATGGAAACGCTCTGTGCTCCCGGTTCCTCATTTGCAAAATGGGGATGATAGTATCTATCTCATGAGATCTTGTAAATATTAAGTGAGATTAATGTCTGCAGAGCACAGAGAGATATTTCTGGAACATAATAAGTACACAGATAATGTTAGCTCTTATTATTATTAGATGCTACAGGGATACCAGAAGCATCAGAGCTCTGGTATTGAGGGAGCCTGCCTGTATCACTAATAATAATGATAACATAAATAAGGATAATAGTAATTATTGTTATCACTTTCACATGCATACCATTATTTACATGAACTAACTCGTGAATAAACTACGACTCCATAAGAAGTGCCTTAGATCCATTAGATAGCTCAAGAAACCAAGGTCTGAGAGAACAAGTCAATTGACAGGCTGCTTCCCCACCAGTACACATGTTAACTAAGGGCTGAGGGCGGGTTTTTTTTTTTTTTTTTCAAAGCTATGAATTGGAGGAAAAGCTATAAGTGGTGTCAAACTGTCAGAGTATGATCCAGTCGAGAGTTTATAAGCTTCCTCTTTGTTGACAACATAGTTTGGATGGGTTTGAAGTTTATAATGGTACAGAATAATCATTAATAATTAATAATCATTAATCAGTGCCCGAATTGTGCACAACTTTATTTTTCCAGAGAATATGATAAGAAGAGAGGATTTCCAAAAGCAGCAATGTGAAAAATATATTTCCGCAGCCATATCCTATAGTTCAGGGTATATGATAACTTCCTCAGACAAAATGTGATCAGAATCCTGAGACAGAAAGTTATCACTTTTTCCCCTTTGAATACAGATTAAAAGATTGCCATTTGAAATTACATCTTACCTTTTATGTACCACAAAAGGTAAGATGTAGCAATTTATATAATAAATTCTGACCCCTTTTATGCATTACTTTAAAGAAATAGGAGTATTTTAAATCGGGTTTTATTGCTATAGAAGAGTTATTGTGGGATATTAGGAAAAATAAAGCAAAAAAAAAAAATCACCCTAAATTCCACAACCCCAAAATAAGCACTCTGAATATTGCAAAGGTTTATATGTGCACAATATATATACTTATACTTATTTACCGGTCTGCAAAATAAAACGGTATATCACTTCCTACAGTTTTATCATAACAACTTGTTGTTATTCTCAAACACTATTCTCTCTTATCCTTGGGATGCTGTAAGTACAGTTTTGTCCCTATTTGTTTTCATTTAACATGAGAGCGGGAACATTTCCCATGATATTAAATATTATTTGAAACTT
The DNA here is from genome assembly GCF_048772815.1 of Callospermophilus lateralis. NCBI lineage: Eukaryota > Metazoa > Chordata > Mammalia > Rodentia > Sciuridae > Callospermophilus > Callospermophilus lateralis. The sequence continues at coordinate 18,217,769 of NC_135312.1, forward strand.
CTTTTGGGAGCCTTTACATTTTGATCTCTTACCTTTTTAGAAAAATAATAGGGCTGGGGGACCTAGCTCGGTGGAGAAGCATGTTCTTAGCATGCACAAGGCCCTGGGTTTAATTACCAAAACCAAGCAAACAAATTTAAAAACCTTGAAAAGTAAGTAGATTCAAGAATTTTCTGTGTCTCAAACCTCTTCTGAGATGATAGCAGATCTAAATTTCATGACCTCCTAATAACTCCAATTAGCACATGTAAAGTTGTCTACAGCAGCTTGGGAATGTAATTAATTGTGTCTTAAAATATCTGGAAAAAGCTTTTAGTAAGGTGTAAGTCCTTGTGTTTGCATTTTGACAGGACTGTTTTGAGTACTTCAAATCTTTTGGCTATGAAACTTCCTTAGCGTTATGATTTTCACTTCTCAGAATGTAAAAATAAAATTATAATATTATTAGGAAGTTCTTAAAAATCTAATTGTGCTGGACGGTTATAACTCTTCTGAAGTATGTTTCTGGGTGGATATTGTCCTTGATATCATATTTCAGAACCAGTCTGCAGTTTTATGCACACAACAATGATCTCTCCAGAATTTGAGTTCAACTTGGCCATACCTTTTTCACAAGCTGTGTGCTCCATAAACAGAATATTCAATCCACATAACATCTCTGACGACCCAATAAAGCTGGGTCATCTTTATCAAGAAATCTTTTCCTCACTGGGATAAATTTACCTCTAAACCCACAAAAACCCTGTTTCATACCAGTTAGTAACGCAGCATGGATTTGTTCTCCTAATTTCCTGGCTCCCCACCTCAATAAGCCTTTGCTGAAATCGAACTTTATTGGTTCTGATTGGCAATCGAGCGGTACGTGGTGGATATGCTGATTTTTTAAAAAGAAAGAATGAACTACAATAATGGTGTGGTCTCCTGAGAACACATTTATTTCTGCAGTATAAAACAAAATTAAATTCTTCAATCTCAAAAACTATTAAAAGGTTGTATTTAAAATGCATGAAGCATTAAAAAGACATCAAAATTAAAATAATCTCATAAATCTCTTCATTTAAAAGACTTATTAGAATACAGATCGAGGCAGAAAGCAGCTGCCCGGCACTCCGGAGTAGTAAATTATGACTATTTTAAATTTTTTTCATTTTCATCATTGAAAATTCTTTTCCAGAATAATTGTATTGCTGTAGCAAGACCAACTGTCCCATATATTTAACATGTGAATAGCAAATTGCTTTCAATGAACTCTGAAACAGATTCAGTGTATATTTACTTTTAAAGATCAGCAGACCACAGGATTGTACCCCAACCCAATGATCCAGAAGATACAAGCAGAAATTAGCTTTTCATGTAAACTTGATCAAATTAATTATTGTTCCAATTCAGTTTGCCAGAGTACTAGGAAAATCTGAGAGCCTGAGAGTATTATTGTCAACCGCTTCTTCCCCAGATCCGCCAACTAAAACCCAAGGAGAAAAAAAAAAAAAAATCAACATAGTAAGGACAAGGTAGACATGTCCGATTGCCATCAATCATTAACACCCAACTCCTTTTATAAATGAGTGATGACTGGGTGAAGACTTCTGGGAAAAAAACGAAGACTCTCACTCCATAGACCATCAAGTGTCAGTCTTGATAGCACCAGAGCGCTCCTCAGTGTGCAATTAAACTACCATGTTGACCGGACCTCAGTGTAGGTAAATCTAAAAGGGGAGTGGAGAAACCAGATGGCCGACCAGGAGGCCCCACGCCCCTTGTCCCCGACACCAAATTCCTTAAGAATGTACCAGGAACTGAGCAGAGCTATTTTTGATAGAAAGCAGCCAGATATGCTTTGAAAGTCTCATAAGAAGATAAAAGGTGTGTGCCCATAAAGCTGCCTCCTATTTTTATCACCACCCTTCCCCGGGGGGACTCTGACATCATTCCTCCTCACAGAGATAAGATTAGTAAACAGGGGGTTTATTAGGAGCTGCTTAAACACCATTTATCAAACCGAAGGGCAGGGGGTAGTGATTCCAGATTTTTCTGCTTTCTCTCTCCAGAAGACAACATGGATAGCAGAATCAGACTCCTTTCCAGAAACAGCATCTATCTTTGTAATTCTGCACACTTTCCCATTGCCTGGCTTGTACAGGCTGAGCAAAGCTCCTTATCTAAGACTCTGAAAAGGATAACAGGACTGCTCAAGTATAAAAACTGCAAGTATTTTATTTATCTCTCTCTCTTTCTGCTTAGATTACCATTATCTTTGGTCACTGAATTTTGTCTTTTGGGCTTCGAATGAAGAGCGAAGTCAACCAGAAGGCACAGCTCTGAGCCCAGTGGATTACTGCCCCACCAGCACAAGGGCGCACGCGCAGACTTACACACACACACACACACACACACACACACACACACACTTCTTGGCCTTTCTTTGGCTTTACCTTAGGGTTCACTTGCCCATGAAAGGTTTTTAGATGATTCCTTGAACTTCCTTGCAAAATATTTATTTGAAGAACAATGCAGGTTCCAGAGTTGCCTTCGTAACTACTACCCATAATGAAACTTAAATGTAAGCCAAGCAAATCAGCTGTCTGATCCAAGACTAGGCATCTGAAGGAGGGGAAACTGCACACAACAATGGGCAACGTGATTTCTGCTGCATCCACTCATTCTTACAGCCGCACGGAAGGCCTTGATGAAGCCATGGGTGTGCATTAAGAAGGCACCCCTGTCTACAGAAGGCTTCCAATCCCAGCAGACCTGGGAATGCCAATGATATCACCTAAATAAGATTAGGATAACAGAGATATGAAATCATTGACAAGAGATGTCCTGTGGATCTGTACAATTAAGTCTCCCTGGAAGGATCATGGAGGAGGAAGTTCAGGAATGCCATTATCACTGAGTAGGCTAAAGAGCAACCAAGATTAGGAAACCACAGGATCAAGCACATACAGAGGTCCTCACAGAATAGATCACAGCTGTCCCTGGGAAACACTGGATCCAAGTCCTAGAGGATCTGGTTAAGAGAAGAAGGAAGGAGAGAGAAGGCAGGGGGAAGATTTGGGAGATGTGTGCACCCTAAAGTTCATGTCACCATGTTTGACCTGCGTATGAGACGCTAGTGAGTTATTACAGGGAGGTGGTCCTTTAAACAGAAAACGCTGGTTGGGGTACAAAATAGAATTGGGCAGAGAAGGGAAGACAGTCTGAGACATCAACCTGTTTGAGAGAAGCCAAGGGTCTTAACTGGAATAACAGGAGAAGGATGGGAAACAGGCTGTTCCTCCCGAGGGGCACTCACCCTGCCACCCTCCCTGGTTATATCTGTTTCTCCCTACTCCCCTTTCTCTAAACCTAGTCATTATTACTGCATTTCATCAAATCTAAGATGCTATCAATTGTGAGATGCGCCATTATTTTATATGCCACTAAGAAAGAAAAATGCTGCCAATTAAATGACAATACGCCATCGCTTCTAAGAAGCATCCAATTTTCAGAGATGTTAAAATGTGGGGGGGAAACGCTTGTCTTGGAATCAATGAGACACATTATTAATCACTATTGCTTAAAAGCAAATAATATAGAGCTTGGAAGTTAATTGGTTTTCAGAAAACAATGAAAAAGCATATCTGGTACAATGTCCTGCTCGATGTAACTAGAGCAATAAATTGCCACCCTTTGGAGACAAGACAACACAAACAGGGATTCACAGCTGACCCAAAAGACCTGGATTCAAGTCCTGCCTCCTTCACTTACTAGATGTGGCACCTTAATGAGCAACAAGCCCTCAAAACCTCAGTGGGTTTATCTGCAGTGTTCTTTGTGTCTTTCCATATTTAAACACATACCCCCCACCCCCCGCCTTGGGAAACATAAGGATCTTAGCATTTTCCTGCCCAGATTTTTCAGAAGTGATTTAATGAAAGCTAATTATCATCGGTAACTGATATTGTCCCTAAAGCTGCTCTTCCTTTTTTCTCTATCAGACCCAAAGAAGCAGTGCTCATTCCTCTCAGCTTTGCTGATGCTCACTTAAATAGAACAGAAGATCAGGACTGGTGAGTCAGACACAGGGTTTGGTTCCACGCATTTGGCTTGGTCCTTTTATGACCCCAGATTTAGGCCCCTTGTGATTTTCTGCTCCAAGGCAGAAAATTCTCCTGGAGCAGAATCGTCCTGTAAATGCGAGTCATTCTAAAGAGGAGATATGGAGTGAGCTACCCCTGGAACTCGAAGCTGCTCTTCCTACTGGGAAAGCAGTATTTCTTTAATATGTGGATTATTTTCCCAGGAGATTTCAACTTCAACACCATCCGAGCCTGGGAGTGAAATAGGACAGGCATTACTCTTCCAACCCCAGAAGGAAGAAATTGAGGTTCAGAGAGGCCACCCTGGGACCTGCACAGAGGCGCATCATGGTAAGCAATGGGATCAGGAGAGAATCCCAAATCTGGCCCCAAATGTGGTCTTTGCCCTACCCACTCCATGCTTCCACATCATGGAAAACATCTTTAAAGAGAAGAGAAGGAGGTTCATTACCCCGTTTTGCTTTCCATCCCTTCTGCTGTCTCATTCTAGTTTGGTGACTCCTCCATCCATCCTCCAAGCTCACAGTGGCCCTCAATCTCTTGCTCACATCTTTCTAGCATCCTAGAGATAAACCTGCTTCTAGTGTTCTGAGAGCTGCAAGCTGTTTGTTTCCACATTTAGGTTCTGAGCTGGGCAACTCTAAAGGTATCTGGCAGAGAGACTTGGTATGCAACCATGCCACTCCAGAGCGAGGGTGAGGTGCAAACCCTGTGGGCAGGTGTGGGATGATGGCAGAGGCTCCCAGGCAGCCAGGCCCCGAGGCATGTGCCACCCTAATACGGGGGCACTGGCTCTACACCTGCTGCCACCCTTGACAAGCTGGGGAATGGTAGGCAAGATGCCTCCCTTCTGTGTTAGGAAAAGAGTTTGCTCTATTAATCTCCAAGAGAAAGTCTCTTCTCTAAGAGCTGTTGACTTATGATTTTTAGAGTCCAGTGCCGAACAGCTCTGAGAGCATTCTCCCTGTGGGTGGACTGCAGTGCAGCTCAAATTAGACGAGGTGCTCCCAACTGAATGACAGCCATCTTGGCTGTCCGTAGAGCGCCCCCTAATGGATAGGTGGCATCCTTACAACTTTCTCTACCTTCAAAGGAAAGTGAATTCATGTTAGTACAAGTCCTCTATTTTTTTTTTTTCTTCTGAAACGCGACAAAGCAGGTAGCTGTAGCCCCTACAATCTTCCTTAAAATAATGTGGCAGAACATATCAAAAGTTTTGTGTTTGGAGTCATGTGTACAAAATACTAGGGCCATTTTTAATGTACTGTGGTCCTCTGATACCCATTCTCCCTTCCTCTTTAAGAATAAAATTCCCAATTTTTTAACTGGCACAAAGCCATTTGTAATAAAGACAACATGTCCTAATGTCCTTGTACCTAGCCATGACCCCATATGGGTTCTATCCTGAGTAATGTAAGTGGGAGTTATGTGTGCAGAGTCCAGGTAGTACCCTTAGAGACAGACACACTCTCTGCCCCCACTGTCTCCTTTCCTTCTGGCTGAACTACAACTACAAAGGCCATCTTGGATCTTTAGGTAGCTTGCGAACAGAAGTCACACAGTGGTGGACCAACAAAATAGTACTATGTCCATTATCTTCACATTCTTAAATTAGGAAGACAAACATTTGTTTGGCCATAGTAAGAGTCTTACTTGCAGCCAAACCTAACCCCAGATAATATATGTATTAATATCAAATGTATGGCAAAATATTTGATTGAACAGAGAAAGACACAAAATAGTGTACATGTGCTACTGTTTATATTTTTTAAAGAAAAGAAAAAAGCTTATGGCAGCTAGGTCTCTCCTGAACCAGGTCTCCCAGGTGTCACACTGTTAAGTGTGAAAACATGCTACCTCAATCTGAGATGGCCATATAACTCACTTAATCCAACAGAATATGGAGAAAGTAACACTGTGCCTTAAGAAGGTCGGGCAGCTTCAGTCAAGTGTAAATATTGTTTATAAGGCAAACAAATACATTCCAGAACATCTGCAGTATAGCATTTCTTTATAGTACACAGTGATGGGAAAGATGCTTATTACATAGGAAGAAAATAATAGCATATGAAATTATACTTGTATGGAATGTTCTACTTTTCAAGTCTGTATAAGAAAAACTTGAATGAATTATATAACAATATTAACATTGCTGACCTCTGAGTGATAGAATAATTGTTAATTTGTGAGGGTCTATAATTCTTTCCAAAGTTTACTTTTAATTTCAATAATTTTATTTTTATTTCCAGATGTTCTACTTGATCCTTTTTCAAACCTTCCTAGTCTTTTTGATAGACCTTTATATATATTATTTGGGATTAGCCTACTTCTTTGCTTATGCTTTCAGTTCTCTGATTTCATAGAACATTTGAAACCTACTTATCTCGTTCCTGTATTCTTTTTTCTGTGTCATCATAACTCCAATATGTGAAGTATTTGAGGGTCTCATTCTGCTATTTGTTGCTTCCCTTGACTTAAGTACAAGACAACTAAATGTTTCGCTCATTTGTAATTCTGAATTAGGAGGGAGGTGAAGTTAATCTGCACCTGTGGAGATGCCCTAGGGACTGGGATAAAGGTGCTTTTTTGCAGAGAACATTTGTTTCTGCATCTTCTTAGCACTTCTAGCCACTAATTTTGGGAAGGAGACATTTTTGCTCTGTCCAGAGCACTATGCCTGAGAAATCTGATCCAACAGAGGGTCTCTCTCTCTCTCTCTCTCTCTCTCTCTCTCTCTCTCTCCCTCCCTCCCTCCCTCCCCCCCCTCCCCCACTTTTTTCATGGAGGGTGTGCCCTCTTGAGACACTAGGCTTTATGTTAGAGTCTCAGTTTCAGCTTTCCACATGGCAAGGATCCAAAGCCTGGTTTCTGGTCCCCAACAGAGCAGTTAAAGCTCGAGAATCTAACTTTCTGCTCTCAGCAAACACCCTCAGGGCAGAACATCCACTATTGCTTCCAACCCCAGCTTCCATCTCCCTATTTATTTTTAGCCCATGGAAATTTCACTTACTTTTTTGCAGGTCTTATGAAAATGTTATATTTTATCCAGTATCCTTATATTTTTTGAACAGAAAAATATAACAGAATATCTGGTCAACCTGCCAGATAGCCAGAATTAGAAGTTTGGGGTTGATGTTTATTTTATAATCAGAAAAAAAAATTAAGTACAAAGGACTTATCCCTATAGACTGAGGAATATCTTACCTATTAAGTGTCCTGAAAGGCCTCCAACAGGCTGCTCTATCCATCACCAAAAAGTAGCACTAAGAAGCATTTCTAGGAAAAACCCTCTATCTCACTGGGATTGAAATTAACTAATTCATCACCATAGTGAAAGGACATTATATGTAAGTCAAAAACTTCCATAGGTGAACAGAGGAAACAGGGTATTGGAAAACAATGAGGTACCAGAACATAGTAGATGTTTGTTAAATGTTTATATTAACAAAATCCAAATATTCATGTCCACTCGATGGTATTTTAGAAATGGGTATGTGTCAGTCAGCTTTCAGTTACTGTAATAAATACCTGAAGTAATAAACCTAAAGAGAAGAAAGGTTTATTTGGCTCACAGTTTGGAAGGTTTTAGCCCATGGTCATTGGCTCCCTTGCTTTGGGGCCTGTGACAAAGCAGCACATCAGAAGAATCTGCCTACTTAAGAGCAGCTAAGAAATAAAGAGAGGAAAAGAAGCAGGTCCAGGATCCCAATATCCTCTTCAAGGCATGCCCCTAACTTCCTTCCAGTAGGCCTCACCCCTGAAGGTTCCACCATCTCCAGGAGCACCAAGGATTGGGTCCAAGCCTTCAACACACGGGGACACATTCAAGAGCCAAATTATAGCAGGGTGCCAGCAAAGTATTGCCAATATTTTTATATTCATCATAACACACACACACACACACACACACACACGTGTACCCCAAAGGAATCTCTCAAATGTTCTATGGAGTAATTCAAAGATATTCAAAGATCTGAGATGTACTCCTCTCCACTCCCCCCTGTGGTGACCACGGTTATAATGACAGCTGTACATTTGCGTCATCTGTAGGTGACTGATTTGAGGAAACCTTCATTGTATGTTCTAATGGAAGGACGAAGAGGGTTGGCCAGGAAGAGCACATGATCCCTAGCACAGGGTAAGAGCTTGTCATGATGATGCTGGGAAGGAGGAGGAGAAGGAGGAAGACGAGGGCGAGGAGGAAGGTGGTGGTAGCTTTTCAAGGCATCCATGGAAAATGTGAGGTGGACATGCCCAGTGACCCACTTCCTTCCACTCGTCATGCTTCAAAATGGAGGATGTAAATGAATGAACGGGAGGGAGAGAGATCCCACAAGCTCTCAGACCCCGCAACTGCCCCTGAGTTAGGTCTCCCCGGGCACCAGAGAGGGCGGCCAATTCTAAGAAGGACTTGAGAGGCCGTGTCCTCCCCACCAGCCTGTGTGCTGAGAATCCACCCCATAATGACCAGCACCACCAGTGACCAAGCTCAGCAATAAGCCAGGCCTTGTGCAGGGAACCTCTAGAGCTGATCCCCAAGACAAGCCAATGAGCCAGGGGCTGTCACTTTGCCCTCTCTGCAGATGGAAAAAACTGAGAATGAGAGAAGCCAGGTAAATTGTCCAAGGACACACAATTAGCCACAGAGCCAGAGCTCATCCCAGAACTGGGTCATGATCCATCTAACTAATTTGTCCTAAAATGGTCCACACCAGAGATGATGATTTGTTGGGGGGGGGGGGGGGAATGACTTAATTTGCAATAACAGTGAGCTCCTTTCCCCAGAAGACAAGCAGACAAAGCCCACTAGCCAAAGACCTTGTGGACAAAGACTCCAACATCTGAACTTGGCTCTCACTCTCCTCTACATTCACTGTGGAACTTTGTACCCACCAGTCACATCTACCATCCCTGTCGGAGGAACTATTATGTGCCTGGTACTAGATTGTAAAACCCGTGACAACAAGAGCCGAGTCTGTCGCCTTTCCTAATATATCCCCAAAGCCTAGGTCAGTGCCTGCCTCTCATTAGGGGCTGAATAAATATTTCTAGAATGAATCAGGAACAAATGAGCAAATGAAAACCTTCGTCCTTTGAATCCTCTGCTTGTAGGGAAATAAATCAAGTTCAGAGCCATCCAACTGCCTGTTTCAAGGTCACACAGTCAATGTGTGGTACAGCTGAGATTCAAACCCAGGATATCTGGATCCCAAATCATAGTCTTTCCTCTGTCTTTCTCTTCCTCAAAAGGAGACAATGTCAGTCTCCTGCCTTGAGGGGCTGGTGTGGAGATGGAATGAGATAAAGTGGATGAATGTGTTTTGCAGACTCTGCACTTGGAAAGGTAACTGTGATTTTTTTTTTTAACACAAAATCAAAGACTAAAGCCAAAGCAGCAGAGCTTAAGTGGAATTTTAAGCACTAAGAAGAAGTAGGAGTATTAGGGGCAAGAAGACGGCCACTAGCTTTGAAATCAAATCATATGGCATATAGGCAGCCTTGTTCTCAGGAGGTACATGGAGAAGAGACTTCAGGATTCATACTTCAGACTTGCAAGATTATGCAAGGTTTCATATCCCACTTGAATCAAAGTGTGAAATATGATATATCAAGAACTATGTAATGTTTTGAACAACCTACAATAAAAATTAATTAAAAAAAAAAAAAAAGATTATGCAAGGTGCACCCCAAACAACTTTCTACTCATCGTGGGACCCTGGACAGATGGCCAACTCCAAATGAACAAAGGTGACACCATATCCCAAAGCCAGAAGTATCATAGATCGATGTGGGGATCAGAACCAGTGGCCACAGCACAAGATCCCTTCCCAGAAGGGCCCCTAGGCTGGGTGACCCCGTCCAGCCTACAATTTCCATGGTTAAGTTAAATGATTCAATTAAGCTCACACAGCAGATTTGAACTCAGCGACACCTGACATCTAAGCAGCTTTCAACACCGTGCTCCTCTCTATTTCTTATAATAGCCCTCTCCTCATTTTCTTAGTTAAAAGAACCTAGATACAGCACAAAAATTTGCCTACAAAATCAGGAAATCAAGGCCCACCTACAAAAGTGAGAACTAGAAAGACCCAGCTTCCCACTCTTTATCCCCCAAAAGATGGCTTCAAACAGATCAGAAAACAGAAAGCAATTAAACAAAATAGCAACCATGAAAGCTTTTTCAGGAACACAAGTGGAATCTCAGCAGACAGTGGTAAACTAAAAACCCTTAGTGAGGCTCAAAATCCTGAATCATCAGGATCGGGAACCCCCTGGGGACAATCTTGCCTAGTTTTTTTTTTTTTTTTTTTTTTTTTTTTTTTTTTTTAAAGCTGATAAACTGAGCCATGGAAAAACTAAAAGATTATTTTGAAAACGGTACAAGAATGTCACTCCAGGTACAGAGGACTCACATCCTTGTTCTCCCAGGTTTGGTGGAGGGGAAAACTCAAAACCTTCAGGGGCCAAAGCTGGGCACTTTCATGAGTGACCTGTGGGGCACAAAGATGTGAGTGTGGTGGCCAACAGCCACTCAGTCCCACCTAGAGGGAGTATAGGTTCAGAACCGTCATACTGTATATATTTCAAGAGAAGCCGAGTCCTTTCTTTGAGGGGCAGGGAATGGCAGAGTAAAATCTTCTGATTCCTAAATATTGTTAAATTAGAAGTTCAGTCAAGCAGCCATGGGCTGCCCATTTGCAGTAGCACTCTTTCCTCCACTGAGTGACGTCATGGTACCTACGGCACAACAAGCCCAAAACAGAGTCTGAAAACCAGGTTCCAGTTCTCAATCCTTCCAGTCCCAGTGACACACACTTCCCAAAGGCCACTGGAACTCCCTGGGCCTCAGCTCCCTCGTCTGCAAAATGGACCTGATGGTGCCTGCCGTGTTCATTTCATCTAAGTTTTGGCGTAAATCCAATAAAAATAAGTTTTTTAAAAGCAAAGCCCACTCATCTTTATGGCCTCAGGTCCCTTGCTCAGCCAAAATAATAAAAATACAAAGTCGATCAAACTGAAAAGTACGGCGTCTGTTAAATGGGAAGCATCACGCAGGTGTCCTCCAAGTCCTTCTTGGTTGTACAGAAAAGTTTTGTGCAACACACTTTTTATTTTTCAGGAAGAAACAATGTGTTTCTTCTCTCTCTAAAAAAAAGTTCTTCCTACACAAGTAATTGGCAGTATCTAGTTACTGATTGAGAAAGGAGGAGTGGAGAAAGGAAGAGAGAGAGAGAGAGAGAGAGAGAGAGAGAAGAGCTTTTATGCAAATTTGATTTCCCTATAATAATCTAAAGCTATTCTGCTAGAAGGAATTATCTCGGCAGGCTGGCAGCTGTGGTAGGCAGTGAATTAAAAATGGCTCTGTATATGGGAAAATCTGTTCTATAATCAGTGCTATTCTTGGAGAGGACATCAATCCAGCTCCACTCCCATGATGCTCCACCCGTCGTGAGTGACATACAAGCATGAGGTAGAAAATCCCGTGACATCACAACTGGGGGTGCCCCAACGGGCAGGCTGCTCTCCCAAGGTGAAGACTGAACCCAAGGTGGCCTCCAACCAGCCAGGGAGGCCAATCCTCTTAACTTAGGAAGGAAGATGGCAGAGGACACACAACAGTGCTTAATTCAACCTAATGAGCTGCCCAGTCTTAGGGGATCATAAAGATAGCTCTTGCTTTCTTTTCTCTCCCCCACCTCACTCCCCTCTTGTTTTCTTTCTCCCTTTCTCCCCCTTTTCCTCCTTCCATCTTTCCCTCCATCCCTTTTCTCTCTCTCCCTCCCTTCATTCCTTCCTTCACTCCCTCCCTGATGTTCTGATACAGAATACAAACGTCCCACCCCTAGCTCACAAGACAGCAGGCGAGGAAGTACTACACAAGGACTCTTTGTCCATGGGAAAGGCACGGGTGACAGAGACACAGTCACCACACTGCACGTAAAATGCTAACACATTTTTAACGAGGCCACTGCCATGTCAGTAAAAACATCCTCGTCCTGAGTAGCTAATATGTTCAGGTTAACATGGAGTCTCCACGTGGCAGCCACAATCGCTGTCCCACAAAAAGAAGTTGGGCTGCAAGTAAATAAAGCCATAAGATACCTCCAAGTGAATCCTGTCTCCTAAGTGGACCACAGAACTGTCGTGGGACATCTTCATATCTGCTGGGAGGAGTAGACATCAGAATTAAACCGTGTGGGTGTGTCTTCACACACGTGCTGGTCTCTTTTTGTCCAAAGGGGTTCAGACCAACCGTGATTTAAGTCACTCAGTGTCCTTTAAGATAATGCCAAGCTAAACGCTAGGAATGTCAAGAAACTGCATCTTCTAAATTGGAACAGTCACCTCCCCTTTCCACACCTCATTAAGAAAGAGGCCCTGTCAAAATGCAAAGCCCCCGATCCTAGAGACCCCAGCACGGCGAAGATGGGGATTCCAGAATGTCCTGCACTGGGGATGCCACTGGCTCCTGGGGGCTCCACAGCCTGGGAACATTTGCATGAGAAGGTGGAGAACCAGAGACAGGAGCTTGGCTGGTCAAGACCACACCGAGGGCAGACATCCAGCCCCAAGAGGGCGCTACAGAGCTCCCCAGAGATGCCCTTTGGCACTGCTCCCTGCAGAAAGGCGCGGCTCCTGCTCCCAGGCAGCACCCATCAGGGCTGCTTCCCCCCGTGCTCGCTACCCACTCTCAGAGAGACAGGAATTATTTTTTATTTATTCATTCATTCATTCATTTTTGTACTAGGGATTGGACCCAGGGGTGCTTAACCACATCCCCAGTCCTTTTTATATTTTATTTAGAGACAGGGTCTTGCCGAATTGCCAAGGGCCTCACTAAGTTGCTGAGGATGACTTTGAACTCGTGACCCTCCTGCCTCAGCCTCCCAACTCCCTGGGATTACAGTCACGCGCCACCACCCCCAGCTACAGGAACCCTTTCTGTGCTCCTCCTGGGCTCCGTCCTTCAGAGCTCTCTTTTTCAGTTCCAGCAGCTATAGATACACCCCAGGCACCGTGGGGCATGCACATCATCTTGAGCCCCACTCTGCTGTCTCTTTGAAGCTCCCGAGGGCTCCAACGTCCTCAGCAGAGGCACAAAAGTGCCTACGTTATCACTTGAGGAGGAAGTGGAACTGGGTGGCACCGCAGGGTTCGAGTAAGAGACAGCTGCATCCATTTTGCTCATTACTCTTCATGTATAAACTGCAAATTGCATTTGCAAATATTTTCTTTAAAATAAAATTGTCATGGCTGAGCCTCCTGTAAGCACCCAGTGTCTGAATAAAAGCAGCAGCACGAATGTAAGACCGGGCATCGTCCCTGTGTCCTCCATGGAGGCGGCAGGACACATCCCGCTGACCCCATTGCACAGTGTAAGGCAGAGAATGGGGAAATGTTCGTGTGACCCGCATACAGTGGGAAGCAGGGACAGAATTTGTCTCCCTACCTCTGAATTATCCTGGATCAGTCCAGTGATACTAGATTTTAAGAGAAAGCAATTAAATGTGTGAATTCCTTATTGCACTCTCCCATGGATCTTGCTCTCTTCTCGCAGACCTAAGCTGGTTTCCCCCAGGAATCCTGAAAATGAGAGCTAATCCTTCTGGAATATGATGATACACAGAAGGCATCCGCTGTCTATAGAGAGTAGGACCAAGGGTCTGTGCCTCAATCTCCCCCTCCTCCAAAAGACCTCTTTTGTTGGGTTGTTGATGAAAAAAAATACATCAGTCGATTCAAATGAACAATCAGGAAGGATGCCTGGCCTATACCACACCACAAATGCAGATATAGATACGTAGATACAGGCCCGTTCCAAACTCATTTCCTGAGCCTGCAAAATGGGAGACGGCTATTTCCAAGCTCCTTTTGAAAAAGTAAGAAGGGCTGGATTCAACGCCGAAGCCACAAATCAGTTTTAACATCACCCAAAGAGAGTAAAACTGATTTCACACCTCCTGGTGTGATGCAATAAGAAGTACACACCACCACCCACGACGCCTTTCCACCTAAATCTTGGACCTGAACTTGATCGAGCTTCTGGACCTAACAGTTTATAAGAAGGAAATGAAAGAGACAGAGGCAGCAAAGCCCAGACTGGGAAATCTAACAGGACAAACTGCCCTGCTTCTCCAACAAATAGATTGCAAGCAAAGAAAGAAGGAGAGGGGTTGTGTTAGAATAAAAGAAACAGAAAAGTCATATCCACCAAATGCAATGTGTAGACCTCATTTTGATCCGGCTTTGGGGAGAAGAACTGTAAAATACCAACGGTTCAAATGGGGGCAATTTGAACATCCACTGGGTATTTGTAACATTAAGAAATTATTCATATTTTCCCACTGAGTCTCATCCCCTTCCTTAGAGTCTGAGGTGGCCTTCATGATCTGCTGCTCCAGTGTAATGTGATGGGAAGTGATGGTCTATGGCCTCCAACACTAGGTCATTAGAGCCTGGTCACGTCTATGCAAGTATCTCAAAACCTTGCTCTTGAGACATTCCCTCCTGGCACCCAGCACCAAGCTCAGAGAAGCCCCCACAATCTGTACACAGAAAGACCATTCGCAGGAAGAGCGTCAGCAGCCCCACCTGGGCCTCCAGCTGAGCATCATGAGTGCGTCACCCTGGAGATCAGCCCACTCACACCTTCAGACCACGCAGCCCCAAATGATAGGTGATTGTAATCACATCAGAGACCTCAGGAGAGCACTGCCCACCTGAGGCCAGCCAGCCCGTCGAGTCAGGAGCAATGGCAACAGAATATGGTATTGAAGGTGGTTGGTTATGCAGCAAAATATAATCAGCAAACTGATCTCACAGAGATGCATTCTTAAACATCTACAGAAGAAATAATATTTCTGGGGTTTTCAAATTAATTCGGTTAATAGTTAAAACAAGCTTAGCCATGTGTTGCTAATTGTTCAAAAGTGGAAAATGGATCTTAGGGAATAATTATACTCTTGCCTTCTACTCTTGGATATTTTTGAAATGTTTCCTAATGGAAAGATTTTTGTAAGAGTTATAGATATGGCAAGACAAAGCCTGAAGTTTACTGAGATCAGAAAAACAGTGGCTGGTGGCCAGGCGTGGTAGCACACTCCTGTAATCCCAGACACTGGACTGGGGAGGCTGAGGCAGGATGATCAAGAGTTCAAAACCAGCCTTTGCAACTTGGCAAGGCCCTAAGCAACTTAGTGAGACCCTGACTCAAATAAAATATTTTACAAAGGGTTGGGGATGTGGCTCAGTGGTTAAGCATCCCTGGGTTCAATCCCAGTAAAAAAAAAAAAAAAAAAGAGTATTAGTGGCTAGCAGGTGATTTCATCTTGTAAGCAACCATGAGGAGATTTAAATGCAGTATTGATACATTATTACCTGTCCAAGCACAGGATGTCCATCTCTGAGAAGACAGCAGACAGAAGTGGAGTCCAGGGTGGAATTCAAATACCAGCTCTACCCTTCTTCTAGCTGGGAGTCCTTGGACACATTCTTCAACATCTCTGGGCTTCCCCACTTCATGTGAAAAGAACTTTTTTCCTGATGAAGTTGCCTGATTTTTAAAGAGTTAAAGGGACAGCACCCACGGTAAAGTGCTATAACTATGCAGATATAACTGTTGCAAGCTGTAATGGAAAGGGAACCTGACTCTCAAGGCCCTGATGATATTATATCACTATAGATCGTCTGCCTACCCGTGTAGATAACTTTGGATCTCTGTTCTAAAATGCACATCACATTCAGGAACCAGACAGATTCTACTTCACTTAGGAGGTTGAGTGTGGGATGGCCCGAGGAAAACATAACCACATAGGTCCTGAAAGTTTCCTTTGGAGTTGGGAGAATCTTGAGATTCAGACAGAATGGCGCACACTTGTAATTCCAGGGACTTGGGAGGCTGAGGCAGGAGGATCCCAAGTTCGAGGCCAGACTCAACAACTTAGTGAGACTCTGTCTCAAAATTAAAATTAAAAAGGACTGGGGATGTGGTTGAATGGTAAAGCACCCCTGAGTTCAATCCCTAGGAAGGAAGAAAGGAAAGAAGGAGGGAGGTTTTACAGGAGACCATGTGATTGTCAACCCCTAGTGAGGCTGTTTGGATCAGATGCTCCAAGTGTGCGCTCCAAGTGGGACTTCAACCAAGCCGCTTCTCACTCTGGGCAAGTCCAAGTGGGAGGTAAGAGAGTGAGCAGCTCACAGATGCATCTACTTTAGGATCATTGATTATTCTCACAAACAACACCAAAGAGGTTAGCAAGTCATTAACTTCACTAATAAATTAAATTAATTCACTAATATGTGTGCTGCTATATCAAGAACCATAATTCTATGTACATCTGTCTTCAGGTAGTGAGTTCGGGGGAGAAAAGAACAAATATCTGTAACTGAAGCAGATTCTTCCGTTAACTTGCCTTTCCATGTCAATGGTCTCTTGTTATTGAAAAAAAAATAGGGGAAAATATGAAAAATCTAATTTCATAAATCACATTTGCCAGTGATTTATAATTTTCTATGCTAGGAGGAATTATCAAATGGCAGCAGTACTGGTCCGTTCCCCTCCACCAGATTCGAAGCTCCTTGAAGACAGGATTTGCACGCGGGCGTGTTTCCTTGGCATTAGTTGAAACACCTTGGACCAGTACCCCAGAGTGATGCAGACCCTGTGCCTCGGAACACCCCCGGGGATAGACAGGAATCTGACTGTCCTTGGTCACTACGTGGCCAGCAACTTCACGTCCTGATTCCTCGGTGTCCACAATGCCCCCAGGCTCTCCTTGGGTCTGCGGACACTGAGTTCAGCTGAACAGGTATCATCAACCTTTTTATATTTTCAACAGGTTTTATTTTTAAAACACATTTTAGGGTCACAGCAAAACTGAGTAGATAGCATGGAATTTCCCATATGCCTCTGTCCCCGTCCCCACACAGGCACGGCCTCCCCACTGTGACAACCCACATCAGAGTGGTTCCTTTGTTACAGTGAACCTAAATTGACACATCGGAGGGGAGCTGGCACTGGAGCTGACTCTTGGTGTGTACCATCTTGGGTTTTGACAAGTGTCACAGGACGGCCCCCACCATCACAGAATCGCAGAGTAGGTGCTCTGCCCTGAAGGTCCTCGAGCTCCACCTATCCATCCCTCCTCTTCCGTTCCAGCCCCTGGCAGCCACTGATCCCTTTACTGCCTTTTCCTGAACGTCCTAGGGTTGGAATCCTACAGTACAGCTTGTCACTCGGCCCTCTTTCCCTCAGTAACGGGCACGTAAGTGTCCCCAGGTCTCTCCATGGTTTAATAGCTCACTCCTTCCACTGTCCGTCCACCGGCAGCTCATCTCTGTCACTTGCTGAAGGACACCTTTAGGGCTGAACCAAGGCTTCCCCACCCCATCCCTGCTCTCCTCTCAGTGCAGGGAAGAAAGGCAGGGTCAGCAGGCCTCGCCCAAGGCCACATCCCACCTTCCACCTGGTGTCCTGCCACCCGTGAACTCAGAACGGTTTCTACATCTTTTAAAGGTTGAAAAAAAAAATCAGAAGAATAAATTTAATGACATGTGAAAAATATAGGAATTCAAATGTCAATGTCCATAAAGTTTTATTGACAACACAGCCACACCCCCATCCGCAGCCGCTTCTGCACAGAGCAGCTGAGTGTTTGCCAAAGGGCCAGTAAGGCCTAAAATACTGACTGTCTGATCCTTGGCAGCTCAATTAGAAGAATCACCTCTATGAAGAAAACTGCACAAGTTTGGAAGAGGTTTTCCACCCACAAACTGGAAATACGTTGAAAAGCAGGTGACCGGTGCTGGCTGTCTTAGCATTGTTTAGGCAGGGCCACAAGTAGAAAGTGTTGGATCTGGAAGCTTTCAACAGTACGTGCACTGTCTCTTAAGACTTAGACCAGTTTTCCCCTTCGAGGGAGCTAAGCTAAGCAGCATCCTGCCTGGATTGCTTTTTTTTTTTTTTTTTTTTTTTTTTTTTTTTTTTTTTTTTTTTTTTTTTTTTGCCTTAAGGTTTGTTTACACTCCGCGGGAAGAAAGGTAAGGAGATAAAAGCAATGCAGAATGAATAAAGGAAGACAAGACTACAGCAAAACACAGAGCAGGCAAGATTAGAGGAGCGAGCCCCGGGGAAGAAAGTTTACAAGTTAGCAACTGAAAGGATGGAAAGGGAGATTACGCCACCCACCTGGTGGCCAGAAGTCAGAGACAAAATCGCCTCCAGCAAAGGTGATTTCAAATGCACAAATCTCCCCAAGTGTGGATCAAGTCACCGAAATAATTAATTTAATTCTGGCTATTAGCTTCTTGAGCTGGCTGGGATCCCCCCAGTATTCAGCCCTCATCCTTGTTGGGGGGTCAGTTCAGACCAGACACGGAGAGGGGAAAGGTGCACTGGTCATGCGGCAGCCAGAGGAGGCAGGACCCAGCCAAAAGCCTCTCAAGAAGACCCCGACACCTAAATTCTTGAAAAGCAGAAACGAGGGCCTTTCTCAACATCCCCCGATGATCTTATGAATAATAATGGGGCCAATCATTGAGTGCTCCACGCCTGCCTGGGCTCCCAGATTCAATCTTTTCCACACGTTAATTTCTTTAATCCTTCCAACAGCCCCCTGAGCCAACTAATATTCTGGGGACTTTGGAGCCATTTAGAGAAGCCAAGTGACAAAACTAGTAGGTAGCACAGTCAGGATTCGAACCCAGGGTCGCAGGCCTCCATATGCACTCTTCAGTTCACCACCTGGCACCGCTCCCAAGAAGCACCCTGTTGAGAAAGTGACCTGAAGGAAATAAGCTAACCAAACCCAAGCTCTGAAGTCCAAACTGGTTCCTTCCAACCATCGTGTGACTTATTGGCAGTAAATTATAAAGATATTTATAAAAATATCTTTCAGCATTTGCATCTTAAATCTCATTTTTGCACCTTTATCTCACTTAGCCCTGCACCAAGCCTGAGCAGAATGGAAGAGCATCCCGGGTTTGTAGCTAACAGCTCTTCCCCCTCCAGAGCCAGCCACCCAGCAGAGAGGGGGACAGGATGAACAATCTCTCTGGGTTCACCTGGGACATTTGCCCCCTCCCTTTCACTCTCGAGACCCCCCATTTGGATCATCAGTTATATAGTCTCTAGCTCAGTGGCCTTCAATCTCTGCTATGCAATTGGTTCACCTGGGTTGCCTAAAAAAATTGATTCCTGAGACCAACCATAGACATTCTTATTTAACTCATTTACAGTGAGCCCCAAGTAGAGGTACCTCTTTTCAAAACCCAGATGTATTTCGAATAAGCAGTTGAGCTAAGCACCGTATCAGTTCTAGACCAAAGCTATTGAATAGAACTTGTGAAAAAAAGAAAAAACTGTTTTAAATCGTTTAAAGACAGATTTCAAGGAAGAGGTGGTGGCTTTCGCCCTTTCTTCTTGCTGGAAATCCTGAGATGATGATTGAAGCCCAAGCAGCCATCCTAGTCGGTGAGGCTACCGTGAATATGAAAGCTACACACCAACGAGCAAAACAGAACAAGAGCTAGGTTTGTGGATGGCCGTGGAACCCTGGCTATCTCCAGACTTTATTTACAAGAAAGAAAAAGAAGTCTTTTTTTTTTTTTTTTTTAAGCCACCCATATCAAATGCCTGTTGCCAGTAGCCAAATGAAACACTGAAGTAATAAAGTGGTCGTCACTACATTGCCCTTGACAGAGGTTGCCCAGGATTACACAGCTTCTAAGTAACAGAGGCCAAATGTCTTGATTCCAGTCCTGTGACCTTCCTGCTGGAAGGGGTGGGGCAGAGGATATTTTAAGGACAGAGAGAAGGGTTCCCACTTACAAAAGTGGAACTTCCTAGCCAACTCCACTGACCTTCTGAGCAGCTATTTATGAAGCCCATTCATATGTGTTGCCAGCACATTGAGCAAGAAGAGAGTCTGATAAGCACAGTTATGAAGACACAGAGTTTGTTCTGCTTTGAGAAGAGCGATAGCTAACATTTTTTTTTTACACTACAGTTGAAAACTTCTTAAATCCCAAATTATTATATTACATATAAGTATATGTTATATTAAATATTATATAATTATTATATAGCAGTATAACCTGGCACAGGGGTCACTCCTGTGCTGAGGAGGAGAGGGGAGATGGCAGGGGGTGGAGAAAGCCCCATCTCCCATCACAGGAGAGTGATTCTGAGATGAGCAAAACACAGGCACAGGAGGTTCCTCGATGGGTGTCCAGCTCCATCAGCAAAGGACAGGACTAACCCGAGAAGGACGCTCACCGTGGGCTTAGAAGCCAGGGGAGACTTCGTGGAAGATGGGCAGACCAGGCCAAGGAGGTAGTTTAGGGACAAATTACAAAGAGTCTTGACAGCCAGGCCGTGAAAGCTTCGGAATCTATCTTAGTGTGGACCACAGTGGTGACCTCAGAGGACGGATCGCCCAGCCTGTGCACGCAGGGTGACCCAGAAGAGACGACAGGCAGTGAGACCACGTGAGGCCCCACTGACTCGTTGGGGCAGGCGGTGCTGAGTGCTAGGACGAGGGCAGAGGGGGCGGGTGGGGGACAGAAGGGCACAGACCCGGAACTGCCTGGTCTCGGCAGCAGTGGGGAGGTCCAGTGCGGACCAGGAGGAACCAGGCCACTGACAGTCTAGCCGGGGAAGTGAGTAGCATTCACGAGAAGTTCTGGTTCCAAAAATGCAAATGTCTAACAGTGGACAGGAAGTGTAGGCCTGGCCTCTGGGAAGACAGCAGGACGGCATTTCAGATCTGGGCAGCAGTCGCCTGCGAGTGGTAGAAGAAGCCATTAAAACAGGGAAAGAGAAATTCCAAGATAGAAGCTCAAGTAATAGGGTTCATTGGTGGGGGTGGGGGGGAGAGGAGGGAGGGGAGAAATATGTTGGGAGGAAGAAGAGGGAGGAGGAAGAAAGGCAGGGAGGAAGATCAGAGAACCAGGAGGGAAACTGAGCAAATAGAATGTTATAGAAGAAGGGAGCCTAAAAAAATAAAAAAATAATAAAAATCTATGAACAGTATTCAAGCAATAAAACCGCTATATCTGCCTTTTTTTTTTTTTTTTTTTCTTTTTTGGAACCAGGGATTGAACCCAGGGGTGCTTAACCACTGAGCCACATCCCCAGCCTTTTTTACATTTTATTTAGAGACAGGGTCTCACTAAACTGCTTAGGGCCTCGCTAAATTGCTGAGGCTGGCTATGAACTCACAATCCTCCTCCTCAGCCTCCAGAGCCACTGGGATTATAGGCATGTGGACCAGAGTGGTGACCTCAGAGGACGCCGCAGTATCTGCCTCATTTTTAACTTGACTTCTTTTCTGGGGATAGCATGGCTCTGTTTCTCAATGACATCCAGCACACGTCAAGAGTCCCTCCCTTTCCACAAAATGCCATACAGGGAATGGCCACACCCACCAGACCAGCCTCCGCTGCTGAGGCAGAAAACCCAGAACTGCTCAGTGGTAAGAGCCTGAAGCCTGGTCCAGCTTCTGTCCATCAGGCAAGCTCCAGAACCTCTCTGGGTCTGAGCTAATACATCAATAAAACGAGGGTCAAGATTAACTGCACGAAGACACTTATTCAAGGGTATTCATTGTAATATTGCTTTATTATAGTAAAAATTTGGAAACAACCCAAATGGCCCACAATAAGGGGTTGGTTAAATAAATTATGATATGTTCATCCTGCAGATCACTTTGCAGCCATTAAAAGTTATGATGTAGAAATAATTTATTGACACATAAAGATGTGTACAATACATTAAGCTTCAAAAGCAAATTACGAAACATGATCTCTTTTTAAAAACATGTATACACATAGAGGAAACTACAGATTCTATAAATGTTTATCTCTAACTTGAAAAGAAAATGATAAGTGATTTTCATCATGATTTTGCTTTGCTTGTCTGTACTTCCAAGTCTTCCAGAATTAACATTTATTATATATAAAAGTTTAAAAACATATTTTTAAGTAGAACAGCTTCTATAAGTCAATTCTACTACTTCCCTATTCAGATTACTTATTTTGTTTTTTTTTTTTCTGCATGGATGTTTATTCATATATGCCTTAAAAATAGGAATACTATTCATTATATGTACTTTTAATTTACAAAAAATAACGTGGGCATGCGTGAAGGGTAGCCCCCCTGAAAACCCTTCAGTCAATAGTCAGAAAGCCCGACTCAAGCACCACAGCCTCAGGGAGCTTCCTGAACCCAGAGCTCCAGCTTCCTCGTTTTTGCAAAATTCGGTGATAGGCCCCACCCCAGGAAACTCATGGTCTGAGGTTGGGTGGATGAAATAAAATAAGACTTTCCTTCTGAACTCTAAAGAGATGCTGAGTCTGAAACTGCTCTTACATTCTATGCATCTAGGAGCAACTAGTTTTCTGATTACTAATTTCTAATTACCAATTAGTTTTCTAATGAACTAGTTTTCTAAATACTTCCAGGTCTGCAGTACTTATTTATTTATTGGTTGAACAAATCTCTCTTGAGATCCCACTGGGAGCCAGCCAGGTACTGTGGCCAGTCCTGGAGAGACAAGGAGAAGCAACCCTGACATTGCCTCTGCCTGAATGTTCCCTGGTCAAGTCATTTCCTAAATGCCAAGAAGCCAAGTGTCTGAGCACAACAGGCTTTCTAACCAGAGCTTCTAACCAGAGCTTCACAGGTCTCAGGACCCAAGCCAAGTGCTAACCCATCAATGCTGCATGTCCATATGTAATAAACAGCTTGATAATATCCACTTCAGAGGTCCAAGCTAGAGATGTGTGAAGCGACTGGCACTTAGTAGGACCTCCATAAACATGGTCCTTACCACTTCCATTAAGAACCCGTTGTTTGCCGATTAAATTACCAATACCCTAAGCAATGTTTCTTCAAGTCATTGGGGAGCAAACTTGATTTCAACGGGCACTTTTCAATCAATATCACATCTTTCACTAATTAGGAGATATATTTGCCAGATCCCTGTATTTTGGAGCAACTGGGATTGCTGTTATTCAGTTTTCACCCTTGACACTCTCACTAGATTCTTCTGAGTTTCTTTTCTTCTTTGAGGCAATAGTGACCCTGGTGTCTAGGCTCCAAACATTTAGCTTCTGTTTGAAAAGCAAAAACAGAAAGCATTCTTTTTAACAACAATATTTCTTTTCTCAGTGGTTAAAAACAGAAGAAAAAAAAAAAAAAAAACCTGGAAGAGAAGCCTGGCATACAGAGAGATGCTATGATACTTAACATCTGCCAGAAGCTGGTTGTCTCTACTGAGAACATTCTAGTACATAAACACCAAAGAAAAAGGCCCAGGTCAGGAGACCCTCTTCTGCTCATCTGGAGGAGACCATGCTCTCCTGGCCATGGAGGTGTGAAATTGCCCTTCAATTCCCATGCCCCAACCAACACTAGCCCGGGCAGATCTTCAACGTGTGCGCACACATGCATACACACGCATGTGACCGTGACACTGACACAGGAAGGGTAGTATCCCAACCAAACAGCCCTCTTCCCTTTCAGCAGCATCCTAGATACCCAGAGTATGCAGCAGAATCCAAGGAGCCCTCCAATGCTGGGGAGCCAGAAACACACAAGCTGTCCCCGCCCAGCTTCAGCCTGGGAGGACTCCTTAATGCCACAGCCGAACTATGTAACTGTGACCACACTTCCTTGTGGCTGCAGTGCCACCTAGTGGCCAGGTGAGGTAGGCGTGCACTCGTTCTCATCCGTCTGCAAAAGCAACTTTATCCGCTGACTTTTCAATTCCTTCCAGAGAGAAACAGAAGTGTCTGGTGCACATGACAGCCAGAATTAGGAATCATCAGGGTTCTATCACATTCAAACTATTTCCTGATTATAATCACATCCAAATCACCCAGAAGAGACAAAAGAGGATAGAAAAATTCCTGCCAACTTTAGGTTTTCATGTCCAAATGCATCCTCATACAAACTCACAAATGTGCACAAATATTTAGTCTAAATCCAGGCAACCCTGTACCCATACAGTTCCCAAGACCTGCAATTATATAAATAAAATTACTTTCAAGCAAAAAGGAAGATGAAAAAATAGGCTCTAAAGACCCGTAATGAGATTCCTCTTTTCCCTTTTCCATAAATGGCTCTGGCGGTTGCTGACATTTCTCATGCCATCAGACGCTCACAACTGAATTATAACTTCATCCCTCATGGAACAACCCAAAACACGCATGCCCCTTGCAAAGATGACAGTTTAAATAATGTGACTTGTTTGGGACTTAACCTGAGGGTACACAACCTAATTCAGTTCATTTTTAAACCCAAATTATTCTGGTTAATAGCCTGATGGAGCTCGGAACAGAATGTGTGCATCGCCGCTAAATATTCCATATTAAAAATAGTTTGTGATGGGATATGCTTTTTTTAATTAAAAG
Source organism: Callospermophilus lateralis (assembly GCF_048772815.1). Classification (NCBI taxonomy): domain Eukaryota; kingdom Metazoa; phylum Chordata; class Mammalia; order Rodentia; family Sciuridae; genus Callospermophilus; species Callospermophilus lateralis. Next base: position 18,242,266 of record NC_135312.1, read on the forward strand.
TTTAATGTACATTAACATTTTTAGATGAAAAACTGACAATCCGAGAACAGTTCTAAATTCTCCTTTGATTATTTTTCCAGAGCACTGAAGGCATGACGTAGCTACATAAATAGGCTAACGTTGAGGTTCTTTGAAAGATTCATTTCTGCCCTCCCACATGTCCTTCTTTATAACCCTCCAGTGGTTTTCTGGTACGGAAATTGATGATGCACAAAATTCTGGCTGGGATTCCAAGTCACAAGAATCTGCCTTAATTTCTGACCCAGACCTCTTGATCAGGCCAACTGACTCCCTTTCCCCTGCTGAGACCCACCATGGACTCTGTTTTAAGTAGGCCACTTTGATGCTTCTCTGCCCACATTTTCCACACTCACCAACCCCATCACCGCATGTCCTCAACATGACCCTTGCTGTGGGGCCACAGTAGGGTTGCCAGATGTATTAGTCCATTCAGGCAGCTATGACAAAATTACCTTTTACAGGGTGTCTTATAAACAACAGAAATTTATTTCTCAAAGTTCTTGACTCTGAGAAGTCAAAGATCAGGCACTGGAAGATTCTGTATCTGGTGAGGGAGTGTTCCTAGGACATGGCTGGCACCCTCGGGCTCTGTCTTCTCATGGTGGGAAGAGCAAGTCAGCTCCTTCAAACCTCCTTTTTAAGGGTGGTAATCCCATCCATGAGGGTACAGCCATCTCCCAAAGGTCCTGCCCCTTGGTATGATTGGAATCGAGAATTTAGGGTCCAATATACAAATTTTGGAGGTTGGGGGCCGGGGGCATGTCCATTCAAACCATAGCACAAAAAAAAAAAAAAAAAAAACATAAAAAAAACCATAGCCAGCAAAAAAGATGAGACTCTGAGTTAAATTTGAGTTTCAGATAAACAAGTGTGTCCCAAATATTGCATGGGACATACTTTTCCAAAAAAAAAAAAAAATCATTTGTTGTTTATCTGACATTCAAGTTTAACGAATGTTCTAGTTTTGATCAAACAACCCTAGACCGCGAACTCTCTTGGAGACATCCTATAATGGCCTAGTCTTTTATACAGTAATTCCTGACCCAACCCTTCCTCAGCTACTACCTCCATGGTGACGCCTGTCTGTCTACATTCTTTTAAGACACCCAAGGAAGCAGTCATCATATCCGAGAGATGAATTTTAAGATGTCTTCTTAGTTACTGACAATAGTTTTAGTCAATGTTTCCCAAAACATGGTGCCCACACAAATAAGTAGTAGGTGATTGTACTGTTTTGTCTTCATTGTATTTAATTTGTAGTAGTCCTCTATCGAGAAGACATAACATTGCTTTTCCATGGTAGTGATATAGAGTTCTTGGTTAAATACATTTAAGTTGCTTTTTTTAAAAAGTAAAACAATATAAGCTAGAAAGTTATTTAAAACAATAATGCTGCTATTATTCAGATTTAACAAAATCCTAATAGTAGTAACAAAAAGACAGAAGTTCAGAAAACAGTGACCTAGAGCAGGAGTCACAGACTATAGCCCACAGTCAGAACTGTCACCTGGTTTTCCAAATAAAGTTTTATTGGGACACAGCCGCACCCACTCACTCATGTGCTGTCTACAGCTGCGCTTGTGCTACAACGGCAGAGTTGAGCAGCGGCCACAGAGACCATATGGCTCACAAAGCCCAAGATATTAACTGTGTGGTCTTTTACAAAAGAAAAAGAAAACATTTACTGACCTTTGAGCCAAAGCATCACTCATCCAAGATGTTCAAATATACAGATAGAACTTTGAAAGTCTCTGTGCTAGAGATGGTTTGGGACAGAATGGATATATGGCCCAATAAAGTCTGAAGTTGACAGGATCTTCTATTTTCATTTTGAATTCTTTTTATTAACCTCTTTCCCATGCCTGGATCTTTCTAAGCTTTCCATCTTTCACTCTCATGCTTTAAGATTCAGAATAAAACCTACTTCTTCTAGTAAGCCTTCCCTTATTAACTCAACCTTCCTACACCTCCAACTACATAACGGTAAATGAAAGACACCAACATGTCTTTTATTGTGTTCCCCTTAAAAAAGTGAAGGGAAAAAAATGTTCTCATAGAGAACTATGGCCACATAAGGTAAGGTTTTTTTAATATTTTTTTAGTTGTAGATGAACACACAGTATCTTTATTTATTTTTAATGTGGTGCTAGGGAATGAACCCAGTGCCTCACACATGCGAGGCAAGTACTTTACCACTGAGCTACAGCCTCAGCCCCAGGTAAGTTGTTTTTAATAGTCTCCAAACTTAACACTTTTAGTATGGAATATGTAAAAGTTAGCATAAATTGGTAACACAGTAACTTTCATAATCATGCCCAAATTACTTCTGAAACAATGGATAGTTCTGGAAATAAAGCTTTAATCAGTTGCAAATGCCTGAGTAAGCATGATTGCCCCCACTAACTAAGCATCCTCAAGCACGAGAGCATCCTGACCCATAGGTCAGCAGTATTGCAGCCTCTCAAGCCAGTTCTCTAAGATGCAAAGATATAGATACCTTGAGTGTAAAATAAAATTAATATGTAGCTCCTGTTATGCTGTTACAGATAGCAAATAGTTCTAAAATTTTCCCCAAACCTTGAATGTATGTATTGGACTTCCAGTTCAATGTCACATCTTTGGTAAACCTTCTCACACTAACCGGACAAAACTCATTGCCACTCCTGTTGATGGTCCACGGACACTGGCTGGCTTCCTAACTCTCCAACTTGACATCCATTGTGGATCTGGTGACAAACCAGTGACCTGTTGGCTCCACTCCAAGGCCTGTGTTGACTTTGGTTTAACCAATGCATAACGCGTTGGTTGCAATAACTGGGGTTATAAGGGGGGTTGCCAGAGGTCTCATTCACTAAGGACGGATGAAACTCTCAAAGTTGTTCCAAATGAGATTCAAGGAAAAGATGGCCACACAGTCTATTAAGCTAGAAGAATAAAATAAAACAAGCATGTGTTTCTTGATCATCAAATCTTTCTGTGTGCAGCCCAGCCTTCTTGATGAGTGAGGACTGTCAAGGCAGGATATATGGTGGGCCATGTTGGGTGACAGCTGGGTGTCCAGTGACCTCTAGCCTTTCTCTTTTTGTATGCTTTCTCTCCCTGTCAAGTTCTGATTATCTTCCTGCTGCTGCTGCTGCTTTTCCTCTTAGGAAATAAGCCAGTATCAATCCTTTGCACATTTGTAAGAACACAATAGTTACCTATCCCAGCCTCCTTTCTAACCGTGGCTGTGAAGGCTGTAAAAGCATTATCCCACATTAAAGACACTAACAACACATGCAACAGGCCAAAGATAAGTAAAAAATTCCCCAACTGGGATGGGCCTGCACTTCAGCCCATCTTGATAAAGCATTACTTGGGCTCAGCCCGAGACACAAAATGGCGGCTGTCATGGTCAAGATTGACCTATGTACAATGATTATTTCCAACACTGTTTATGGAACTTGGAGTCTCACTTTGTTGATTTAAGAACATAATAACACATTATGTGAAACTATCTGGTATATGTATAAAACTAAAGGTCTTGAGATAAATGAAAAACTTCAGGGAAAATTTTACTCTATTTATAAGAAAGATAAAAACATCCTAAAAAATGTTTTGTACTCTTGTGTGATATTTTCTCCCAATACTTTACATGTCTAGAGCTAATTTTATTTACACTGTTTGGAGAACCCCAGTGATTATGTCAAATAAAAAGGGTGAGGGTAGGACTTGGGAAGAGCAAGGCTGGACAAACTTTTTAAGTGTCCACCTAGTAACAAGGAAGTGGCGGTGACCAGTTGTTGTGTGTTCCAGTATCCACCCCAGTTGGAATGCCACAATCCCAAGGGAGATGAGCTATAAAAAGCATAATTTGAGTATCATCTCTCATCATTCAATATAGTTTTTCAACCCTTTCAAAATTACATTGAAAAATCTATATAATGTGTGCTTAGATTAATGAACTGTTTGAATCTGGATCAATAAGCACTCGAGGCTCTGTACCGTTGACACCTGCTGGGAACATCTAGAAGAATGCTTCACAGAGAGCAGAGCCAGTAGGCACTTTGTAACTACAGGGGCTCCACTTAATAAACAAGCAATCTAATATATGACCTCTGCAGATTAATTTCCTGAGAGCAAGTAAATAATCTAGATTCAAAATTTCCCTGATTATGCATATAATTACAGTATCACTTACCAATTAACACATTGATTTAAACCTTCTTGGGATTGTGTATTTAAAAGTATAAAAGATCATTCTGTCATCATCTGAGTACTCAATGCCCCTCTAGTTTGCAAAGGATCACATGGAACACCACTCTCCACCCATCTGATTTCTCCCATGAAAGAAAATACTATAGTGACAAATAATAGAGAATATCTTAAAATCTCACAGATCATAATGATTGTTGTAATAACTGGGCCACAGTGACACACATTAGCAAAGGTTTGTACATGACATAATAACAAAGTCTTGGGAAAACCCAAATATATCTCCTGATATATTTCTGTAAAACCACAGATTTATAAAACTGCTTCTGTAGCTTGGATTATTATTTTTTTTTAATTTACTGCAGCAACTAGGGTATAATTTATCCACTATCAGACAGTTACATAAATAGACAAAGATATATGGTGGAGATTCTTCTCCACTTTAGACAAGTATAATAATTAATGTTAGTTGTTTCTTATTCCTACATAAAATCTCCCATTAAAAATGTTAATATGCTCCTTCATAAGTCCACGTAGCTATGGGGGAAAAAAAGATATGAGGGAAATCGCTCCCTAGCATGCATACATATGTAAAAGAAGTTAAAAATAATAAATCAACATGGCAAATATAATGAGCCCTGCTGTCCAACAGTAAAAGCTGTCAAAATGAGGTTTCATTACTAAGACCTTTAAATCCAACGGCTCTGCGGAAGGAAACCGTCCACATTCCCCTGAATTTGCACGGAGAGAGCTCCCATCTCAGATCAAGTCCTGCCCATGCTGCATTCCTGATTCTTACCCCTTGTATTAGTTTCTGAATAATGATTTGAATTGCTACTAAAAAAAAATAATGAAAGTTGACTGAAGCTAACAATGAAATAATGAGCTTTTAAAAAAAAATCTGTGGTATTTTATTTAACAGTAAATATTTCAAAAAGAAATGCTTACACATTTGAAAAATAAAGATCTTACTAATTCTCATTCCAGCACTCCTGTTTCCCCGGCAAGATAAGTGCCACAATCAATCACAGGTGTGCTTTCAAGTGACAGTTGAGGGGAAATGCCTACCATGGGCTCACTTTGGACCCCATTCCTATTTCTCTTTATACAGAGGTAATAGAATGCTTTATAATTCCAGGATATGTAGTATTGATATTGCGATTCCCTTGAGACATAATAACTAATTATTCAGAAAAGTAAGAAAATAAACAAATCCACTCCTCCTCCCACCTTAGGCTCTAATTGAAAGGCAGAGAAAAACATGGCTCCTTAGGGTGAAAAAGTCCCAAGTGCCATTTAAAAATAAAAGCAATGTTTCAAATAAACTCCAGTCTCGTTGACAGTCTGCGAACAAAACAGCAGCTCTGTACCACCTCCTCCCCGAAAGAAAACCCACCGAAACGACTGAGAGTTTCGGCTACTGTAATCCAACCCTGTGAAACTCTGGGGGTGTTTGCAGCTACTCAATAAAAAGGAAAACTGAAAATAGTACAGAAATGGCCCCTAATAGCAATAATGTATAGTTCTGTGGTCATTACCGGTCAGATAATAACCGGCAGTGACCTTGAAACCAAGCATTACGGCTTAAGTATGGTGCAGCGCACATGGCAGATGTGTAGCTTGGAAATAAGCAATACGATCTTGCTGTAAATGCTCACACTGTTCCAAGTCTAGCTTGCATGCATAGATTTTTCCCTCTCCAGAGTTATCACACCAGGAATCTTATAATGATCTAAAAAATATGTACCTTAGGGTAATAATGCTACACTGAAAAGATAAATACACAGACCCATGTAATCGAAAACATACATAGAAAGAGGCCCCTGTAAGTCAGGAAAAGAGCATTTTGACCTTTTTAAGCCTCTGCTGTCAGGAAAGCAACAAGGATCTGAGCTAATATCTTCTTCACCTCTGTTGTATGATATAGCAATATTCCCATTTTGCAGGTCAAAATAGTGAGGCCCAGTTGAACTAAATACCGGGTTGGGCAGGAAGCAAGGTAAAGTCGCTGAGAGTTCACTGCTGTGTGGGCCGGTCTGGTTCCCACATGAAGGTTAATTTGTTCTCAGTTTCCTAATATCCTCATCACAAATCCAGCTGTATATCTCTCCTGCCTCCTGTTAACTAGGGATTGTGCAGACTTAAAAATTTTTCAATTTTTCTTCTCAAAGAAGTTGAGAGTAGGCCCGGGAGGGTTGGGAGGGATGGGGAGGTTGGTCAATGGCACAAATTACCGTCCAATGGGAGAAATAAGTTCTGGTATGCTAGAGGAGAGGAGGCAACTCTGGACAAGGATACAGTGCTATGCGTGTCAAAGAAACCAAAACAACGAATGTTGATGCTTCACCAAAGGGAAGTGGTGCATGTTTGTGGAGCTGGTAAGGCTCACTCTGACTTGAACACCATACAGAGTGTATCCAAACGTCCCATGGTCCCCCATCGATATGTACAATGTTTATGTCAATTTAAAAACCATAATTAAAAAATAGTTTCAAATATACAGAAAAAAATTGCATCCATTTCCTTCTTTGCAATCTTCCTGATGCACAAATGAGAGGTTTTATCGGAAATGATTTCTGGCCAAGATGGAAGGAACTGCAGTCTGGGAGCGAGGCCTGGTGGAGGACCGTCTTGGACATTCCATTCCAAGGCTGGAGAGCAGAGTCCTGCTGCTTTGTCTAGACTTGCCAGTCTCCCAAGAAGCCTGCTGGCCAGTTTTCTGTTTGTTTGCCTCTCATAGGGGGAGAGTACAGAAAATTGGGGACTTTAGAAAATGGATGACGTGAGGCAGGCGTAGCAAGTGTTTTTCAGCTTGATACACCCACACCAGCTCCCCGACTCTTCTGCATTTCCCCGTGAGCTTGCTCCTCAGGGTGGATGCCTGCCCCATTCCGTTGGGTCATAGTCACTCCCAGATTCTCACCCCATGAACATAATAAGGTTGTGTCCTAAAGTCACCAAATACGCATGAGCCCTTTTTTCCTGGTTTTCTTATTCTAGCTTGCTCATTCCCTCCTGCCTATCTGGAAATGTCACTTAACTGATCCTTGGTAGGGTCTTAGTCACCTTTCTTTCAAATCCTTATCCTCTTAGTCCTTTTAGGCAGTGACCTGCCCAACACTGTCAGATCTGCCCACGGCTGCAATGTGCCATAGGAAGGTGGGAAAGCCCCTGTCTGGAGCAACAGTTCTCAGGCTGGACATGTTTGGGTGTCATAACTGGAGCAGTGGGGGAGGGGTGGCTGCGGGTGTCAAGTGGGGAACGGCCGGGGGAGGCACAGGACAACCCCCACCACAAAGAGTGATGGAACCCAAATGTCAACAGTGCAGAGTTGAGAAACTCTGGTCCAGATCCCTTGCCATTCAGAACCAGCATCTCCCTGATTCCAGAGCCTCTCCTGGTATCTAGAAGAGAAGGCCTGGGCAGTGCTAGCCCAGAGAATTGCCAAAGGCAAGGGGTGCCTCCGAGGAGCCACGAGCTGGCCAGTCCTCTCACCTGGTGTCCCACCTTCTCCCTTCTTTCCTTTTCTGGGTCCCCTTCCGTCTCTGTTCTGCTCTCTATTCTTCACACATTCCAAAGAAGTTTAGCTGATGTGATCTCCAAGGCAGCCTCACAGAGAAAGCACAATTCCCTCGCTCGGCAGAGTGAAGCCAAAGCTCACCAAAGAGAAAGCATTTGCTGAAGTCACCTAAGCCACTAAGGCGACAATAGACGTATGGCCATCTCCAGGACCAAGTATTTCCTCTGAGTAAAGACAACCCTTGGACATGACTTGGTATAGCTGCAAGGAGGAGGTGAACCCATGTTCTAAAATAAATCCCAAAACATTCATAGGTAGTTGAGGAGTAAGAATACTGTCACAGGAACAAACTGAGGCCTACAGCTCTCTTCTCTTTCCCATGGTGACTCTAAGTCAAATTCATTCAGAAACTGGAGGGAAAAAGAAATTATACCTTTCTTATCATTAGGTATACAAATGTCTTATTGAACAGCCTCAGGCCATGGTATAATTAATCCTGACTCTCTGAAGACAGAGCAAAGTTGACACTGGACCCAATTCCACAAACCATTGACCTCCACAAGTGATGAGAGACCCAATGCAAGAATGGAGACTGGTGTCACGGTGCAGTGGCGCTTGACAACATGCATGTGAACTGTCACTGCGAAGTCCCATCTCCTTAGCCTGGAAGTGACACTTGTAGTCAATGACTGGCCTCTGGCACAGGGCAAGCTCGTAAATACACAGAGAGAACTTGCAAGTGAGCTGGTGTGCATGCACATGCACGCACACACACACACACACACACACACACACACACAGAGTTATCCCTGACTTATAAAACTAAGGGGCATCTTCTTTTGCACACATGCACTTTCTTACACAAACACACATGGTTTCCTATACTTCTTGAAACCTCTGTCCACAGCCCTGGGCTAGAGGCCAAAGAGACAAAGACGAATTGGCCTCCCATCCCACCCTCTACATGGCCTAATGAGGGAGAAAAGGAATATCAACATAAATCGCATTCCCAACAGGCCAGTGCTGATGGGAGGTCGGAAGCCTGGGGACGGATGCTCAGGAATGAAGGGAACAAATAACCCTGAGCAGGAAGGGCCAGGGAGGGGACACTGACAAGAAAACCAAGGTGGGGTTTCCCTGCAGGAAAGAAACGTGGTTCAGAGAGCAGTAGAGACAGAGGCACGGAGCAGGGAGAACCCGGAGCCGGGAGAGCCAGCAGGCTCCTAGCAGTGAGAAGCTGTGTCCATGTAACTGCAGAAGAGCTTCCTTGTGATGGGGTCCTGTGTAGGACCTCTCTGAGGAAGACTGAGGCCAGACTTAGAAGGGCCTTTTATGCCAACCAAAGGATTTTAGATCACCCTAAGGAAGCCAGGTCTTAAAAACTTTTCTGAAGCTGTGCAGAGAAGACACACACCTGACATCACAATTAGCACATTCCACACACACTTTTATGACAGAAACAAAAGGTTCACAAAGCAACCCTGGCCCTTCCTGTGTGAAATTCACCCAGATGTTCTCCAGTTCATATTTTAGAATGGTTGCTGCAACCCTTTAAAATGTCCTCATGAGCCACTGCTCACTGTAGCCTGTGATTCCTAAAACCTGGCTGCAGGCCACAGGGTGACAAGGGATTTTTTTTTTTTAATTGGGAATGACAAACTCAGGTATTTATAGGGTGATAGTGTTGGCAGCCAGGAGAGAGGAGGACTGGAGTTGGAGAAGCCAGATAGAGTGAAAATCTGGACAGGCCCCATAGGAGTCTGAACTATGGTTCAGATCCCATATGGAAAGGAGGGGGAAAGTTCCAGAGCCTTTAAGACACACAATCAACTGCCCTGGGCCACCTGTTTCAGTTAGGATGAGGGAGAATCTTCTAGATCAAGGGGCTAATATGGTGATGTCAACATTACGCAGGGTGGAGAACACTGAAGCTCGAGCAGGCGGGTGACAGAAGGTTGGACATGGTACATGTGAGGTGACTACAGGATGCCTGAGTGGAAATGTGCAGCAATGGACAGAAATATCCAAACTTGGGAAGATACACCCGAGGTGAACAGTATAGTGCAGCTATAATCAGCAGAGATGGTTAGAGCCTCAGAGTGCCTGAGATCTCTTAGAGGATTATCTAGAAAAAGCCAAGAGGAAAGCAGCCTGTCACCCTGGGAACACCAATATCCAAGAACCCTCTAGAAGAAGAACAGAGAGAAGAGGTCTTGCAAGGGAGAGGAGTGGCCAGAAATGGAAGGGCTTCTTGGCCTCACTATTACTCAACATGATGCTGGACATTCATCTCCAAAGTCTTCGCTGCCTGCTTGATCCACTGGAATACGCTACACTGCTGCATCTCCAGAACCTCAGATAGGACCCCTGGACCACAGTAGGGACCAGTAACTATTTATGGAGTGAATGAATCAACAAATCAAGTCAAGGAAGGAAAGGATTTCAAAACATGAGAGTTGTCGACCCAGCCAATTGCTTTAAAGAATCAAGAAAGAAGAAGACAAAAATAGGTCACTTGATGAGAAAATTAGGTCAGTGGTAACTTTAGCCAGAGCCATTCAATAACATGTGGGGACAGAAGTGAAACTGTTAGGACTTCAGAAAAAGTGGGGGTGGGGTGCTGGTTCAAGGGAACGGAGGAGATGTCCGGAGACAGTTCCCCAGGGAAGAGAGATGGAAGCAATCTGAGATCACGAGTAACTTGGACAAATGGGCCAAAGAGCACCATCTGAAGACAGAGAGGGGAAAACAAGGAGTAAGGGAGCAGGAGGAGGAAGGGGCGAGGGACCTCAAGCTCAACCAACAAGGAGAGGAGAAGATGTGAGCCACCAAGGGCAACCCCCAGGTCTACAAAGAAAACAAGACCATCCTCAAGCAATAAGACTCTAAGTTTTCTCTATGAAAGATGGGGCAAGATTGCCACCTCCTATGACGAGGGCGACAGGGAGCTCGTTTGGACAGTCTGCCAGGAGGAATCCACACACAGCTAACCAGGAGGACGCAGAGACCCCCAGAGGCACAGAGACCTGGCCACACTGGAAACCATGACTCATGGGGGGTCAGGATCACTGTGGGACCCCCTTTAGTGAGGAAAAAGGAATTGGAAGCATCTGGTACCCGAGCATGGTCTAAGGAGAACTGCCCTGGGAAGAAGCCCACTCCCCTTCTCTGCCAAGGAGATGAGTTAGTCTTAGCCCCGCCAGATGGGATCCCACGATCCTGAGCATGTCATCAATCCTCCCTGAGCTTCTGATCTACAACTGTGGATGTGATAGTGCCCTGTAGCTGGGGGTGTGGCAGAGCACTGGCCTAGGCCGAGAGACGCCCTGGGTTCCATCCCCAGCACCACAGGGGAAAAAAAAAAGGTATATATGCAGCCATATGTGTGTGAGTGTGTATATGTGTGTGTGCACAGATGCACGTGTGTATGTGCATGCGCACTCACACACACACACACACACACACACACACACACACATCTCCAGTCTCACTGGCTTGTAGTGAGGCACAAACAGGACACTTTATTTGAATAACTATTGTCAATTCCTAAATACTGCTCAGGTGACTGCTTAGCGACTTCTCTGTCTTCTGCCCTCTTTCCCAGTGCAGTTCCTAAGGGACACACTGAGTGTCCCCAAGGCAACCGGAAGTCTCCTTCTCCCTAGCTGTTTTCCTTGCACCCTGGGAGTCATATTTTTGACCTATCAAATAAGAAAAATTCATAGAGACCCTAAACTCGTTCCATATCTATTTAAATTACTTCCCCATGAAAAGAACTTCTGCCGACTGCAATGCCTTGGAGATGGAGCCGGGGAGGGAAATTTGCTTTTGTTCATGGAGTCCATAATTACATGGAGATATGTCCACCTGGGTAATAACTAATGGGATTTTTTTTAACTTTTTATATAAATATTTCCATTTCTTACCTTGCTAGATTGACTTTTTCCTCGATATTAATTGCCTCCATAGTCTTAATCTATAGCAGCATTTCTAACCAGTGTCCCTGTACATTTTTATTTCTTCTCAGGAGGCTGCTCCTGGAAGACTTCATTTAAATTTTTTAATACCATGAATAAATATTATCTGACTTGGCTCTGGGGGGACAAGTGAGTCTCTGGAGGGTGACTGCCAAGTCTTCAGTTTACTTCATGAAATAGGTCACCAGGTTTCAGTTTGGCCTACAAGTTTCATAAACTAGAAAAAAGAAAAAAGGTCTGTATCTTCCTCCAGCGGATGCTGATCCCCACCGCCTGCAGAAGGGCTGCACCAGCCCTCACCCAAGACACTCCTTTCTAGACGCTGTCAGTGGGCGAAGAAGGAGAAATCTTGCTCAGAGGAGGATTTGACAGGCTTTTGCATTTCAAGTTTCCTCTTCTTGAATTTACACATCCCAGACCACAGGTGACCTGGGACGCTCAATGGCAGGCAGGAATTACTCCTTTCTGCATTCTCGGGGCAGGTGTAGCCAGTCCTCTGGCAGTCCGTCTGAGCTCCCACACCCGACCCCTGCCATCTAGGATGCACTCTACCACTGGGCCACCTCTCCCCGCCTTCCCCTCTCCTTTGAAATGAGCTCTAGCCTTTCACCAGTCCTGAGCTCACACTCTGTTCCCTGGACGGCCCCATTTTCTCTGCAGAAACTCAAGAGGCTATAAAGTCTTCTCCACCTGGCAGGGGCCCAGGACCAGATGGTGTTCTCCTGGCTCTTATAAAGCCTTTATTAACTACACAACACCAAGCCTCTCTGGCTGCTTTTTCCCACCCAAGGAAGACCCTCAACGGGGAGGACAACCTGTTGATGGCTCTTCTTGCGGTCACTGTCTTGCAATCTCTGAGTTGCCTGGAATCCTCACTTGAGTCCCTCTGATCCCTGGCAGGCCACTGCTTAGAACCACTCCCTCTACCCCAAAGCAGGAAGAAAGTCCTTGAGCTAATGAGGGGCACAGACCACAGGCGCTGGGGGAGTTTTGCTATGACCCCGCCACCTCTCACATGGGATTTCTTTGCAGTTTGGCAGAGAGGACCCCCCTCAGGGAAGCGGGAGCTGTTGATTACTAAGCTGGCATCCTGGATTCCCATGGAGGATTCACTTTCAGTCTGGTGTAGCGTTTCACTGAGAGTGCATGCAGCGTGCCACAGACAGGACCCCCTCAGTGTCACAGCTCCATCCGGGTTCCCAGGAGAGCTGAGGACTTCCTAATGGAAAATAGAATTTCTCACCTCTCAGTCACTAGTTCAAATGCAAAAGGCCATGAAGAGCCGCTTCCTTCTGGTGGATTCAGTGAGGATTCCCAGGCAGTATCAGCTGCTGTAAATGGCACTTGTGTGATAACACACTGCACAGCATTCATAGAGGAGGGGCTTGGAAACCCATGCTCTTTGAGGTCACCCCTGGCTCGGGAAAGGATGAGGCTGAGGGACAGAATTAGTGACCCTTTTCCACCTGCTCTGTGACCTCCAGGAAAAATGGATTCTGCCAATGTCAAATCTCCTCAATGCATTGCTGTGATTACTTTTTAAGATTCAACAGCTTCATTTTCCTTCTCACCTAATTTTTTTGCCCGTTCAAGAGAGGCCCATGGAAACCTGTTACCAGTTGGAACTTTGAAGATTCCCCCAAAACTCCACTACCTGGCAGGAAAAATAATGGGTGTTGTCAACAAGGGATGCCTGAACATTTTGTTCAGAAATGTTAACACACCAGTGAATTTTTTTTTTTTTTTCAACACTGGTGCTCCACAGCTCAGGACCTTTTCTTGCTGATTACTTATTTCTAGAAAAATTACTTTTATTTTCCAAGAAACATGGCAACTGACACAGAAACGTCCCTTCTTGTTTACTCAATGTCCATCGTAAAGTTGGCTCTTTTTTTGGTTTAACTCTTTCCCCTCTTTCTTCACTCCATTGGGCTGCACCTGCCCCTTTCTGGAACATTCTCTAGAAATACAGCTCTATACCTAGAAGTCTTGTTGAGGGTGGCATTAGCCAGCTCCCTACATCACCCAGAGCCCAGCAGAGAGGCTGGCAATGGGAAACCACACAAGCGAGCGCCCTGCACAGGGGTCACAGGGGCATTCTTCACCTCTGCAGACAGGCCAGGTCCGTCCCCACTCTGTCTTCACCTGAGCCGTTCCCCCTGCTGAGGGGCCTTCCTACCTGCCGTGGCGGGTGCACTGGCTCTCTCTTCCACTGCATCTGTATCACTGCTTCCACGAGGAGGCCCTCCCTGGGCTTCCTCACGTGCAGACTTACCACACGAGTGACCCAGATGAATGTCCACCTACCCCTCTGGCCTTCAGGCTCTCGGAAGAGTGAGACAACATCCCAGTGCCATTTCCTCGTCTCCAAAACCCAGAGTCCTGAGCAGAGCTGACATCTGTGCTGCACAGACAGGTGCCAAAAGAACCAATCATTCAAGGATCACCACAGCCCACTAAATAGATGGTTTGTTAAAAAAAAAAAAAAAAAAAAACTCTGTTTTAACTAACAAAGATATTAAGGCTCAAAGAAGATAAATGACTTGCCTGGAATCATGCATGCAGCAAATTAGCTAGTAAAAGCGACATTTGAACCCGCCACCATGAGAGGCCCAAGCCCTGCTCTTTCCACCATTTTCTTATGGCCCTGCTTCTGGTCCTCAATGCACTGAGCCATTTAAAAATAACCCTGTGGAATTTCCTAGTCCCTAAGGTGTCCTGTTCTGAGTCGTTTAGCAGGGTGGGCAGCTGGAGGGCACATATCCAATTCTATGCTCACCACAGACAACATTCTCCCTCTTCTATCAACCAAAATAAGACCTCTGATTCCCGATATATTTCTTATTTATTCCTGATCAATACAATGTTCTGGGCCAGAGTAGAGCAGGTTAGGCACTTGCCTTAGATGCAAAACCTGAAGGGACGCCACCGAACTCTCTGTAAGCAATATGGCATTTTAACACAACGTTTAAAAATCGACACCCCAAAATGGATGATAAACCGAATGTCGGAACTTTGAGTAAAGACAGGACGGGTGTTACTGATTTTGCCACTGCCTCAGGCTCCAGCGTGGCTCCATGAGGCCCTGCTCGGAGCTGTGCCAGTGTCCCAGGTGAGCAGAGGTGGCAGACGAGTTGACATCTACCAGACACCCCAGCGCCCAGGTCCACCGAGGAACGCCTGTCTGGCCTGTTTTGTGGAGAGCGCAGCAGAACATCATCAACACACGGGTATCCTGTTTGCCAGAATGGGATGGTGTCTGTTCCCCTCATCAGCTGTGGAGCTACAAGCCTGGAAGTCACAAGCTTTCCTGTCCCTTAAAGACTGGGCTTTTGTTTAATCAAACATTTGACAATAAGCAAACACACAAGGCATTGTGGGACTGGGATAAGGTCATAGAAAGGGAAGGAAAAGATGAAGGACTGCTTCCTGGCACAGCTTCCAGTTCTCCTCTCACCCATGTCCTGGAGGACAGGCGCCCCCTGGAGGCATGGAGGCCCACTGCTCTAGTGCAGACTGGACTTCAATGGCAGCCCCCAGTGGCCACTTGGTCAGGAAAGAGTTTCTCAAGAAAGGGGTAGGTGGCCAAAACCCTGAGGGGTGGACATGAGCAGCTGAGGGCTGAAGGAACAGAGTCCTGGGGCTCTGGACTCCTGTTCTAGAATCAGAAGAGAGACGTGAAAAGCCGAGCACAGTGACCCGGGGAGAAAAGTACATGCGATGAGGTTGGGGATGCCACAAGTCTTTAAAGACTATGTTAAGGAGTTTGGACTTTATTCTCTAAGAAAGGGAAGTCAGGAAGGTTGTAGCTAAAGAGGGGCTGACCATATGGCAGTGCTTACTCTGCAGATGACCCGAGGGGAAAGGCGTATACAGGCAGCCAGTCGAGCCAGGTAGAGGTGACTTTGTGGTCAGGATTGGACCAGGGGCTGCCAGAGGAGATGGAGAAGAACAAACTGAGTCAAGACACCATCCAGGCACTGGTGATAGGTTCAATATGGAGGATTGGGGAAAGGTAACAGGATCCTGAGTTTATAGGCAACAGAATTTCTGAGATAATAAAAGACTGAGTAAGAAGGAGATGTGCAATTTGAGACTGGAGTGAACCAGCATGATGGATTTCTTTCCAGAGGAGGGAGTTTCCATGAGGCGAGGGTATGATGTTGGAGGGAAGAACACATTCCTACTGATGATACCCGTACCCCTGGCTGAAAACATCACCCCAAATTTCAGTCTCCATCAATCCTCCCACTTGCGGCTCACTCATAGCAATAAAGTTTATTCCCAATAACACAGCTGCAATTTTTTATTCATCATCCATGGGTTTTAGAATTACCATGGCACTGAAATTTATATTCAACAGCATTATTACAATTTTCGGCTACTAATGAAATTATTGTTTCTGTTTGTGATGTGTTTTGGAGCTATAATGACAAACATTTCCTCTCAGAAATACCACTGCAATGTTTATGTCCTCAAAACCTGCCATAAATGACAAATTACAGAATGCCTAGGCTTCTCATTTCTATCGTGGTGGGATCCAGGTCCCTCAGTAGAAGGAATTTGAAATACAAAAGATACTCAAAGTCTAGGAGAGTGGTCTGCAAACATTTTTGACCCTGTATGTCATTGGTAAAATTAAGGTCGCATACATATCACCAAAATGTGCTTTTGAATTTATAATATAATAAAATTTATAATGCCATTCAATTATAAATTAGTTCTACTGAACTGATATATTATGCATATCATAACACTTACACAAAAAGAAATTGAGAAGGATAAGATATAAAAGAAATCGACATAGAAATTCTCATATCTCCTTCCCTCTCCCCCTGGCTTTGGACGCCTACCTGCGGGGGGGCGGGGGGTGTCAAAGTCTTGCACTTTGGAAAGCACTGGCCTGGAACACTGTCTTCCCCCGATTCTTCTCCATCCTTCTCATTGTTCCAGAGAAGAACTGATGCAATATTGGATTTCTAAGCCGCAGGGATAAACACAGCACCCTAAGGGAAGGCTGGGTGAGAGGAGGTAGGAGCACCATTTTTATCTGTTTTCAACGGAGGGGTTTTGAGTGAGAAGTTCAATTGAGCACAGGGCTTTGCAGTTAATAAGATTGGGCCTGAAAACCACGGCTCTACAGAACAGCTAGTGCTCCTTGGGCATGTCACACCGAAGTTATCTATGTGTTCCCTCGGTCCTTCTATAATCTTCTTCCAGGTTCAAGACTAGAAGTCGTTCTAGCATTTCCTAGTGACTATGTATCATGCTCAACTGGAACTGGGCTGACTCACGCCTAGGGACTATATGGCCACCATCTGGGTGCTACCAGCAACCATTTTCACTGTAAAATGATTTCCAGGGAAACAGAAAAAACTGCAAGTCAGCCTTAGACAGCTGCCAACCTGCAGCTAAAAGGACTCTTCAGTGGCTCTCCACAGGCTTCTGTTGGTATGACCACTCTGAGCTCTGCATATCAAAGGTCCAAGTTGACTGTTATGCTCAAAGAGTCCAGAGGTTCTGGGTCTGAACTTGCAGTGAATTTACCATGAACTCATGGGCAAGTGACTTAACCTTTAGGGCCAATTCCCTGAACTACAAAAAGGAGACTTTTTCTCCAAAAGGAATTCCTCCAAAACAGAAGCTGCCTCAGTCTCTTTCTGTGAACCTCTCTCCTCTTTACCCAAGTTGTTTTGAAGAATATTCCCAATCTTTTGACCCTTTGCTATACCAAACCCAAAGAGACATCTCCCTCCTTCCTCTGAGCTCCGGTAACAGGATGATCTGTGCAATTCACGTGACACTGAACCCAGGGAGGCTTCATATTGTTCTCCTGAACTGTTCTTTCAATATGGCGGTGGTGGTGGAGAACTTTCCAGAGACCCTGCCAGTGCTCTGAAGAGGAGCAGAGGTACCCACAGGGCCGAGGCGGGGAACTACGTGGCCTCTGGCACATAACAGGTGTTCTGAGGACACTCGTGGAATGCAGGTTTTCTTCCAAATTCTTCATCCGTTTCTTCCTTTAATTCCTGGAAAAGGGACTAGCAATCCCAGCATGGGGCTGGGCTGCCAAGTGGGTCCACCAGCTCACGGTGAAGACTGGGACAGCCATGGCGGGCAACAACAGGTCCAGTCATGGCCCCCAGCCCCTAATACAGTCATCCCAACATATTTATTTGATAATATTAATTTTGGGATTTTTGTCTTTAGCTGCCCAACATTCTTAAATCCAGAGATTTCACACACACAAGAAAAAAGCAGACAAACAAATAATCCTGGAACACCCACTTCTGTCCATGCCCAGTGCTGCTGTCCTGCGTGGCAGTGACTGGTGAGAAGTGGCTGCCCTTGGTGGCTCTCCCTTTGGCAGGGCAGAGGTGCCTCTGGAGAAGCACAGACTTTCTGGTTTACAGTGCCCCCAAATTCCCAAGAAATCTAGCACAACAGTAAGCTAAGACTTAAAATAACATAAAAATTCATGTTCCTTAAAAATGGTCACCGCTTATAGAAAGACAGTATGGGATGGTGGGGACTATGACAAGGACAAGGACATGCTCCGGTCACCATCCAGCCATAATCCCATCCTGCCAGGCTCCTGTGCTCACAAGAGCATCCCACCCATAGTAGGTTCTTAGGAAACCGACGTTTCCTGACCCACTTCCTGTACCCTTACATTCTTCTTCCAGCTTTGATTTATTTTGTCTTGCAATAACCTGATTGTTCCTGTGTCCTTTTATTTCCCTTTCAGATTAGTATTCTCCTGCCCATGGGATCCCGCTGGTAGGACATCTGAATCAGACCTTACCTCATTCTTGGAGTCTAAGCCACTGCAGCCTGACTCCTGAAGAGCAAGTAAATGAGAAGTGCCATCAGGGCCAGAGGCAGGGGACCGGTACCACCCAGAGCCCAAGCAATTCCTGAGGCTCGCTGGCCCTGGCAGAAGTGGGGACCCTGGAGACATGGGAGGTAGGAAGAGAGACAGCTACCCCCAAAGTAGAGTTTGCTGCCTTAGCCCAAAGCTGGACTCGCCTCTGTCACACCCACAGCCCTGGCTATTTGCCAAAGAAAAGAAAGAAAGAAATAGAGAGGAAGGGAGCCGAGGAAGGGAGGAATGAAGAATTCATTAAAACTGTGAAGAAGAAGGAAGGAGAAGGGGAAAAGGAGATCCAGCCCCTGCCCGGGTGGGAGCCAGGAGTACGCTGCTATCTTATTTAAGCAAAGCAACAAATGCAAAACACATCTTGTCCTTAAAATTCAGTAGCACTAGAATGAA
Organism: Callospermophilus lateralis; assembly: GCF_048772815.1. Classification (NCBI taxonomy): domain Eukaryota; kingdom Metazoa; phylum Chordata; class Mammalia; order Rodentia; family Sciuridae; genus Callospermophilus; species Callospermophilus lateralis. Next base: position 18,261,251 of record NC_135312.1, read on the forward strand.
AAAGAAATGCTCCGTGGAGTTGTGACATTTAAGTGGTCATGCATTTTTCAACGTATCAGTTATGCAAAGATGTTTCTATTCATTTCCTCCTCAGTCGTGTCTCATTTAAATGGGGGGTGGGGGTGGGGGTCTTCAAAGAGTTTAATTACATAAAAAAGAAACATGGAAATCAGTTAACTGAAACAGACGTTAGAGTTTCAGAACAAGGAAAAAAACATAAATTCCATAAATAATAAGGGGAGAAAATAAAAGCAGAGGAGTAAACTAAATAAATATTCTTGTTATCTCTACCTCTTGCTGTTTCACCTCCAAGTGTATTTTTATCTTGCATTATATTTCTAAAAATCCAGAAAGAAAAATGTCAGCAGATGACAACATGAAAGGGTTCATGGGCTGCTGAGTTAATCTAAAACCTTTAGCAGGAAGGGGAAAATTCTTCATTTAAAGAGGCAGTTTCTTTAAAAAAAAAATGTGGGGCTGCTTGGGTAGTTCTGATTCATAATCTTACAAGCATGCAAAATGAAGTTCAAAATGTCTAATAGAAACCCCAGCTAGATTCGAGATCATCCATCTCATGCCTACGTCCACATGGAACAGCTTCAATGTCTAAGATAATGACCACAACAATAATGACCTTAACTTGGGTAATCCATTTGTTGACAGCAGGTGATAATTTGGCCTTCCGGATAATAATCTGTTTTTTGGCAAACAAGAGAGAAGGCTATTTGCCACATACATTTATTTTTATGGGGAGGACATGTTTTATAAAGCTGGATACAGGACAGTGCAGGTGTGGAATTAATTGTCCAAGTTGCAAAATATGTTAGAGATGGTATGTTAAATCTATGGCACACAGTGGCCCTGACATGATTAAATGTTCGCTTCTATTAAGTAACCACAAGCCTGTATTTCCAATTATGGTGGTGAACTGCTTTCTGCTGAGTGGATTAGCTTAGTACTTCATTCTGCTGGTAGTTTTATGATCTGAGATCTTTAATTTTCCCAATTCAACTCTTAGGGCCGCAAAGACAAGCTGCCTGACTTTTAAATAATATATTTCCCTTTTAAATTTCTACCTCCTACCATTTCCTAGGAGCCCCATTTCCTGTCACCATAATTATAATAATTTGTATGTAGTTCCTGGGATCACATTTCTAATTGAGTCCTAAATTGGTTAGCCTCATGAAGTTATTAATATGCTTTTTTAACCTGCACAAATGATATATTTGTCTGGTTGGGCAAATAATGTTCATTATTATACACATTCTTTACCTCTCTTCCTTCACTTTTAATGTCACTATTTTAGTTCAAAAAATGTATTTTTTTTTAAATAATATGATAATAATTACAGAAGCACAAGAGTTGGAGAAGTCTGGGCAGGGATCAAGACTCAGCAGAACGAGGGCTGGTGTCACATGAACACCAGGAAGGGGCTCCTGAGGAAAGGAGGGCGTGGAGGCAAGGAGGTGAGACCAGGAAAAGCAGGCACCACCAACCAGGTCACCAAGGACTGGCCGGCCTCGGAAGTCCCACCGAAGGCAAAGGGACCCACAGGGATTAGCACAGCCAGACTGATGTTTCAGAAACTCTGTTTTTAAGTGGTTCCATGAAGATTCTACTGCACTGGTCCAAGCAAAAAGCAGTGAAAGTATAAACTAAAGTCATAACAGAAAGGGCAGGTCAGTTTTGAGAGCTTTTCCTACAAAAAAAAAAAAAAAAAAAAACTATGATTCTATTGGAAGATGAAACCAGTACAATAAAGCAGAGAGCAATACAAATACGAATATGGTTTGTCCCCTGAACTCATGTTCAAATTTGATCCCATTATGAAGTATTACGAGGTGGGACCAGGTGGGACCTTTAAGGGGTGATTAGGGCTCTGCCCTCATGAACAGATTAATCCATTTGTGGGATAAGTGGATTAATGGATTAATGAGTTAATGGGTTATCTCCAGAATGGATCTGCTAAAAAAAACCAGTCTGGCTGGATTGCCCATACAGTCCCTGTCTCTCGCCACACGGTGCCCTGTGCCACCTCAGGACTCTGTCAGCAAGAAGTCCATCACCAGATGTGGCCCCTAGACTCTGGACCAGAACCGTGAGCCAAATCAAACTTCTGTTCTTCATAACTGTAAAATGATGTTATTTGCTACAGAAAATGGATGGAGACAAAGGCTACTCACAATCCGTTGCTAACTGTGTGAATGTGAGATGGGACGTAAGGCAATGGAAAGGAAAAAGTCAGGACTGGCCTCCTAGAGAAGGCCAATTTGAACAGGACACAGGCGACGGTGGCCTGGGAGAGGGTTTGGGTGGATGTGAGGTGTCCCCCAAAAGCTCACGTGGGAGACACTGGAAGAAGGTCCAGAGGACAAATGATCGGGTTGTGAGAGCCTCAACCCCATCAGTAAGTTGTCTCCTGAGGGGCTTAACTGAGTGGTAACTGGAGGCTGGTAGGCTGCCCCTGGAGGAGCTGGTCATTGGGGCATGCCTTTGGGATATGTATTTTCTATCTGGAGAGTGGACTCTCTGCTCTCTGATCATCATGGGAGCCGCTTCCCTCTACCACACTCTTGCGCCATGATGTCCTGCCTCCCCTCCAGCCCTGAGGAATGGAGCCGGCTGAGACCTCTGAAACCGTGAGCCCCCCAAAAAACTTCTCCTCCTGAAATTGTTCTTGCCAGGTCTTTAAGTCACAGCAACCAAAAAAAAAAAAAAAAAAAAAAAAAAAGATGAATAAAACACAGAGCCACTCCATTCATATCTGCCTGGAAGAAAAAGAGAGAGAGAGAGAGAGAGAGAAAGCACGTCTCCTTGGGCACCCTCAAGTTAACTGTGAGGCCAGGCAGGGCTTGGCACTGAAGAACCTAAAGGGAGCTCAGCACATCTGCTGCTGTTCCCCCTCCGGCCCCAGAAATGAAAAGGCCAGTTCTGCCCAGACAGCCGCAGGTGTTATGACAATCCCCACCGTCAGCCAGGACCCAGCCCAACAGCGGTGGCTTTCACAGATGTGAACATTAAGTAAGATCTCAAGACTGATGGTCTTTCTGGGTTGAAGACTTCTCTAATCCCCTCTCTTGACTGGCCTTTCATCTCCACGTTTCCTAAATCATGTGTCAGTAAGGCTGTGTTGATACAAAATCAATATCTTGACAATTCCTCTTTGTCTATTCCGATGGCACAGATTGTCAGTACTGGCTTCGAGCATTTTACTCAGGCTCTGTGCAGAGTACCGGCCGTGGGTGTTATTGTTATTATAAAATAACAACAGTTTTGCATGTGCAGGGTTCAGTTCTTCCAAATCTCTAAAGAAATGGGTTGCTACTTGCTCAGCTTTGAATTTAAAGCATTTGAAGTCCTCGGATCTGAGTGGGGCAACAGGGGCCGGGCGGGGGCACATGAAAATGATCCGAAAATCTCACCCATATGTATTTCTAGGTTAATTGAGCAGAGGGGCTTGCCTACTTTTGCCAAATGTATTCTGAGACTCTATAAAACATTGCTGGTTAAAAGATACTCAGCAGTAAAGCAACACACCCTCTAACGCCTGCCTGGTTCTATACCCCGATGTGTAGCAGACAGATCAGGGTAAGGAAGGGGACCACTGACTGTCTCCACGTCCTCGCCAATGTGGTTGTTCTCTGTTGATTGTTTTTGTTTCTTGCTTGCTAACAGCTCTCCTAACAGATATGAGGTTCATGGTGGTTGGGGTTGGCATTCCCCCGATCATTAGTGACTATGAGCATCTTTTCAGACCTGTTGGCCATTTGTGTATCTGTTTGAGAGAAATGTCTATTCAAGTCTTTGGGCCCTTTTTAAATAGTTGATCTAAGTTTTCACTATTGAGTGTAGAAGCTCTATATGTTCTAATTCACTCAAGGGAAAGAAAGAGACAAAAACTCACCCAATAAATAAAACGAAAGGATACTCCGGAAGCTCTGACTGCTGGATGAGGTGGGAAAGGTGGGTGAGGGGAAACGGGGCACTGGTGCCTGGCCGTGAGGGTGTAACACCAAGACCAGCAGCCCTGTGCCAGGAGAGGGGCTCCTGGGGTGGGAAGGGAGCATCCTTCATTCTAATTCCAGCACCCGGTCCTGCTTCCCATGAGAGGCGGCTTCATCCTCCTTCCCAACCTGGGATCCGAGGATGTGCCACACGCCTCTGCGTTTGCAAGGGGGCCACTGTCGGTGCACAAAGAGCTTAAACAAAACAGAGGACAGGGCCACGTCCTTGGGCTCCTCGGTGTCCTCAGCCCTCTCCTAACCTCTCCCACGTCCACACCCAACCCCCTCCTGCCCCGGTGAGGTCGTGCCTTTCAGGAGCACACTTGGGTTGGAACAGTCCCAGGAGACATCCTTTCCCACGGGGTGACGGCAGAGATGACTCCAAGTTCCTGGAGATCTCCTCTCCGAGCACTTCACCTGGGGCGTCCTCCTGCTCCACAGCCAGCAAGGCAGAGGTCTCCTTGATGAGATGATCCACAGGTTCATTTCTAAGACCCCCAGGGGCTCAGCAGAGTACACGCCCCTGTCCTCAGCCATAGCGCCATTCCCACCTACCATGGAATTCCAGCTCCTAACAAGGAACCGGGGACACCTGCCCTTGGCTTTTGTCACATTGATTTTCTTAACTCTCTCCTTCCTTCCGCCTGTTTCCCTTAGGACTGGATGTGACCCTGCTCAGCAATCTGCACGAATCTGACTCATGAGTCCCAGAGCAGGAAGCCCCTTAGGTGGAAAGGTGTGTCCACCGCTGAACGTCTGAGGAGCCCACTTCAGGTTTACCATCGTCACTTCTTACCCAACGGGCTGCTGGACAGAGGCCACTGCCCAGACTCCCTTGACCGGGGCTGACGGGTCTCCGCCTTGAGTCCCTGCCACCAACACCTCTGTCGCCTGCATTACCCAAGAGCCTCCCACTGTCCTCCTCCTTCATTCGTCCCTCCCTGTCACTCATCCACTGCAGAGCATCCAGGGGGATCTTCAAATAAAATAAACCTAGCTGGGCTCACTGGCTCACACCTGCAATCCCAGTGGCTCCAGAGGCTGAGGCAGGTGGATTGCAAGTTCAAAGCCAGCCTCAGCAACTTAGCAAGGCGCTAAGCAATTCAGTAAGACCCTGTGTCTAAACAAAATACAAAAAAGGGCTGTGGATGTGGCTCAGTGGTAAAGAATCCCTAGGATACCAAAAAAGAAAAATCTAAATCCACTGGAGACAGGAAGCAGGTCCCTCCCCTACTTGAGAGTCTCCAGCGGATTCCGGTGTCACTGAAATAATTTCCAAGCTCCTTACACCAGCCCTGGTCAGATCTGCCCTGGACTACTACCTCGGACCTCATCTCTGGCCACAACCCCTCACTCCCCCAGCCTCGATCTCAGGGGAAGTGCTTCCCACTCTCCCCCCACCAGCACCTTCCAGCGAGACTCCTCTGACCACCCTGCTTCTTTCTCTGGTCACTGTCCATCGCACCACTGGGCCCCATTATAAAACCATCATAGTAATTTTCAGAAATTGTCCTGTGTCTGCATTCAGTGTTACCGTTTTAATTCCGCCTGCACCTGCCAGCTGATAAATCCCACAAAGCCCTCGCCGTTCCCTCTCCTTCATGCCATGTGACAGAACTGCCAAAAGCATTTGTCGCAAGAACCATCCTCCAACTTGAGTGCTAAAAAATTACAAGTTTTCAGGGGCCCAGGTTATAGCTGAGTGGTGGAGCACTTGCCTAGCACATGTGGAGCGCTGGGTCTGATCCTCCGCACCATATAAAAATAAATACATTAAAGAAAGGTCCATCTATAGCTAAAAAAAAAAAAAAAAAATTTAATTTAAAAAAAGTGAATGGTTTTCATGTCCTTTTGCTCACGAGACTCGCCCATTTCTAAGCCTGAAGTCCTCATTTCTACCTTAAGATTACTTTTTCCACCGATAGTGGAAATAATAGCCACTGTTTGGTTTGGAAATATCACCTGTATATTAAACACCTAGGCTATCTGCATTTATTATAGGTCAACCAAAAAAGACCTAGATATTACCTGTCGCCTGTAATTGGATTGTATTTTCTGAAGACTCATGTTTTTCTGGAGTTTTGCCTTCTAATTTTCTTTGGTATTTTAAGTTTTTATTCCCTACGAATAAATGGTCAGATTTTCCCTCCCCATTTTGTGTGCCAAAATCAGGGGAAAATAGTAAAATCTAAATCAGACAATGGACCTTCTAGAAATGGCCTGGCTGATGTACGTCAGGACATGAGACTAAGCCAAGGCAGAAATGTGTTTCTGGAAAATATTGCATTGTCTCTTCATCAACAAGACTGGAAATAAATCCAGAGGAGACGGCGAAATGACCAGATCAAATGGATTTCAGTTTCCCCAAAAGTGGTCTCTTGTACACCCGGTTGGCATTCGCAGGTGCCATATCCCTGTCCGGCTCCCTGCTTTTACACTAACGTCATCATTCTGATCAAAGTCCTGAGCTTTCGTGTGTGTATTATCTCATTTAACTCCCAATGACCTCACAATTTTCACGAGGCGAGGCCCATTGTACAGGTCAACCTAGGGTTGACAGGCCCACGCCATCACCTCTCCTTGGAGTTCCTTCCAGAAGTTCTGCATGCGTGGATTCCAACTTGCGAAGTCAAACCCTTGAAGCAACGTGCGATTCACATACAATCCTGCCTAAGGAGACGTGTATATCTCGAAGATTCTTCCCGATGAAAATGGAAGAATCTGAGGCCTGGATCACACTCACTAGTAAGAACGATGACAGTATCAATGACCACCTTGTAGAATCTATCACTACAAGTAACATTTCTCTCTTCCCTTGGTGCCATAAACACTACACGTGACGTTGGTGCCAGACGCCTACTGTCATTTTCCCCAGCGAGTGTCTGGCCATTTGAAGAGAAGACCCCAGCTTACTCCAGGTGTCGACCTCTCTGAGTGTCCTCAAGGCCCAGTGGGGGCATGGCCGTCGGCCTCTTGCTGCCCCTCAAATGACCACCCACCGACACCTCTTCTGCTGGGAAGGACTTTCTCAGGGACCAAACACTGCCTAAGAAAACAATGACCTCTTTTCAGAGCTCCCCCGAGTCTGCTCAAAGACCAGAACTACAGGGAACTGGATGTGAATCCTGAAGAGATCTGAGAGTAACAGGAAGGACGATAACTAAGCTGAGGTCATCAGCACTCCAGCTTGGGCTTCTAATCAAACAATCCTTTGATTTTCATTGTTTTGTTATCTATAATATCCGCCTTCCCTGCACAGACCACGGCTTTGATTTCATTTTTGCATAAAAACAAACACCGTTTCTATATTTGTGTTGTCTTATTGACTGCAACTGAATTAACCCTCAAATAAGGATATTAAGGTTTCCTTAAATACTCGGAGCTTATCATGTCTTACTCCAGCACCTAAAATCCTCGTGAGACCACTGAATATCTTTTGAAAACGCTGGCTGACATTTACATCAGGCAAGACTCTAATGGCACCTTCAGTGACGGTGTCTTCCGTGCCTCTACATACACCAGTGAGTGAGTGATTTTAGTCCAGCCTTTCTGCCTACAGGAACAGATATTGCATTCCATACCATAAAGTGCCCCATGGGACCAGCAGGGCTTGACTACGTAATGGTTAATTGTATACATCAACTTAGCTGGGCCATCATGCCCAGATATTTGATCAAACGTTATTCTGGATGTTTCTGTGACAGTGTTTGTATGGATGATTGACATTGAAATTGGTGGACTTTTCAGTAAAGCAGAAAACCCTGCCTGGGGCGGGTGGGCCTTGTCCAAGCAGTCGAAGGCCTAGAGAGAACACAGACTGACCTCCTCTGAGCACAAAGGGAAAGCTCTACTAGCACAAGAACTGCAACTTCAACTGCAGCTTTTCCCCCGATCTCCAGCCTGCCAGCCCACCCTGTAGATTTTGGCCTTACCAGGTCTCTACCAGGGCCTGAGTCCATTCCTTAAATTGATTGATCAATCGATAGATACATAGAGAGACGACAGACACCCCTCTTGGTTGTCTCTCTGGAGAGGCCTGAAAAGTCTAAGATCATTGTCATAGCGTGCAGCCCATGGCTGCAGTTAGCAGAACGTGTTCGAGCTGCACAGGTTCCTAGGTGGTCCTAGGCGGTCCCACGCCCTGAGCCTTCTGTCGTCCTGTACAAATCAGATTAAGACTCAGAACAAGTTGGGGGCCAGAATCATGGCACTGCAGCCAAAAGGCAGCAGGCCGCACCCCACCCCAGGTCCCCAGAGATGGGGGTCTGGAGGACCGGCTCCTCAGGGTCGTCAGCTGCACTTATTTTTTCATGAGCAGAAAGTCTTCGCATCATTTGCCTCGGTCACTCTCTACTCCACCTGCAGGAGACACAAAGGCACGTCGCGGTTCTGCCCTCGCGGGCTCAACGTCCAGGAGAGGAGACCTAAGAAACAGGGGCAAGACACATGGGACCGCTGGCCATGGCCATTCTACCAAAGGGCCTGGTTCCAACCCGGACTCTCACAGCACTGCCTAGGGCCAGGAAGAGGCCAGGAGGGTGGGAGTCTGGAATGGGCAGAGCTGCATCCCCTCAGAAAAAGCCACGCTGAAGCCTGACCCGGGCCCCCCGGAAGGTGACCGGGTTTGCAGGTGGGTCTTTACAGAGATGGCTGCCTTCAAATGAAGCCACAAAGTGGCCCCGATGTGGGTGCAGTGAAGCACAGGAACGGCATGAACCCCCCCACCTCCTGCCTGGCCTATGATGTGGCCGTAACGACATTCCCATCAAGAGATGGAGCACCTCTCCACTCCCTGCCTGAGCGGCCCGGTGACGTGTCTGACTGACAGCGTGAGACAGAGGAAAGCTTTTCGGGTTCCAATCCAGGCCTCACAAGACCTGGCCCCTTCCGCCCTTGTTCTCTTGGGGATCCATGATCACTGCTGTCAGAGGGCCCAGGGGGCCACTGGATGATGATGGAAGGCTGGGCACATGGCTCCCTTGGCCTCCGTCCCCAGCCAGTAGCCAGCCGTCTGTAGATCCATGAGTGAATCAACTGTGTCCATCGGAAGGACCGTCCGACTGAACTCACCCTGCTGACCCGTGTGACTTGGCACTGACTTCCACGTTTGCTGGTTGAGGCTGCAGAGTTTGGGGGTGGTCTTGGTACACCACAAATTAGCTCATATGTAGGATGAGTAGAGGGCAAAGCAATTTGGATGAGGCCTTGTCTGTGACATAACATGCTGGAAATCCCGTGGGGCTCTGGGTGAAGGAGCTCTGAAGCTCAGGAGAGAGGTCCTGTCTGGAAACACAAATCTAAAGAGAGCCGCGTGACTGGTTCCACAGGTGGGGACATGGCTGAAAGAACAAGGGCAGAGTGGAGAAGAACAGATCCCGAGTGGGACTCCAGGAACCTCGACGGCGGAGGTCAGGAGGAGGAGACCAGATGAAGGCAGGAGAGGTGTCCCAGAGGTCAGAGGACTGCTCAAGAGTCACAGTCAAAGTCAAAGAGGGCTAATAAGTGTCCTGTCATCGGAAATTACAAAGTCCTTGCCAGAGGAGTTCCAGCAAAGTGTTGAAGGCTAAACTCTGATTGGAGACCATTAAGAAGTGAGTGGGAGGAGACAAAGAAGAAAGAATGATGCACCGTCCCCAACATCAGCTGACCTTCCACCCCACGCAGCACAGGGAAGAAGGGTGCTGTCAGCAACCCCTGCCGGCAGGAGGTCCCCGGAGAGGCTTTCCTCTGGGAGAGATTCTGGTCTGCTCTTTCTAACTTGGTCTGTGACGGGTGGATCCTGGTCCAGAAGAAGAAGGGCAGGTGACATTCCCAGCACGGGTGGAGGGAAAGCCGGGAAGGTGACAGAGAGAGACTCTCCTCGCCTCACAAAGAGCCCATCATGGCCAGGGAGCTGGGGACAAAAGGCGGCGGGTGGAGCTGTGGCTGTGGAGAGCAAGTGGACCTGGCCTCCCATGTGAGGCTTGCTCAGTGGCACTGAGGCTGGGGATGGTGAAATCACCGTGGCGCTCTCTGGCATGGCTACTGTGTCACTGCTGTTTGGGGTTCTGTTTGCTTCTCAGCTGCAGGCGGCGGCCCGCGTGGAGGGCCAACAAAGCAGTTTGCTGCACTGACCTGAGGCTGGGGTTCTGTGGACGGGTGGAGACGGGCAAGAGACGGGGGTCTTTGAGGTTCTGTCAACAGAGTGGATAAAGTAAAGCACCAGAGGATCTCTCACTGGCCAAAAGAAAGAGGGAGGGCCTAGTTGATGCTCTGGGAAGCGGGAGGGTCGGAGAAGGAGCCAAGGCCTTGGAAATAAGTGGAAATGGGCAAGAAGCCTGTGGGGCCAGCAGCAGCCACACTGCAGCTTAAGGCAGAGACAGCCCAGAGGACGAGGCCAGGGCGCGGGCCATGTGACGGGCTGCAGAGGCACAGGGGGTCCAGTGTCACTGCGAAGCTAAGTCCCTGGATAGGCCTCCACTTGTGGATGCTGAAGGCATCTCTTGGTGGTGACCATGGGATGGAGAAGAGAATGAGGGCCAAGGACCTCAGCCCTCAGGGACAAGGAGCATAACAGGGAACTGACAAGATGGCCAGGAAGAAGAGAGCACCCGCGGTGCCACTAGGCCCACAGGACGTGGGCACATGGACAGTCCCTGCTCTCACCACGCACCCTCCGAGGGAGGATCAGATGGTAGTAAGGGCCGGACTGAGGGGAGGGGAGCTTACTTTAACGGACAGGATCCAAGCGCAGCGTGAAGTTGTGAGGATGACGACTGAGAACCGAAGACAGGCAAGCTGGAGTGGAGCGAGGTGACCGTCGTCACCTCGGTCACAAGCACACTTCATTTTGTGGAAGAGTCTTACTTGGGGCTGGGGTGTGGGACCGTGGCAGGACACTTGCCCAGCAGGTCTGGGCCCTGGGTTTGATCCCCGGCACCACAAAAGGTTAGTTTTAATTTGACAAATATCTCTGAGGTTTGTCGCTTCCAGGTCCCAACCAGAACAACAAAAGTACGTTGCATAAGTACGTAGTCAACATTTCTCTTCCCTCGGGACCCTCTCAAGGATGAAAAGAGGTACTGTGTGCCGCTCAGGCTGGTGCCTTGTTTTGAAGTATAAGTAGTTCAGTGAATAGAGGAAGAAAGGCTTTTCTCCACAGATCTCCACAGAACATAAGTCAGTAGGTATCCACAGAGATGCTGGAAGGAAAAAAATCATCCTCCCACCTGATAACCTGAATGAAACTCTTGACATAAACTATTTGCTTGGCTCCTGTGACCCACGATTTGTTCCAGCAGCCAAAAGAATTTGCAAGACCTAAGATGAAGGAAGGTTTTCATTGTTGCAGGTACGACCTTTGACTGAGATGGTAATTAAAATGATTTAGTTTTGAGTTTTGAATTAGACAAAGAAAATACCATAATAGGAGGATTCATTGAACAGCAGCTCCGTCTGGGCCCTCACCTGTAGCTGTCAGGAGAGTGTTTTGCTGTTGATGCGTTTTCAGGAACATAAACTGATGCATCTTTTTGGAGAGACGATAAATACAAAAGTCTTACAATTCCTATGTCCTTTTAAGCTGGGCACAGTGGCACATGCCTGCCACCCCAGCTACGAAGGAGGCTGAGGCAGGAGGAGCTCAAACTGGAGGCCATCCTGGGCAGCACAGAGAGACTCTGTCTCAAAAACAAGCTTCTGTGAGTCCCTTAACCCAGCAGAACTAACTGGGTCTTATTCTCAAGGAACAATCCCAGATGTGCACCAAGTTCAGGGACAATTGGTGACAACCTAAACACCTAATAAAAGGTAATTATATAAATGGTCCTGTAGTTATGCCAGAAAACTGAAAATGATGCAGAGGTCTATGGAATACTACAGGAAATGAGCTAAAATCAGATCATACACACACTTACATGTGAGTCTCCTCTACACCTGAAGTACCTAGGCCTGGGAAAAAAGATCGAAGAATATACATCAAAATATGATCTGTGGTTATCTTTAAGTGTTTGGATTAGGTATAGTTTTGACTTTCCTCTTTTTTTTCTGAGCTTTTCTAAGGGAAAAAAAATCCAAAACCAAACCTATCACATTAAGAAAAACCTCTGATATCCTTCCATCAGTTTTTTGCCTTACGGTTTTCAAACACTGCCCTAGAAAACCAATTCTAAATATGTGTTTAAAATTAAACAGTAAAATAAAAAGGACAGTATTCCCCATGTAGGATAATACAGAACAAAAGAGATATTCATCCTACTTTCAAGAGAAAAATTCCCTTTTTTAGGAAATGTCCTTTGGGGGTCAGGGGAAACGCTTCAAGAATATTCCTCCCTCTCTAAGTTCTCATCCTTGGTGGCTCATAATTACGTGGCTGCTAGAGGCTGATGTCTTCAAAATTCCTAAATGGGTTAAAGATGATTTTCCTATTCAAATGATCAGATTTTAGTTAGCAACTAATTCGTGTCCTGAACTGTATTTAATGTGGTGGGTGGTGAAGATAATGTTTACACACACACACACACACACACACACACACACACAAACTCAAGGCATTTAAGGGAAACCTGTAGCTATTTACTCTAAATACCATAGGCATAAAAGAACTAATAACAACTAGCATTTTACCAGTGCCGAATATTGACCAAGACTTCTTCAATATGGTACATGCATTTACCATATTGAGGCATTTTCTAAAAATTCTCTAGAAAGGAAATATTTTGAGTATTCTCAAAGATCCCTATATTACAGTACATTATCTGGTTACTTTATTTAAGCTACTTGCTTAGTTAGTGATGCTTGGGGAAGATTCATTAGCCTGAAATGAGTTCGGTCAAAGCTTAGGGATGCTTGGAGAGGTCACTTGACCGATCTGGCTACAGCAGAGGCAGAGATTTAATATGGATTTAGTCATTATTGCCGGGCTGAGGCCCACGATGCAAATGTTTAATATAGTGTAAACAAGCATTTTAAATAACCTCCTAATGAGTACGATGTATATTTACTTAAGATCAACTTTATTTCTGGGTCTGTATTCTGTGCTAATGCCTTCCCTTTTCAACAGGCAATCTCTCCTTCCACTGTAATGATCATGACTCAGGGAGCGCTTTACAGTTTGCCCAAAGCATCATCACACTTGATTTAAACTAGTGCAGTCAAAGAAGGAACATGACCAAGATTCTGGAAAAATAAACCAGTATTTTAAGACCTGTAAATAATGAGTCAACCTCATTGTTTCTTGGCAACTGGTACTTTAGGACCAGTTTAAGTAGAGGAAATAGTTTTTTAAATATTTCTAATGCAACTGTTACTATCCTACTTCCTAAAATACCAGCCTTTGACAAACAGTGTAAGGATAACTCCATGCCCATTTGCAATGTGCTTGGCTGTTTTCATCAAAGCCCTTGTAGATGGACATGGTGCAAAGAAAGCCGCCCAGGACTTCATTAGCTCTGCTCTGCGGGCCTCAGAGCGGCCCCTGGCTTAAGGTGCTAGTTGGCTTTCTAGCCTGTTAGTAATCTATTGAAGTGCAATAAAACCCCAAAATAAAACTTTATTTGGTTTACTGATGAACCTGTTCTTTTGACATTGTCAACCGAGTGGGTTTAAATGAGTCAAAGATCTTAACTTTCAAGCTGGAGAGCCCCCACCCCCCACCCCCGCTCACTCCTGACAGAACAAGAGGGTGGGAAACACCTCTCAGTCTCCATCGCTGACCCCTGTGGTCCCAGCTCTGCTAGCTCCTTCCCTTTGCTAGGAAGAGGTGGGGAGGAGACCTGCTGATGGGAGAATCTGAGAGGAGAACAGCAGATTCACCATGTGAGTCCCCGCTTGTCCATCTCAAAGTCAAACCTCCTGCTCTCTCTGTGCATTGTCTTTCCTTCTTGGTACTTGTTGCAGTTTAGAAGAGATAATGATAGCTGAGTGATAGGCAGATAAATGACAGATGATAGATGATGGAGGGGTGTATATATGGATGATAGATACGACAGATAATATGTGTATATAATATATATGCATATGCATAGGGATATCTATATTCTTCTATCATACACAGAAATATATATAGAAATATATTTTTATTATATATAAATAAATTTATATAAATCTGTATTATATATATATATATATATAAATGTATATATATTTCTTTGTATGATAGATATGTACACAGCATAGATGGAGGGTGGATGTCCTACTAAATTACAGCTCCTGCAGGCAGGGGAAAACACATAACTTGTGATCCATAAATTTATTAAATGAAAAAAACTGACCAAAACGAGACAAATGCTCCTCCACCACCATCCCATGATAAATTCCTCCAACACTCACTTCTGTGGGGAAATGTCCCTCCTTGCCCCATTCCCACCCCTACTCTCACCTGCCCAGATCCTCTCTGCTTTTTCCAGCCGGGAACAAATGCCACTGCCTTCTGCAAACCTCCTGTGATTCCTCCAGCCACGAGCAGCCCCTCCAGAGGCCACAGCACTGGGTCCTGCTCCCTCCTCTGCCGGAGCTGAGCTCCCTGCTCTCCCAAGCTCATGCTGAAGGCGGCATGTTTTATTCCTATGTTGCTCCTCCGTCCATTCGTCCATCAACTCACCCTTCTAAAGGCAGCCTTGCAAATAGTTAGCTCACACATGGGCCTGGCGGCCAGACACATAAAGCCTGGCTGTACCACTTACTAGCTGTGTGATCTTGGTCGTGTCCCTTCAACTCTCTGGGCCTCAGCACCCTCGTGTGCAATGTGTAACACTAGTAACCCATGTACTGGGTTATGCTGATGAGTTAATCCACGTAAGGTACTTTAAAAGGTTTCTGGAATGTTCTAGTAGGTGTTCAGTAGAGGAATTGACTCCACATAATTTACTGAGAATCTACTATAGACCAGGCACTCCAATAGCAGGGGCTCCATAGACAAGAGGAAATGTAAAGACCTAACGATGACTGGGCCCTTTATTAGTGGATAACAAAAGTCTTCCAGGCCCCAGGTCTCATTTAACCCTCACCGACATGTCTAAGGATGGACGTCACTTTCCGACCCTCGTACAGAGGCAACCAGGAGTCTCCTGCTCTGAACTGCACAAGCACGTATTTGGTGGGTGAAGTCTCCACCGCGTTCACCTCACAAGCCCTCCAACTTCCAGAGATTTTTTCCATTCCCTCCCGCGGCTCCCTCGACTTCACACGAAGCATCTTTCTTAGCATCTGTTCAGCCTGACTCCCATCATTAGATACATTCTTGTGTGTTTATAATGCACCACTGATTTGTTTCAGACTAAATCGTGGGATCTAAAAATAAAGTGATGTTGAACATATTTCTTTGCATATTAACTTTAAAGAAATAGATTAATCTTTTAGAAATAATCAAAAATGAATGATCCGCTCAGCGTGTAGCAGTTACCCAAAAAAAAAAAAAAAAATGAAATTAAAAAATAAGCCCCTCGGATTCTCACTTTTCTTCCTCTACCCTTCCTGACTTTATTAATTTAAATATATACTTCATAATTTTTCATTTTAAAAATTAAGAGGTTTAGTAAGCTTATGTTAACCCAATCTTATTCTTCCCTGGGGACACTTAAATGGAAATGGGAGTCATTTATTCTCCAAGTCAAATTCCCATTTTCAAAAAAAATGACATTGCAGAATTGTCCTCATCATCCCAAGAGATGGAACAAAGAAGAATAAATAAAGTGACACACGTAAAGGCATAAAGGTGTTTTCTGAAATTCCTGCACCTGGGTCCTGCCTACCCCAGGCTGGACCTGGCCAGGAATCTGGAACTAAGATTGGCCTGACTTTCCTCCATAGGAGCCTCCTCAGCAGCAAGGGAGGTGAGACCAACATATAAATGATGACAGGACAAGACAGAGAGGGTTATGGGAGGAGAGCAAGAGGAGCGAGAGCCTTCAGTTCCGGCTGGAATAATGCCATGATTTGCCTATCTGATCAGCTATTTCAAAAGTTCCCCTTCTGGGGCTGGGGTTGTGGCTCAGTGGTAAAGTGCTCACCTAGTATACGTGAGGCACTGGGTTCGATCCTCAGCACCACATAAATATTAATTAATGATATTGTGTCAACCTAAAACTAAAAAATAAACATTAAAAAAAATTCCCCTTCCATGTACACCCACTCACATCCATTTTGATGATTTGCTTCTTTTCTCAGGAATCTGAAAATACCCTCTCTCATCAGCCCCTGGATGTCTATCAGTCACCTAGACCTGGTGATGCAATCCAGTGTTTTCTTATAGAAAGCATTCTGTACACAAACAAGCATACATTCTGGATGCAAAATGAAAGAAGGAGGCAAACCGCAGTTTATAAAATGCAGTTGTTCCACGCCACATTTTGTTTCGGAAGAGGGAGGGCTACAGCCAACTGTGAACAATTACCAAATTGTCAATGGAATTCAATAAATGTTGTTTAAAAAAACTAATTATTTGTTACAATAACCAGCTACTACTGCCACTTTGTATTTGGAGGTTTGTAAACTACTTCCATTTGAAATGTAATTGATTCCATTTTTATCATTTGTTCAAGTTTATGTGGTTGTTCTCATCCTAAGAGATGATAACATCTATTTTCAGCAAATTATACATTATAATTCCTCATTCAAAAGCTGTAACAGAAAACAAAATGCTAATTTATGCTGTAAACGAAACTACAGAATCATAATCACTCATTGTTAACATTAGGGACTAAACTGCTACTGGAAATAATAAATTGGAGCAAAATGTGGTTGGGGGTGTTGGCTAGTTCCTTTTTCTCTGCATCTTTTTGGCTCGCTTTGTTACACAACCGAAACACTTTCTAATACTTTTTCTAGCAAGAAATTACCTGGATGTCTGATGTTCTTCCAGATACAAGCCACACATTCACTTTGGCCCTTAGCTGGCCTGCAGTGCCTTATTTCAAATGTGCAAGATGTGCTCAGAAAGCAGCCAGGCGTGCAAGCTCTAGAACCACACACCTGCTCTTCCCCAGTTCCCCAAGTCTCCACACCTACATTGCCCTTGACCCCAGCCACTGTCCCCTCCTTGCCTGTTTAAAGGATCCCTCCACAGCCTCTTCTGTGAAAGGGAGGCTTCCCCGGTGACAAACTCCCCCCCTCTTTGGCAAATACGCTAAATAATAAATAAATAAATGCACACAGGCTTAGTTGCTTTCAATAAATCAGGTCGATTCTTATAAACCAAAAAAGGAGGGAAGATCTGGTCCCCCTTTTCCAGACACCCTGCTTTGTTTGAATAACTCCCTTTCAAGTGAAAAGGCTGTGACATCACCTAATGGCGATTTTTCCCTCCTTGATTCTTTTTTTTAAAACACATAATCCAAAAGAAAAGAAATATTTAAATATAATTATTAAATCAAAAATGTGAATGCTTTGAAGAGACCAAAAAGTCACACTGCCTGGGCGAGTCTGTCATTTTCGGCTGCCCTTTTATTTAATGCCATCTGTGGTACACATTTACCTCTTCGCTGGCAAAGTGCGATCATTGATTTCCTATGGTCTCTCTGGAAGGAAGTTCTGCTTCCTTGATGATGACTACAAAAGGGAGGTGACCCCGTTCTCATTCCAATGCAAACCCTGCACTTTTACATTTCCGCTCGGGCCACAGGAACGTGAAACCGGAGAGACACTCTGCCCTCTTCCTAGAGCCCGGCTTGCCGTAGCTACTGACATTTAATGTTTCCCTCCCCTTCCCACCACGATGCCGTGGAAGATCACAATATCAGGGCTACTCCACTAAAAGGCATTAGTTCATGATGGACGTAAATGTTAGGTACATGATTTGGTACAGAAGATACCTGTTACAACATGGCCGTGATAAGAAAGGGAAATTTCGGACTGAACTCAAACATAACTCACTCTATATATAGTGCAGGCCCAAAATGATATGGGTTGTTTTACGAAATGAAAGCTGGTGTATACCAAAAATTGATACGGATGTATGGATAGATATGATAGGGTTTTGATGCATCTGAATAATTATTTATAAAATGATTAATGTTATCTTAAAATTATATGTCTTCTCTACAGTGTTATTTCATTGACACTCATATACATTTGAAACGAAGCCCACGCTAATTCATGGTCATTCAGGGATGGAAGGTGGCAACCTGAAGACCCCATCAGTTTCTCCAGTTGGATCAACTATTCAAACCAAAAAGAATGGCAAGCTCAAACATCTAGTCCATGTCACCACGAGCATTTAAAGAGCTTTACATAGTTACGGTTGATAACTTCACCTCATTCACCAAAGAGAGTTCTATTTGGTTTCACAAAAGAAAGAAAAAATGGGCAAATGTGGACAAGCAACAGGGATCTCTACTATTTCACGAAGCTGGCAAATGTACAACACCATCGCAAATTTGCTAGAAACGTACATGTGGCCACACAACATCTGTATGTTGTCCTGGAGAATGAACAGAGTAGTGCAACTGGCCCCAGGCTTCCTGGTGGACCCCAGCTGTGCCCTAACTAGCACCAGGGCTTCATCTGTAAAACAGAAACAATAGTAAAAGTACCTTGTTATGAAGAGAAATGAGCCACTTATGTATAAAGAACTAGAACAGCATTAATAGACGGTAGCTACTGTCACAACTCTTCAATTCCCAAGTTTTAGGTTTGCAGAAATTTACAAAAAGTGAAGAATGTTTTCAAGTGGATATTATAAGGAAGCTAGGCTTTTTGAAGACCCCCCCCCAAAAAAAAAATCTGTCATTCCTAGTCTCTTTCACTTTTCTTTCTACCCAGGAGAAAAGTTAGAAAAAGCAGAATAATATAAGCTGGATTTATGGATGGGTTTCTAAAATAGATTTAGGGTAAATCTGTAGAGATGCAATTTGAAACTATTTTGCAAGTCAGGGTTGTAGTTCAGTTTAGTAGAATACATACTTAGCCCATGCCAGTCTCTGGGTTCAATTTCCAGGGAAAAAAAAAAAATACTATGCAATCACATACACACATCTTCAGGAAAATAAAATCAAAATGTTTAAAGTATACAGATTCCCAGTTTATGTTTTTTGAGCTTTGAGACACTGACTTTCTAACAACTTTGTCAATAGAAGGTATACTCAAGTCTTGACCCGTCTCTGCACTTTTTCATTTCCATTAGGGCCACAGGAATGGTAAAAAGAGAAACTCCACCTTCTTCCTAGCATTTGTCTTTTTGTAGCTACTAACATGGTTGCCACTTTAAGAATTATTGTATATGGAGAAAGGAAGAAAAAAAATTGAATTCCTTATGGTACTTGGGCTGGATGGTAAAGCAGCACTCCTCAGTGGGCAGCTTCCTGCTTTGGCTATTTTCCATGTTCATGGAAGTAGTGCCAAGCTAAAAATAAATAAATTCGTCAATTAATTAATTAATTAGAAAGCTTTCAGAACAAGCTTTCAACAACTTACCTACATCCATTAATGATTCTGCATTGAAACTTCTACCCTGCTTGAAAAGATGGAGTACAAATAATCACAGGTACTGGCGAACCCAAGTCCAGGGCTGAATTCAAAGCAGTCATGGCTCATTCTGAGAAGATACATAGAGGAGGCTCCTACAAGGATGCCATTTTATATTTCAAGCCTGGACAATATTGATGGGGTGGCAGACGCAGGAGATAGAAATAAGAAAAGTTAAAAAAGCACAGTCAAGTGTGGTCCTCGGGTCTTATTTTAACACACTTGGGGTAAGCTACCCAGGGAACCAAAAGCTGGCCAATCAGCTGTGCAAAGTAAGATGTCTGGTCCCACGAACACCCAAGCAGTCAGCGAATTAGTTCCATTTTTCACTTTCGATTGATGAATTCTGTATCATACAAGCCTGGCCTGCTTCGAACTGGACTTACACAGTGACGATGAAGAAGGTGACCTGGGTCCAAAATGCAAGTAGTAACGACCACTCCACAGTCAGCTTCACAGAAAGCTTAGGCAACTACAGGGGAGAATCCCAGGTTGAAAAGCACAACATGAAAAGATGAGGCTCCGTTTTGAAGCTTGCACTACTGCCATCCCTAGGCGTGAAACTGTAAATTAAAGAATGGTCTGTTGTCTGCTGCACGGAGCCAAATCAGAGACATTTCACACACACACTTTAATCCAGGGTTCTTTCTAATTGAAGAAATAAATTCCACCTAAGCAGATGCCGCCCCCACCCCCACACATACACTTGCTATGGTATGTTTTGCATATTGGCAAGTGGGTGAGAAAGCTCTGCAACATGGTCTGCTCAGATATAGGATGGAATTTCCCAGTTTTTAAATGGTAACAGATGTAGTTTCGGCTGTAATACACATTGGGCTCTCTCCAAAAAAACCGCACACCCCAAGCTTTAATAATAAAATGTCACAGAATAACTACAAACCTTACAGTCAGCAATGATTTGTGGCTGGTTGGTTTGTTTGCTTGTTTTTGTTTGCATGTTTTAGGGCTGAGTAAATGCCCCAATCCAGTTGTTTCCAGATTTCCAGGTCTATCTATCAAGAACTTCCATCTTCATTATTTTTTTTCCCTTGCTTGTTTATAAAGAGAGATGTCATAATCATGTTTCTTGTGAAAATGAAAGTAATCAAAATGCCTTGTGGTTCCAGGAAAAGAGCTTCTTAGGGAGGCCTGGCTGCTATTGATGTTGTAAAAAGGCTCCTTTTACATGGTATTAGATGTTGAGAGCACATCATATTGATCTAGAAATAAAAAGCTTGATTTTTTTTTTTTTAGTACAGTCAACTCTTACCTTCATAAGCACTTTATAACACTAGGAAGAAGGTTTTATTTTTAATTGAGGTAGAGTAAACAAATTACATTTGAAGAACATTGCTATTTTTAGGGAATGGAGGATTTGTAAGCTTTCTGGCAGCAATTCAGGTAGAATTATGAATAACTCTCACTCTTTCAAATTTGGCCCGGGGCCTCCCACAGCAGCTCTGCCCGAGTCCGAAATGGGATTTAAACTATGGCCTTTGTTTTCTCCTTTTTCTTCGCAGGAACAGTTAGGAGCAGTTTTCTCAGTCCTTTGCCCATGCTTGACGCCGAAACGCACCCTGGAGATCAGTAAGGGCCTCCTGCACACTCTGTACCTTCTTCATCCCTGAAAATGGTGATGGTGGCTGCCCTGGAAGCCGCAACGCCTGGTGAGACGCACTGCCCTGGCTGCATTTGCCAACAGACAGCAAAGCTTCGGTTGCATTTGATGGCACCTTCCCCTAATGATGTACGCCTCTCATTTGTTTCTGTACTTTATCTTAAAGTTCATACCGCACCACTGGAAGAAGAAATCAATACTTCAAATAATCTCCCTTTCCCCACCATACGATTCCGCTGCACTAAGAGTAGCAAGCTACCCAATACCAGCCTGTGAGCTAATCATCCTCCCATAGAGCAGAGCCAGCTGCCTTATCAGAAATTCTTTCGATTTTCTTAGCAACATGAGGCTCCCTTTCTAGAAGAAAGATGTTGCCTTTTGGGGAAATGCTTTCCCAAATCAAGTTAAACTAACTTTACCCGAAGAAACCGATAGTTGTTTTTTTTTTCCTCTTTTCAACCCCCCCCCCCATTGCTTCCGTCCTTCCTTTACCCCAA
The DNA here is from genome assembly GCF_048772815.1 of Callospermophilus lateralis. Taxonomy (NCBI): domain Eukaryota; kingdom Metazoa; phylum Chordata; class Mammalia; order Rodentia; family Sciuridae; genus Callospermophilus; species Callospermophilus lateralis. Next base: position 18,282,808 of record NC_135312.1, read on the forward strand.
ACCTGCCCCGCACCCCTCCCTTTCGCCCACCTCCTCTGGTTTCCAAGGAGTTTGCACGTGATTGCCTGTCTTGCGAAATCGGGCCGCGGCCCTTCGCTTGCAAATGCTCTTAAATGACTTGTTTCCTATCTCATTAAAGATGCTGCGAAACCTCCCATCGCTGTAAAACGGTATCACCGCGTGCCAGCTCACATCGGATCTCCCTTCTCTCTTCCTAGGGAGGAATACTAAGTGGCCGAGTTTCGCGGCCCCGAGGTGCAGGTCGAAGATACGCGCCTGGAAACTTATCCTAAAGCATCTGATTTCAGAACTGGGGGGCGCGGCGCTGCCGAGGAATCCCGAATGCAGGCCCGGCCAGTGCCGGGTGTGTGGTTCAAGCCTTTCGTACCGGCTCCGGTCCTCAGAGGCGAGCTGGCTTTGCTTTCTGACTCACAAACACACACACATGTATATGCACACGCGCGCGCACACACACACAAACACACACACACACACACACACACACGCACGCACACACACAAGCACGCGGACGCCCGCTCCTGGACAGCTGGAGTTTGCCAAGCTGGAGGGGTCGTTGGCTCTCAGCATCCCGAACAGGCGCGGGAAGGGTGGGGAGCCCCCGGGTTGGTCTGGAAAAGGAGCCCAGCGCCGGCTGTGGGCAGCCAGGGCGCTCCGCTGGCCCTATTCGTGCCTCTCCAGGGTCCCCAACTCCAGCGCCAGCCAGACCACCTCGGCAGCTCCGGCAAGTTTCCATTCGCAGCGGGGTTTCCCTCCCCTCTGCCGGCTGGCTCGCCGCGAACCCCCTCTTCACGCAGCAGGGCGGCCTTCCCTCCCCGCAGGGGCCCTACGCCAGGCCACCGACCGGCGCGATTCCCGGGGGCGGCTCAGACGCCCCCACGCGTGGCAGCGGCCCGGCGGTCTGGCCGGAGCTCGCGCCGCCTCTCGCCGCTGCTGCCGCGGCGGCGGGAGCCTCTCCAAGGCAGCCCTTATGTATTATTCACTCGGGTGGCCACGGCGCTTTCTGGAGAGCCCACGCCGGAGAGGCGAGGTCTTCACCTGGCAACTACTAGTTTGGCAATTTGTTTCTTGGAAACTTGGGGTGACACCGGGGCGGCGGAAAACATTTGTCGGTTGTTTTGCTTTGGGCTTTAGCTCTCTCTCCCCTTCTCTCTGCTTTCTCTCTGTGTGTGTTTCTCTATCGCTCTCGCTCTCTCCTCGCTCCCTCTCTCTCTTCTTATTTTTTATTTTTTTCCTTTGCCGCGAGCTCACAGGAGCGCGCTGCGCCCAGGGCCCGGGAGAGAGCGCGCCAGCGCCGGCAAGCGCGGCATGCAGCCTCGTGAGCGGCCCAGGCTGCCGGGCGGGCTCCGGAGAGAGGCGCCGCGGCGGCCGGGCGAGCCGGGCCCAGCCGGGCGCTTTTCCTCGACACCCCACCCCCCGCGGCGCGCGCTCCACCGGGCCGGGAATCCCCGGCGCCCCGGTCGGACCACCGAGTTGCTGCTGCCTTTCACCATTGCTCCTCCACCTAGCCTCTGGCCCCAACTTTCTCCAGCCCCGACACGCGCGCGCGCACACACACGCACACACGCACACACACACTCCTCCCCTCCTTCGACCCCAGCTCCACTTCCCCATGTAGTTTGGAGATGACAGATGCCTGTAGACTTTCACCAAACAAGCGGTGGGGGCAGCAGACGACAACATTTATTTAATTAAAAGGCATTTTTCCCCTAATTCTCGCTCTGGCTCCCAGAATAGCTTTTTCATCCCTAGACCCTGGGCACATGCCTGTCTCTCCAGGATACCAGTGGCCCGCTGACATCCATCTCCTCCCATGCCCCCCTCCGGCATCTACCCCCATCTTTCCCCAGGTCCCCCATGTCACACCGATACGCACACCTACAGGCCGGCGGCCGGGAGCGTCTAGGGCACGATGCAGCCGGACTGCATTGCACAGTCATCAAAGTTAAGTGTGTGTGTTTGTGGGGTGCTTGTGCGCGCTGGGGGAGGCGCGGGGTCAGGAGGAGTGGAGCCTCCACTCGCCTCCCCCCACCACCACCTCCGCGGGTCAGGGGACGCCTCTACTTGAGATTGCAGCCATTTTAGGGAAAGAGGTGGCTCGGGGCCCGGGGAGGGGGAAGTGGAGGGGGTAACAGCACGTCGCGGGGGGCTCGCGGCTCCGCAGCCCCTCGGCGCAACTGGAGGGCGGGCAGGCGCCGGGCGCACAGGGGCGCGGCGCCCGCGGCGACTTGGGGAAGGTTGCGCTCGAGTTCCCTGGTTTTTGCCTGGAGTTGTTCGGGGTAACGCGCCAGCTCCTGCCTCTTTCTCCGGTTCCCCCTGGGCTGGGAGGTGGTGGGGGGAGGTGTCGATGGCAGAATGGGCATGGGAGGGACGCGACAGACCCTGTACACTGGAGATCTGGTGCTGGGGGAAGGGGGGACACCTCCTCTCGCCGGTTGGCGCTGACCCAGACAGTGCGACCCACTTGGCCCCCCATCCTCCCCACCCCCTCCCGAGCCTCTGCCTCCCCGCCGAGCGCCAAGTGAGCGAGCGGCTGGGGGCACGGGGCGCGACGCCGCCCGGCACCGAGCCACCCCTTACCTGGTTGGAAGGGGTTTCCCAGGAGGAGCCGTAGTTGTAAAAGAAGGAAGAGAAGAAGGTGTCTTCCGACAGCCCGCAGCCCGCCATGCTCTGGATGCAAATAAAATGAGGAAAGAAAAAAAAGCACACACACACAAAAGCAACCAAAAATGTTCAAAATCAAATTAAACCAATAAGCCAAGAAGAAATTCTCTCGCAAATAAAGAAAAGGAGGGGGAAGGGAATGGCCAAGGGAACGGAAACTCTCGGCTGTGCTCCCTCTCCGGGTGAGGAGGGATGCTCGGGCTGCCGCCGCCGCCGCCGCCGCCGCCGCCGCCGCCGCCGCCGCTGCCGCCTTCTCAAGACGGTACCTAGAGAGGTTCGTCCTGACTTGGGCAGCCGCCGCCGCCGCCGCCGCCGCCTGTGCCGGCTGCGTGTGTGCGCGCGTGTGTGTGCGTGTGCGTGTGTGTGGTGTGTGCGCGCAGAGCGAGAGACCGCAGGGGAAGCAAGAGGGCGAGAGAATGAGCGAGCCGGGATGGAGGGCGCAGAGGCAGAGCCGGCGGGCGGGCGTGTGCGCGCGGGGGTGCGTGCGTATGTGTGTATGTGTGTGTGTGTGTGTGTGTGCGTGTGTGTATGTGTGTGCGCGCGCGCGCCCGTGTGGCTGAGTGTGCGTCTGTTTGGGGAGCTCACCGGAGAGCCGGGGCCGTCACGTGGGCTCCCTGACTCCGCCGGCTGCCGGGGACAGCCTGTACTACAGCCCCGGCCACTAAATCAGCCCGCGCCGCCAGACCTTTGCAGCCCCCGCGGCCAGCCCGAGCGCCTGGCGGTCCCCGCCCGGCTGTGCGCTCCCTGGGACGACAGGGGGCGCGGGTGAGGCTTCGGGCAGGTGGGTGGATGGAGAGGGGGCAGCCCTAAGCCCGGGAAGGGAAAAGAAGGATGTCCGGGAAGGCACCCAGGCCCCCGTTACGCCCTGCACTTCTTGGCAAGCCTTCCTCCATCCTGTTTGAAGGCTTTTTTTTTTTTTTTTTTTTTTTTTAAATTCCTAACATTGCTTTCCCGTGCACAGACCCTTTTTTTCCAGCCACGAGGAAATTATTCTCACACAGTTGCTCTGTCTCGATTTTCTTTCTTTCCCAGTCCCCCCGCCCCAACATACCACCCGGCGCGCTCACAAGCAGGCACACACACACCCGTGGCCGCCTCCTCTCATCCCAAATGCAAAACCACTTCCTTTTGCCGGTTGCTGTAGTTAGGCTAAGTCGATGCTATATCAAACTAGGCTAGGCTGAGAGGACTGGAAAGTGGATTTAGGGGACAATACTGCCCCAGCAGGAAGAAAGGATCCAGTTTGGCGTTCTGTTGATTTAACAGTTTAAAACGAAAAAGGATTTTGTAGCTTCTGTACTAAAACCCAGAACCCTTCAGTCAAAAATTTTTAAGGGAGATATTCTCTTAAGTCCATTATATGTTATAAAAATGTAAATAGACATATAATTTCCTTCTCGGCCCCCATGGTATCTCAGGACCAAACCTTTCTCTTAATAATTCAGTAGCTAAAAGTTGTTTTATTTTCTGGAAAAAAAAAAAAAAAAAAAGACATTCTTTACTTGCTTCCCCTGACTCTTTAGATGGATATTTATGGAAAGTAAAATTCATATAAAAACGGGCCTATCTGTGTAAGATGCTCTTCCAAGGACTTGTATCCTCGCAGGACAACTTGAAACAATCCTGAATGGCAGCTTGTGTTGTTTTCTTTCTGAATCTTTCCTTCAAACCAATTTTGTTTTTCCAGGAGTTCACACTTCCTCTTGTAAATTCCCCACTTGAGGTCGAAATCCTCTGTGAAATAAACATTTCCACAGCAACCCAGTGATGTCACAAGCATCGGCTGGTGATTTCAGGAGGGAAATAAAGGAAAAAGAAAGGATCCCTCCAGAAAGACGCTCCTTTTTTTTTTTTTTTTTTTTTTCCCCCTAGCAAACAGCATGGCTCCTGGGTTTCTGAGCAGAAACTCCGAAAACAGATTTCTGGCTAAATACCTGTTTTCTTTTTCTGAGATTGACTTGTTTTTCAATGACATGTCCAATGACCTTTTTTAAAAAATAGGTCACCATCCTGTTTTCCAGATCCAGTGAAAAATGGTGTTACAGATCAGTGGTCCCCAACCCCACCAGCCACTATAGGGAGGAAAGAGATTTTTTTTTTTTCCTAAAAAGTGCCATTGGAGAGAACATTGCAAGATGTCATTTAATGTATTAACTTCAGACCCAAATAATGCTCACTGACTTGACTTCAGAAATGATAGTTTTTAGAAAATATTAGACCCCTGGAAATTCTATTCAGTTATCAAAATTGGTGCTGATCTCAACCAACATTGAATAGGGGCTGCTCCTCCATGGTCCCTCCTGTTGTTTCCTGTGTCCTCTGGCTAGGAGGAAGAAGAGAAGCCTTCCTCCTGGTGCCCCCATTTCTATCTCCCTGCAGTTCCACCCCTATAAAACATTACATGTAAAGAGACTGGAAAATAGAAAATGAGGCCCAACGCCTGGGGTTTCTTGGGCTTCCTGTCTAGATGAAGTCCTTTAGATAATATTTCTACAGAGCACTATAGAAATTTTACTGTTTGCAAAGCGCTTCTCCTATGTGCATTACCCAAATGAGATGTTTCTGTCCCTGCATCCAATCATTTCTTCCCTGATTTCAGCCCAGGTCCCCTCTCCTCACTTCTGTCTCTGTTGATCCCTCTCCTATTTGTTGAATGAAAATATTTATTCATTTAAAAAAAAATCCTCGGGCTGGGGTTGTGGCTCAGCGGTAGAGCGCTCGCCTTGGCGTGTGAGGCCCTGGGTTTGATCCTCACGCACCACATAAAAATAAATAAATAAAGGTATTAAAAAAAAAAAAAAAACTGTGAGAAATAATTAAAAAAAAATCCTGGGAGAAGCCGGACTCTTCATCCCCATCCTATTGACAGGAAAGTAGGCTCATACTAAGTAACCTGGCCCTGGTCCCCCAGCTACAAAGTGGCAGGAATCGAACTCAAGCTACCTCTCCCATCCAGGTCAAAATGCCCCAACATTTCACCGTTCTTACATGACCAGGGGTTCCAAATGGACATACAAAATGGTCTACAAAAGGATCAGTGGTTCCAAACCTCAATGCCCCAAACTGATAAGTGCACTTCTGTCCTGGTCCCTGTTAGGCAACAACTATCACTTCTGTCTTGCACATGAAGAAATTGAGACTCAAAGAAAGACCTCCAACTCCCACTCCTACCTACAGCTTGTAAGAGGCAGAGCTGTTTCTTAAACCAAACACTTCTGGTTCAAGATTCTCTTTCCCTGGAAGTTAGTCTCTCCTATTGACAAACACAGGGAAGTGAGAACAGGCCCAGGGCCTGCAGAGGTACCCGGGAGGCAGTGGGAAAGGAACCGGCCTGGCGCATACCCAGGGGAACGTTTGTATAAATGAAGTCTGGCCTCTGGCCATCAGCATTTGGCTCCCCTCAAATCTCCAGCTCATTCTTTTTTAAAACAGGGAAGCCCCAAAGAAGGCTGCCTGGGCACATTTCTGAGAAAATGCCTTCTTCTCTGTCCTGCTAGATGCCCCCTCCCAGGGCAGTCTTGCCACTCCAAAAGAATTCTGCCTTTCTCAGGAGGTTGACTCACCTGGCATTAGCACAGCAACATGGAGGTTTGTTTGCTAGTTCCCAACAACATAAAAACCAGCCATCCTCCCCTGTACCCCCACTGGGGCCAGAACAGATGGAGACGGCCCCTTAGGGAGCACAGAGAGCCGTAAGCTCATTGAGAAAAGATCACTCCAGCCACCTTGCCAACTCCTTGCTGTGCGGTAGGCAGAAGTCTGAAGATGGAAACCCAACACAGAAAGCCTTTCATTTCCAAATCCTCTGTGGTTGGTTCTCCCAAGACAAACCAAACTTTCTTCTGCATGCATTCCTGTGTCACTTTGCCAAGTCACCATTTGTTGGGCTGAAATGCATGTTTTGTTGAATTGATAGTGTCCCATTAATGAGCAATCCATATTTATTCATAAACACTTCCCCCTCCCAAGGTATAAGTTTTGCATTAATCTCATATTAGAAATAACTGGTTAACAGTCCAGATGATGCTGGGGTGGATTCCTGTGTCTAAATGAGGTGCATTAACACTCTGGTACCACTAGGGTGTCATTCAGCGACTGGATGCCCGGCTCTGCAGACACAAGAGGCCAAATTCTTGTGCATGTGGATAAAAAATGATCATTTGGGCTAAAACTGCAGATGGGAAGCAGATGTAATGTACAGAGGAAGTAGATTTCATTCAATCTCCTTTCTTTATTAAAAGAAAGTCTGCTAATTTGTCTTAGTTTGGAAAAAATAAAACTCTGAAAACAAACACATGTGTTAACTCCAGGCAGAGTGAAAACCAACATTAGTCCTGCTTTCAAGAAAGTTCCAGTCTCAGCAAATATCGTCAGGTCTATCTGGTTTTTTAGTTGCCGATTTTTCTTTGTAATGGTTTAAATAGTGACATCCTCTCATCAAACTTATAATTATCCTGGGGAAAGAGTAAAATTAAGAAGTGGTGAGACAAGGTCAAGGAAAGAGGGAAGGGGGATTGTTGTGACCAAAGAGGGAGAGATCCAGGACAGGAAGAAGGTCATGGCAGTTACCATGGGGAGAAACGAAGGCAGAAGTGAACCTAGAAACCTAGAAGTGAACCTATGACCACAACAGCAAACACTTGTTGAACACTCATGATATGTGCTACAGCTCAGAGATGCTAAATAACTTGCCGTGGTCACTCAGCTACAAAATGGCAGGAATCAAATCCACTTGGTGACTCATGTCAGAGCTGGAGTTTAATCCCCTCTTCAAGGCCAACAGGGAGGACCTTAATCTAATTATGGTGTTTAGAGATGAGACTTTGGGGAAGTGATTAGGTATAGACAGAGTCACCATGGTTGAATACTGGGGTCTTTCTAAGTATGGAGAAAGAAACACACACACATACTTCCCATCTCTTGCCATGTGATGTCCTGGGCCACCTCGGAAGGTGTCCGACTTCTCAGCAGAAGGCTCTGCCAAGGGCTTTTGGTTCCCAACACACCCAGCCTGCAGCCGGCATGGGCAAAGTGGGCACCAGCAGCCAGAGAAAGTCCCCCCAGCAAGGAGAGGCAGCTGCAGATGCCAGGGCCTGGGGCCATGTACGTGGAAGGGCTGCAGGCATGTGGGCGGGGTAAGCACAGCATCTGTGGCCCAAGCCTTAACTCGTTTAACTTTGCACACACCTGCTGCAGTGGGGACTATTGCATTTCCGGTTTTCCCAGGAGAACACGGCGGGCGAGCATGCGGAGTGGCATCTGCTGTTTTTGCCCACCTAACATTGGTTCTCTCTTCCAAGAACAGCCCCCTGCACTTCCTTGGAGAAAGATCCCCTCTCCTGTCTCTGCACTCAGACCTAACTATCTCACTTCAGGAGGATGCAGGGACCCAAGGTGACCCTGCGAATCCTTGCCTCGGATTATCACTGGAGCCACAGAGAGACAGGATTGTTCCTTCTGTCAGGAAAGCAAAGCTGGAAGAATGTAAGCCAGGAGCTCTTCCAGGCCAAGTGACTCCCACAAGAATGGACCCGAGTGCTTGAGAATGAGGCCCGCCCAGAGGAAAGAGCCTGAGCGGAAACATCATAAATTGCTGTCATCACTTAAGAGCAGCTGGATCCAGCTTAACCTGAAGCTAAACACCTCCATAAACTCTCCATAAGCCAATTTGAGCCAATTTTTATTTGTAGAAATTAAGCAGCCTTCCCAAGATCACACATCTGAGTGTGCAGTAATATTCAAACCCACATAACCTTCGGGGTTATGTGGGCTTAAATATGTCCATAACCATGCCCATAATCACCCTGCTCTACAGTGCATCCACAGCCAGACACAGCTTAGAGCCACATCACACTTCTCATTGTGTGGCCCTCACCTGGAGCCCCTTTCTTCCCAGAAGTAGTTATCAGGGTACATCTCAGCTTTATTTCAATTGTTCATTTCATTCAGTCATTAAAAGGGTGGCCATGTCCTGACCCTGTGGAGAAAGGCTGGAGAGGAGGTGATAGAAAGTGTTTATTGTTATTGCTATTATTGTTGTTGTTGTTACCAACAATATCACTTATTTATTTATCATTATTTATTTATTTGTAACCAAGCATTGAACCCAGGGGCACTTAACCACTGAGCCATATCCCCAGCCCTGTGCCAAGCAGGTATATATATATATATATATATATATATATATATATATATATATATATATATATATATATTTTTTTTTTTTTTTTTTTTTTGAGACATGGTCTCACTAAGTTCCTGAGGCTGGCCTCCAATTTGCAATCCTCCTGTCTCAGTCTCCCGAGCCACTGGGATTACCAGTATATGCCATGGTGCCCAACTGTTTTGTTTTTGTTTTTGTTTTAAATAGGAAGTTAAGACCTTCAACTCTTGGCTATTTGCAGACCAGCTAGTGAGAAGATATTTGTGGACAGCTTCTGTATTTGTCAGGACTCTTGGCTACAAGTGACAAAAAACCCCAACTCCCTTGGCTAAAGCGAAAAAAAAATTAAGAGCTCTATTGGCTCACCCTAACCGAATAGTCCAGGAGTGGGACTATTTTCGGACAAAGCAAATCTATGCACGTCTCAAACCATGCCAGCAAGAAAATTTGTTGGTTTTGTTGCCTTGGAGTGGACTTCCTTCTCAATTCCACATGGAACCTCCCACAGCAGCTGCTCTCCCTGCCTTTGAATCAAGGGTCCTAACAGAGAGAGTGGACAGAGGAGAGCCTCCCCTTCCCCGCAGAAATGTCGAGATTCCAAATAATCGGCTCTGTTTGGGCTGTCTGCGCACCTTTACAGTAATCACAGCAGCCAGGAGCACGGGTTGGCCAACCTGGACTCACGCGCACATCCAGGCTCTAGAAGTGAGGTCAGCACCATCACCCAAATGAAATGAGACTTGAGAGGACGTGGGTCCCGGGGGAATCTATCTCCAGAAGAAAAATGGCTGCCTATCAGGCAGGCAAAGATGTCAGCAATCCTCATCACACCTACTGGGTGCTGCTCGGCCCTGTGGTTGACATTACAGAGGACAAAGGACCTCTTTCCTGTCCTCACGGAGCTCGGGCTGTGCAGTAATGGATGGAGTTGGCTGGTGTGTGTGCTGCAGGCTCTGATTTGCAGGGACAGAATTCACTTCAGATGCTTGAGCAGGGAGACTCCATCAGCCACATCGCCCCTGGGAAGGCCGAATGATGGGGTTTGGATGCCACAGATAGGAACCAACCTGCCAGAGGAAAAAGCTGTGTGACAGGAGGGACCAGACACCAGGAGCTCCGCCATCTTCCGTCCCTGGAGAAAAGGAAGCTTTGTCCCCTTGCCCACCAGGACTTTGGGTCTCCCTGAACCCAGCAGCCAGGACACTTGCTTACTTCTGCCTGTAAGTTTGGAGAAGGCGGATTCTCTGGGTGACACCTTGGTCACGTGACCTCACCTGTAAAGGAGTCTGGGAAATGTAGTTTTTAGCTGTCTGGCTGCACCGTACCCAAGGGTCCAGAGGGAGAGTGTTCCAGCTGACACCAAGTGAGCTCGGTGTCATCTCTGCCACACAGAAGACTGGAGTCAGGAGGAGAGGAGAAGGCGGAGGCGACACTCAGGATCCGGTCTTCCTGACTGACCCCCACGTTTGCTGAAAACTGGGAGGACCTGATGCCATCCACAGGACGTCCACAGAAGCCACCTCTGGACACACCTGGAAGACCAGGGGTGCACTTACAGAAGGACGACGGTGAGTGCGACTGTCCCCAGGAAGGTGTCAGGAGCAAGTCTGGGCTGTGCTGCAGGAACAGTCTGGACCCCACTGTCCCCGTGGACACCTGACCCAGGGTCTCTCCTTGAATGCTCCCGCTTCCCTTCCCCTTGGTCACCCAGACCGGGCCACCTTGCTCTCTTGCCCTGACCTTAGGCAGATGCCTCTTGCCCATCACCCACCCTTCCGCCCTCGGACAGAATGCGCGTCTCAGCGTGAATTTAACCCTGGTTTCCCCTCAGCGGCTTCCACTGCCCTTTGCATCAGAACCCAAAGCACAGAATTCCTCCAGTTGGGTTGCCCGCCCTCGGAGCTGGCGTGACTTCTGCTCGTCCCACGTGGCCTTGGAAGGAGCCACAGGTCCCTGAGGACCAGAATCCTACCCCACGCTCTCTAGCCTCATCTTCAGGAACTTTCTTCTCGGCTCCTTCTTCTCTCGGGTCTCCCGGCCCACACTTGGCTGAAACGCCTGGGGACATCCTTCCCATTCGGGGCCGCTCTGCCCTGCTAGTCCCTGTGCCTGCAGCACCGTTCCTGCCTGGCGAACACCTTCTCAAGATCTAGCCTGCAGTCACATTTTGTGAGGGACAGTCCTGTGTCAGAGCCGCAGAGGACATCCCTTGCATGTCCCTTCTCTTTGTCTTTACCACTCCCCGTGAGCTGGCCTTATTCTCTACCTGGGTTTTCCAAACCTACTCAGGACCATGTTCAATAAAAGTTGACTGAAAAAGACGGAATAAACTTTGAAAAGAAGAAGAGGAAGAAAGCAGTCGCCCTACACAGGAAGAAGCAATAAAGACAACGTGTTCTACCACCACCTTGAGACCTCAATTAATGTGCTTTTCTCCCTGCAAGTCCTTGCTTCAAACAAACAGAATCTGACAGACCGCATTAAATCATTTATCTTTCTAGTTCCCTGCCTTGGCTTCAACACTAGTGAAAAAGCCCTGATATCTCATAAGAAACTGGCAAAGCCAACCGAGAGGTCCGGGGCCTGGACTTGATCTAGTTAGGCAGCCCTTGTACACGCACATCCAGAAGAAAGGGTGCGTTTCAATGCTTTTGCCCAGGAGGAACTGAACAGCACATTAGCAGATCTGATCATCTTGGTTTCTCACGTACACCGTAAGCAGCCTGTGTGTGTGTGTGTGTGTGTGTGCACGCACCTGCGTACGTACCAACCATGTTATCCAGCTCCGTGCCTGGCCGCCCGTGAATCAGACTGCAAACAGGCTTGCTGAGGAGGAATACAGCCAGAAATGCAGAAAACTTATGCTAACTGTTGTGTTCCGGTTCCTCCTTATACATTTTAATGCCTTTTGATTTGGAGTGACCTACGTAGGGGCTTCCAACCCTGGGCAAGCGAGGACACAAAGCCTATTTCCACTCAGCCCTGTATAATTAAATACCTAGATGAAGTTTTCTCTGCTTCTGCTTTCCGAGCCAAACAACGCTTGTTTGCATTCCATCATCATATACAAACACCCCGGCTGGGAGAATTCACCCTTGCCGTTCTACCGCTAGACCCTTAAATCAGGGCGCCTGAGCCGCATTGGAGCGCAGCACAGAGGCCTCTGATTATGAAGACCGCAGTGTTTAGTTTTCCTTAAATAACAAACATCCTATTTACAGTCCACTATTTGGAAGAGGATAAAAATGGATATCGATGCTCCAGAGATAATCCATGTCAGGTCCACAGATTCCAACATCTCTTTTCTTCCAACCTTTGTCTCAGAACTGCAGAGTGGTTACTAGAGAGACTGGCGTGGATGCCCTTGCCGCTCAGTTCTGCTGGATCTGGAGAGGAGACCTCAGGGAGCTGGCAACAGAGAAGGAAGCCGACGGTGCAGGTCTAGGATGAGTTGGGGGCTCCGCCCAGCGGGACCCAGGAGACACGGAGGTGCAGAGGGGCTTCTCCAGCGGGGCTGGGTGCAATGGGGTGCCAGCCCTGGTGCAGATGCTGTCCTGGCAGAGCTGGGCTGGGGCCTGAGGTTCTGTTTTCTAGAAAACTCCCGGGTGACATGCTTCTGCTGTTCTGTGGCCCAGAGTTTGTTCGGAGAAGCTTCAGACCCCAGGCTTGCAGTCGGACAAGTCACCTACAAATGGCTTCCTGAGAAGCTGGGCATCTCTGGACGAATTACTTGAGTCTCTGTGCTCCTTGCCTGTGTAATAACAATCGTAGCACCTGTCGTGCAGGTTTGCCATGGAGATTGACTTGGGGGATGCAGGAGGGGCTTAGCGTAAGGTCCGAGAGCCTTTTGGTGAGGGTTGCTTATTGTTCCCAGGTTCGGATGCCTCTTGGACTGAAGCGCGGTCCATAGGGATGCAAGGGACCGAGCTCCTCCCCGGTCCCCGGGACGTGTGCCTGGCCTGGTTCACTATTTTATTATTTTTAATATTTGGACTTTGCTTGGTCTTATTTCCTCACTACACAAAGTAATCCACGTTTGTGAAAAGAAAGAAAGGGAGGGATGCACAGAGGAAGAATGAAATGAAATAAGGAAAGGCGTTTGGCCAGAGGGCTCCTGTGCCATTCGGGTGCACGCACTCCATCCTGCAGTCCTGTACCCACAAGCTCCCACCCTGCCCCCTCTTGCACTCATGTTTTCACTGGACACATGGCAATAACAGCCGCGGGGACAGTCACAACTGCTGCGGTGTCAGTAGCAAGGTGGCGCCAACACCCCTCCCCCACCATCAGTTCGCCAAGTCGTGAATTGCCCCGAACTCATCATCCTCGTTTTATAGATAAGGAAACTGAGGCACAGAAACCAGAACATGGGGAATGCGGGGTGGGAACCAGGTAGGTTTCTCGACATAACCAGGCGGGCAGGAAGCTCAGACCCCGAGCCATCTCCAGGTGCCGCGGGACAGCCTGGTGCTTTCCCACTACTCATCATGAATATCCTCCTCGCTCCTCGGTGTTTTGTCCTATTTCCGGTGTTTGCAGACCTGTTTTGTCTACCATCATCTCCGCTTTGCACACAAGGAAAGAGAGGCCTCAATGCTCAACGCGAGAGTCAGATCGAGTTAAGTCTCTCGACCTAAAACACCGGCTTAATGGGGACCCCAGGGAACGGCGATCAGAAGCATCTTTTACCTGCAACAGTGGAAAATACGTGAGGGATGGTGGAAGACGGAAATAACCAGAATCCCGGGCCAGAGCTGGGGGCTGATGCTGGCTCTGTCCTGTGTGGCCTTCCACAGTCACCTTGTGTGCAAAAGGGGCTGTGGCACTCACCTCATGGCAGGGCCGCAGTGAACAGGGAGTGAGCCCGTGAGGTCTCCTGCAATGGTTGCCATGACGCTCTGAGGGCTGTGGTTGGAATAGGGTTCAGGTGTGGCCTCCAAGGACAGGTGTTTTGGAGACTCCATCTTTGGAGTGGCAAGGTGAGAGGTGGCAGGACCTTTTAAGAGACAGGGCCCAGTGACATGTAATGAGGTCCCTGGGGGCGCTGCCCTGAAAAGGATTGGTACAGTTCTCCTGAGTGGACTCTTACAAAAGAGTGAACATGATCCCTGGATCACTGTCTTTCTATCTCACATGCGACCCCTCACTATCACAGATGCTCCCACAAACTGCGATGCCATCACCATGAGACCTCATCAGAATGGAGCAGAAACCAGTGCCATGCCCTTGAACTTCCAGAACTGTGAGCTAACTAAACCTCTTTTCTCTGTTAAGTAGCCAGCCTTGGGAATTTCATTATAGTAACTGCCTAATATATCATGTTGGATTGGCTTTTCTTTTGAAAAGGCAAATCCGGGGTATGAAGACATCAGCAGTAATCACTAGTAGAATAGAGAGATATGAATTCACACAAAACACTCCTGTGAGCCTGCTGGGCACCATCATAATATCATGACTATGACCCAGATACTCCTTTGCACACCATTTGCTAAGTTTCACCACTGGGGAACTTGAACTTCCAGAGTAAGTCTCTTCCATTTCTCATTTCATCTGTGTACTCTGATAAGCTGAGGGAACTAGAACCTATCTGTGACCACTTCTGATCTTTCTCAGCTCTCAGGTGGTGCTATTGTTGAGACAAATGCCTTAGGAGAAAAAATTCTTTCGGGTTCATCTCTACTCATGGGGATAAATAATAGTAACGAGGGCTCAGACCACGTGCCAGGCACCGGGCTAGGCACATCCGTCAAGGAACTTCACCCTCCAGCCTCCTGCTCTGTGTGCAGGTGAGGGGGCATGTTCTGAGTGGTCCCAGAGCCAGCCAAGGACCCGCGACCAGGTAATCAGCGGCTGCAGACCCCCCCTGCTCTACTTCCCCTGCTCAACTCCCACCTCCACTCAGATCAGTCTGCGTCACTTCCTCATGACATGCACCTAGGACAGTCACCAACTCTGCCTTCCTCTTCTCCTTCCTCTCCCCCAACCCTCCTGGGAGTGGAACCCAGGGCCTGGCACAGGCCAGGCAAGCGCTCTCCCATGAGCTTCATCCCCAGCCCTTTTTAGTTTTTCCCCTGAGACCGGGTCCCACGAAGTTGCCCAGGCTGCCCGTGGACTTGCGCCCCTCCTCCTCAGCCCCCACAGAGCTGGGGTCACAGGCGTGTGCCACCAGGCCCCTCTGCGCTCTTCTCCATCCCTCCAGTCACGGCTGCAATTGCCAGCCAACCACGGGAGAGCCTGGACCCACGTCCAAAGGCGGGGGTTAAGGGCAGAGGCTCAGAATTCGGGCATAAGGGCTTGGGAGCGAGCCCACCTCTTCTCGGAGTGACTTCAGGCCCCTCATTTTCCTGGTCAATAAAATGAGAATTAAACTCCTAACTACCTCGTAGGGCGGCAGTGATAATAAAGCTCATGTCACTAAAGGGCTTGGGAAAATGCTCTGCAAATAGCACTCTAGACATGTCTGGGCCACCTGATGGAGTCCCACAGAGATTTGGGGGGGCCTGAGCCAAGCCCGACACAGTCCTCCCACCCTTGTGGAGGTTGCTGTGTGGGGGACGGCCTTCATTCTCATTTACCGGCTGGCGGCTGTGTCGTGTGTCTGCGGTCACCCAGCTAGCTCAGAGCTGAGCAGGGGCCGGCCTGGACCCTGGGCTCATCTGCTCTTAGCTCTTCTGTCGGCCTCGGGGTCACGGTGGTGCCCATCCGTGGTCCAGGTGGGAGAGGGAGCAGGAGTCACAGCAGCGTGCGGAGTGCTGTAGTCTGGGTCTCCAGTGTGCCCACGTTAAAGACCTGGTCCCAGGCTTGGCACTATTGGGAGGCGGTGGACCTTCAAGAGGCGGGCCAGGTGGAAGGTCTTCAGGTCAGTGGGGGCCTGCCCTGTAAGTGGGCTGTGGGTCTCTGCTCTTCTCCTTTCCTGCTTGGTCTTCTGGACCTTGAGGAGAGCAGCTCTGCCCCGTCATTCACTGCCACCTTAATATGCCACCGCAAGCCCAAAGGGCAGGCCTCGCTGGCCATGGACTGGAACCTCCAAAACCGTGAGCCCAGACAGAGCTCTTGTCCCCCTAGCTGACCGTCCCGGGGGCTGGTTAGAGAGCCCGCTCACCCGGGGACCCATGTCTAAGGTAGGTGCGTCTCCACGCCCTCTCCTAAGCCCTGTGCCCAAAGAGCAGCCCTGGACCTGCCCCCCTGAGCAGGCTGCGCCAGCCAGAAACAGAAGGGCCCCCTGGGGCCCAGATCTCCCTGTCCTGGGCACTGGGGCATCCCACTGGGCCTCCGTCTCCCGCCCAGGATGGGGACTGGGACCTGCCACTCTCCAGGGTCCCGGCTGTCAGCTTGCTCGTCCTTTCCTTGGGGGCCTGGCGTCCTACCCTGAGCCTCAGGAGTTTCTGTGACAGTCCCATCAGGGGTTCTCCTGCATCTCCAGAGGAGGGACCCACCCGGCCAGGCCGCTCCCTCCCCTCCCCTTCCCTGACTTGGACCCGACCAGCCTGGCCTTTTTTTTTTTCCTCTTGAATTGAGGAGGCTTTGCCGACGTAAAGATCCTTTTAGCTTTTAGCATATTTAATAATTTATTATTTATCTGGTATTTTTGTAAATGTGTCCCTCTGATCGTGCCTTTGCGTCTCCGGTTTCCAATTTGCACCTACCTGACACAGTTGATTCTGCAGTCCCTGGGCTCTGAAGGCAGGGCTACCCCTTTCAACTCTTTGTGATAGTTCTAATGAACCTCCATGCTTCATTTACTCAAGGAGACGTCTCTCTCCCCCTTTTACATTTTCCTGCTCACAGGCATACAAATCATATGTGTCACTAATACAGTGTTGATTTTCCCTGGGTTGGTTCTTTTTTTAAACATGTTTGCCCTTCAGCCTGCTATTAACCAGTTTCTTCCTACTTTGAAAACCTCGCTCTTTTAAATTTCATCATTCAGTGTTTCCTCGGGGATTTTACCCTTTATTAAGAAGTCAAAACCAATTTTGGAGCAATCATAGATACCAAATAGTCTCATGAATCTTTTGTATCCTCTACAGCTCAGCAGATGAGTGGTCACACGGCAGGGGCATTGAAAGTACTTGTTGGTTAATCCAGTAGTCAACAAGTGGTTTTTAGGGAGACTGGCAAGTTGGTGTACTGGTTAAGCACAGGGGTGTGAAATCAGACCGCATAGGTTTGAATGTTGGTTTTATCTTACGTTAGCTGTGTGACCTCAAGCAAGTTACTCAAGTGCTCTGTGCTTCAGTTTCCACTGTAAAGAAGGAGAATCATGTGTACCATCTTCCAAAGCTTGGTATGAGGATTAAATATGTAAAACACAAAAGACAGTACCTGGAAGAGCAAGCTCTCAGTAAACACTCTTGTTATCACTGATCGCTTACCATTTGCAAGGCATTTAGACATTAGAGATGACCTTGAATCACAGACAAGATGAGGTGACTCATACTTCTCCTGAACCCTCAAAATGAAGAATGACACACGATTTTGTTCCTGGGTGTCCACACAAGCATTCGGATGTGTGGAAATGACCCATCCCTCAATCCCAGTATCATGTGGACACTTCTGAGTGACCTCAAGGCCACCATCTGCAAAATGGGGATGGAAGCCAAAGTCTCTGTCCCCAAAGTCCCTGTCACTTCATTGAAACAATTTCTTGCCTTTTTAGTCTAAGACAATTGCCCACGCACCTCCTGGGGACAGTAAGTAACAAGCCAGCCAGGGACAATCCAGTCTTCCCTGCTATTGTCTCAGGAGGCAGAGGCAGAAATGGCCACCAGGGGGCGAGCACGTTCACTCATTGCTCCCCCAGAACCAGACACTGACGGGCTCAGGGCACCGCCTGGGTCCAGCTCTGTGTCCACGTCCACATAGAAGCCCCCCCACCCCCCACCGTGCCCAGATGTTCTCTCCATATTCAACCTGAGAAATCAGAGGCTCCAGGGAATTAGTTATTTGCCCAGAATCCCTGACCAAACAGGAGAAACCCTTCATGGAAGCCAGACGTCTCTGGCTCTACCAGGCACCTCCAGGATGCCCGGGACGGACAGCACTCACCTGCGCCCTTGGGAAGGGAAGGTTTGCAGACACCAGAAATGGAAACGCTGACCAGTGCTGGGTCACTGCATCTTCTCCTCGTGTCCAGTGAGGCGTAAGTCCTGGGAGCCGCCTCTTAGAGAGGGATCCGGGGTCCTGCCAGTCTGGTCCTGCCAGAGCAGGGTTCTCCGCTCTCTGTGAAAGGCCAAGTACACATCGGTTTGTTAAGTTCCAAGACAGTCCTGCAGGAAAGGAACCGGTTTGCTTGACTCTGTTTCAGCAGTCAGCATTTCCTTGGCCAGTCGTTATAGACACGTGGGATCTAGGAATGGTCACTCTGAGAAACGCTGATTTTGGAAAGCAAGGAGCATAGTGAGTAGAGAAGTGGACTTTCCCACGGGAACAGTGTGTCAGAGTCAACACCTCAAGGACGGAGGCGAGTGTGCCCCAGCACGATGCTCGTGCAAAACCCGAGTTATGAAACAAAAACACTCAGAACCACAAAGAAACCCAAAGTATTGACGATACGCAGGACCATTTCAGCCCTGGGATGACCCCAGGAAGGAATCCAGGAGACACACTATCATGGCAGCCAAGATGTTTCCTCCACACCATTGAGAATAAAAGCTGTACTTTGTAAGTTCTGGATCTTAAAAGTAGGCTCAGAGTTAATCTTAGTATAGAGTGGAAGTGTATTCGCAAGTTTCCTGCGTTCACCAACACACACACACACACACACACACACACACAAACACACGAAAAAAAAAAAAAAAGAACACACAAAATCAGTTTTGCTACGTCTGCACCGAATGGCTTGGAAGACAGAGTGCACAGAGCAGAGAGTCAGACCCTGGCCGGTTCCCAAAGCTGCATCGTCCAGTTCGGTGAGAGGCCAGCAGAGACAAGTAAAGAGCCAGCTGCTGCTCCACAGCTGGGGCAGCTGGAGGGACTGGGCCCCCACAGCACAGCAGCCAGCAACTCGAGCTGACCACAGGCCTCAGAACGGCACGCAGTGAATCCATCCGGCAGCTCCTGGTGGGTTAAAGATGGTGGCACACCCTCACAGCCCTCCTCTCAGCAGGTGGAGACTGACTCTGTCCCCTGGAACCTGAGCTGGCCCTAGTGACTAGCTTGACCATGGAAATGAATAGCAAATGGCTTTGGGGGTATTTGAAGGTAGGTCACAAGAAGCACTGCTGCGTCTGTCATGGCTCTTGGAACCCACCACTCCCGTGACAGAGGCCAAGCAGCCCTGAGGAGAGGCCGTGGGGGGCTCAGGCTGAGCCCCAGGGGACAGCCAGCACCATCTTGTCAGTGAGCTGTCTTGGATGGGCCAGCCCCTGAGGAGCCACCTCAGCCACTGAGGATCACAAGCCATCGGCCCTCCCCTCCAATACCCAGGCGCTTACCTCATGAAATACGGGAAAATGATATTTTCAGCCACTGGAGATCATGGGTTAAACAGCAGACAGTGGGAACACTACTTTGTTGAGCAGCTACTCTGTGACAGGCACGCGTCTTTCACTGCCTAAATGTGACAATTAAGACTAAGCCCTGGACAAATTAAGAGACTTACCCAAATCCACACTGGACCCTGCTTTGTCTGTCTCCAGGATCTTTAATAGCCAGAAAAATCTTTAGGAAGAAAAAAAAACTACAAAATGTGTTAAAGATAAATTAGGTGGTAGAAAAGTAGAACAAAAGGTGAATTTGTGTGGGTGCAAAAGAATGCACCTCAAGTTCTGCCATGAAACAAAGTCAGTTGCAGGCCCTTGAGACTTCCTGTGGAAATATGCTCCTCCTCTGGCCTCAGTTCAGTCACTGCTGGGCTGACTAGGAAACAGGAGGCAGGAAGTGCCTTCACAGCACTGGCTTCTCCCCTTAACGAGCAAGGCCAGTGCGCCAGCTGGACCCCTGCTTATCTTTGCTGGCAGCACTCAGAGGCAGCACCTACTATGTGTCAGGTGTGGCTGCAGGTGGTCACCTGTCAGGGGGTCCAGTTCACCACATTTGCAAGGGCTTTCAGGTTTACAGAGTACGTTTACCCACAGGCTCTCAGTTCATCTTTGAGAGCAGATATGTTTCCTGGGGAGCAAACGGAGCCCAATTAATCAAAAAGTGACTAATATTCTCAAGCACCTATGTTTCCCTCAGGAGTCTACATGCTACCAAGAGCCTAGTGCAGTACTTGAGGCAGAACAGGCAAGTGTTGCTGGTGAGATGGGTGGGTGGGTGGTTGGGTGGATGGAGGGATGGGTGGGTGGGTGAGTGGGAGGATAGATGGAGAGGTGTATGAATGAGTAGAAAATGGGTGGATGGATGGGTGGGTGGGAAGATGGAGGGATGGAGAGGTGTATGAATGGGTAAAAGGCGGGTGGGTGGATGGGGAGGAGGGTGGGTATATGGATGTATGGTAGAAATTGGGTGGATGGATGGATGGATGGATAGATGGGTGGATGGATGGATGGATGAATGGATGGGTGAATGGATGGATGGATAGATGGGTGGATGGATGGATGGATGAATGGATGGATGGATGGATGGATGGATTGATGGATGATGGATGGATGAATGGATGGATGGATGGGTAGAAAGTGGGTAGATGGATGGCTGAATGGATGGATAGATGGGTGGGTGGATGGATGAATGGATAGGTGAATGGGTGGATGGATAGATGGGTTGATAGATGGATAGGTAGATGAATGTGTGGATGGATGGGAAGAAAGTGGGTAGATAGATGGATGAGTAGTTGGGTGAGTCAGTAGATGGATGGGTGAATGGGTGGGTAGGTGGATTGATGGACAGATTGATGGATGAAAGGATGGATGAATAGTTAAGTGGTTAAGAGGGATTAGTCCTCTGGAATCATTAGCCCTTGACTCTGTGTTTCTGGCCCAGGTACATCACCGTCTGGGCAGGGATTGTGTTAACTTACTTCCACAGGGCTGTTGGGGATTAAATGAGCCGGTGCAGGTAGCGAGTCTCTCACAGTGGCTGACATACTGTTGACTTCCATGAGTGAAGGTCGGGAAGAGGAAGAAGGGGAGGCGGATGCTGAAAAGAGTGAAGGGCCAGAGGTGGAGACCCCACAGGAAGGGAAGGGAGACCCCACAGGAAGGGAGACCCCACAGGAAGTCATCCAAACAGACACGCCTAAGGAAAGAGGTGCCTTTAAGATCTGGTCCTCGAGGGGCCCACAGCCTGTCACAGGAGAAATGAAAGACGACAGTCTAGCAGTCCTTAAGCTTCAAGTGTCAAGGGTCTGCGCAGACACCAGCAGAACAGAAACAGGGAGGTTTCAAGATGGAGCTAGTGGGAAGGAGGGGAGCAGGGCCTGGGTGGGGAAGTCAGAGGGAAGGAGGGACCAGCACGTAAGGGCACCTAGTGAGAAGGCCTGGCCCACAGAGGGTCAAAAGGAGGGAGAAGACAGAGATGGGCTGGACGGGCCTCAGAGGGGATGGACCCCATGTTCACTTGAACAAGGAGGTGCTGGGGCCTGAGGTGGCACAGGGACAGGACGGCAGGGGCCATGGAGTTCCTGAATGGTGCTGTGTGCAGAAGGGTTAGGGCTCATCCCCTGGTAACCGTGTTCCCAGCCTGGTCCTCCCTAAGGCCTCATTCACTCCTTGTCCCCGACTCGCCTGGCAGGTGCCATTCCCCCGTTTCCCAGGCGAGGAACCTCGCATGGCTGCCTGCCCTGGAGCAATACAAGCAGGTGACTGGCGGCCAAGCACCACCCGTCAGAGTGCGTTTTGGACACTTGTCCTGTTTCCTTGCTCACCAGCCCTGTTGAACGCCCCCCCGGTGCCAGGCGACACCATACTCAGCCCTCCCCTCCACGCCAACGCCTGGGGTCTCGCTTTCCCAGCCTCCCGGGCAGAGGCGCTCAGGCATGAGACCCAGAGTCCACTGCTCAGGGCGTCCACAGACTTTGACTCGGAGCAGAGTAACATGGAGTCCGTGCTGCCAAGAAGGCTGGCGTCTGAGGGCGGTGGTGGCCACAGCTGGCCTTCTGGCAAGGAGTTGGCATCTGTGCTGGCAACAGGGGCCTCTCTGCTGAAGCCAGGTTCCTGTTAGAGAAGTCCGCTTGTCTCTTGGTGGCAGTGTGTCTGTGGCCCCTTCCTCTTCAGCCGGACCCATGCCTTCGGGCGAGGCTCGTGGACTCTGAGCACCGTCCCCAGCACCTCAACAACTCCTCAGGCTCCCAACACGCCCTCCATAACCACCTCTTCAGCCCAGTGAGCCCACGTCCACTCCTGCCGTTCACCATGCAGAACACTGACCAAGACAAGTGCTTGGTCCCATCCAGGAGCAGTGAGACACAAATGTCACTTGTCCCTACTGGTGATTCCTGAGTCTACAGAAGTTCTGCCAATCAGCTGGACAGGGAGCATCTAAGGTCATTTTGAGAGAGACAGAGACAGAGACCTTAAGGAACTGGCTCACAAGATTTGGGAGTCTGGTACTCGAAACCTGTGGGGTAGACCAGCAGGCTGGAGATGCAGGGAGGAGCTACAGTTTAAGTCCAGAGGTGGTTGGTCTGCTGGCAGAATTCTATCTTCTTCCATGAAGACCAGTCTTTTTCTCTTGAAGTCTTCAACTGACTGAGTGAGGCCCACCCCACATTACAGAGGGCAATGTGCTTTACCCAGTCCACTGTGTGGAAAGGCTGGGCCTGTGTTGTAGAGCACTTGCTGAGCATGTGCAAGACCCTGGGCTTTATCTCTAGTAGAAAAACAAACAAACAAACAAACAGTTGAACATCTTTTCATATCTGTTGGCCATTTGTATGTCTTTTTGGAGAAGTGTCTGTTTAATTCACATTCCCATTTATTAATTGGGTTATTTGTGGGGGTTTGGGGGTGTTAAAGTTTTTTGAGTTCTTTACATGTTCTAGGTATCAATCCTCTGTCAGAAGAAAAGCTAGCAAAGATTTCTCTCCCTTTCTGTGGGTTCTATCTTCATATTCCTGATTGTTTCCTTTGCTATGGGAAGGCTTTTGATTTTGATACTACCCCATTTATTAATTTTTGGCATTATTTCCTGAATTTGGGGGACCTGTTGAGAAAGTCACTACCTGTACCTAAAAGCTGGAGTGTAGACCTTGTATTTTCTTCCAAGAGTTGCATGTTTTCTGATCTAATTCCAAGGTCTTTGATCCACTTTGAGTTGGCTTTTTGCAGAGTGAGAGCTGTTTCATTGTTCTACGTATGAATGACCAGTGTTCCCAGCACTGCTTGTTAAGAAGACCGTCTTTTCTCCAATGTATGTTTTTGGCTCCATTATCAAGGATCCTGGCTGTAGATGTGTAGGTCTGTCTTCTTTCTTCTGTACAATCGGTCTATGAGTCTGTTTTATGTCAGTACCATGCAGCTTTTGCTACAATAGCTCTGCAATATAGTTTGAAGTCAGGTACTATGATGCCTTCAGAATTGCTTTTTTTTTTTGGCGGGGGTGGGGGCGCTTGGAATCACTTTGGCTATTCTGGGTCTTTTAACTCTTCTAAATGAACTTTAGGACCAGGAATTTCACGTGGAAGGAAACATTAATTGAGGACATTCCACAGGGCAGGCAATGTTCTGAGGCACTGAGTTAACTCTCTGCTATGGTCTGAATGTGCTTGTCCCTACCCCCAAATTCTAATGTTGAGATTGTAACACCTAAGACGATGGTATTAGGAGGTGGGCCCTCAGGAGGTGATGAGGACTGAGGGTACAACTTTCATGCTTGGGATGAGTGCACTTATTAAAGAGGCCCCGAGACCTGGCCTCTCACTCTGTGAGGACACATTGAGAAGGCACCACCTGTGCACCAGAGAGCAGCCCTCACCAGACAGTGAGTCTGACAGGGCTGTGACCTGGACTTCCCAGCCTCCAGAACTGGGGGAAATAAACTTCTGTTCTTGGCTTGGCAACATGGCGCATGCCTGTAATCCCAGTTGCTCGGGAGGCTGAGGCAGGAAGATCATGAACTCAAAGCCAGCCTCAGCAACAGCAAGGCCCTAAGCAATTCAGTGAGACCCTGTCTCTAAATAAAATACAGAATAGGGCTGGAGGTGTGGCCCAGTGGTCAAATGCCCCTGAGTTCAATCCCCAGTACTCTACCCCTCCCCCCAAAACTTCTGTTCTTTATAAACCACTTAGCCTATGGCACATTATTATAGCAGCATGAAAGCACTAAGGCACAACACCCCCAGCCCCATGACAGCAGAGCTCCATGTTTCCCTGAGGAACCCCTCGTCCCATGAGTCCCATGGGGCTCCATGCCCCATCGTCCACCACCTCACTCCTGTCCAGGGTGAAGTGAGGACCCACCCTGGCAGCCAGTAGGGCTCCAGCTTCCCAGCCACGATTGGCTCAGCGGTGTGTGGCTGGCAGCTGTCTCCCAGGAAGAGCCGCGTCTCCCCTGAGACAACTGGCAATGAAGTTGGTGAGCTACCCTTGGTGCCAGGCTGCTTCTGGGGCCATCAACTCTTCAGGCCTGCCCTGGGGACACAGGAAGAGCCTCAGGCAGGGGCATAAACCTGGCAGGTGTCTTGCTAGAGCTTAGAAAGTATGGGTCCCAACCCGGCAATGGAAAGAGCTGGCTGTTCAGGGAGTGGGGTGCTTTCTTAAGCTCAGAGCCCAGGGGAACGTTTCAAGTCACATTTCAAAGACAAGGAGGGAATCCAAATGACCTCCTCGGCGCTCCCGGGTCAGCTGACCTTGGCTGGTGCGTTAAGATTGGGCTTCACCGCTCGGGGCCCAGGTGAGCCATTTGCTCAGCGCCACCATTCACCTCTGCCCTTGGCCCAGCACAGTGGCTCAAAACCTACAATTATGGTTTTAAAAAGCTGCTGGCCCTGGACCAGGCGCTCATTTGCAGTATTGGGTGGATGCTGATTTCTTGTTGGCAACATGCCGCACGCTTGAAGCACCCCGGGATTAAGCAGTGTCCCTGCTTCATTGAAAGATCAAGGAAGTATGTAAACAACAGGTAAGGTGAGACTGTCGTTTAGGAAGCCCCAAGGTCAGAGTCACGGCGAGCACCCTGCTTTCTTCAGAGTTCCTGCTTGGTGCCAAGAGAAGCGGGCACCGCGAGCGAGGCCCTGCCCTCACTTCCGTTGCATGTCAGGTGGTAAGCATTGCTGGCAAGAAAAGTATGGCCTATGGCGATGGGGTGTGTCCCCCTGGAAGCGGACTCCTCTGAGTGGGGGGCATCCGAGCAGGGACTCGGTGAAAGAGGCCCAGGGGCTTCAAGGGCAGAGGGTGCTTCTGGACAGGGACAAAGAAGACACGAGCATCCTGATTTGCAGTTTTTGCACAAAGCACACACAGGTTGCAGGAGCTCCCATTGCTGCCGTAGCCAGCAACACAAACAATGACCAAGACGACACGCATTCATTGTCACAGTTCTGGAAGATCCTGAATGGGCCTCAGAGGCTGAGCCCCGGTGTCAACAGACCCATATTCTTCCTCTTGTGCTCAAGGAAAAGGTCTGCCTCCCCTTCTCTGGCTTCTGCATTCCTTGGCGCTTGGTCCCTACCTCAGGTGACTCTAACCTCTGCTCTGGCCTCATGTCTCCTGCTCTGTGACACTCTTGCTCCCTCATATGAGGATGTTTTGATCACACTGGGGCCGCCGAATAATCCAGGACTGTATTTTCATTTTAAGATCCTTAATTAGTTACCCCTGCCAAGCCCCCTTTGGAATGGAAAACAATCTATCCAAAGGTTCTGTGGATTTGGACAGGATCAATGTTGGGGACAATGTTGGGCCCACCACATTGGTGTACAGCCAACATTTGATTAGTTATAAGGCTGGGACCCTTAGTCTTCATGGCCTGGCCTGGGTCAGGTGGCCAGAGAGGACCCAGGAGTAGGTGACTGGCAGGCAGAGAACGGGGAACACTAATAGAAAAGCAGCCACGAGCTGGGCAACCTTCATCCACCAGGTGGGCTCCCACAGGAAGGAAGGCCGCAGATGCATAAGACAGAGGAACAAGCTAGGTGACACCTTAAGGGAAAAGGGTGCCTGCTGGGATAGTGGCAGGTGTGTAAAAACGCCCTGCTCAGGCTGAGCTGCAAACTACTTATGAGTGAGATGACATGTGGCCTGGGATTGGCTTTAACTTTGCCTTTGGCTGGCTCCATGGTAATGCATTTGCCTAGCAAGTGTGAGGCCCTGGAAGCCATCCCCCAGCAACCCCCGCTCCAATAATAAAAACTTAACTAATACACCTAAAAAAGTGTGGGGGAAGGCTGTATGAGGTTGGCAAAATGTTAACTGTTGATGTGTTTGGAGAGGTACAGGGAGTTCACTGTGAAATAACTATCCTTTGGGGCATGTCTGAAAAATCTCCTCAAAAAATCTGAAGTCTTTTGAG
The DNA here is from genome assembly GCF_048772815.1 of Callospermophilus lateralis. Lineage (NCBI taxonomy): Eukaryota > Metazoa > Chordata > Mammalia > Rodentia > Sciuridae > Callospermophilus > Callospermophilus lateralis. The sequence continues at coordinate 18,309,044 of NC_135312.1, forward strand.
AAGAACCAACTGAAGAAGGAAAGAAAACTTCACTATGCAAATGAACCATGTTCAAATTGATTAACAACCAGAGAAATGGAAATTAGAACAATAAGACACTAACTTGGCCAAAGTGAGAAGTGGACTGATACCATCTGCAGGCAGTGATACAGGTGATAGTGTGCACTGGGCCACCATCGGAAGAGCAATATGGCGCTCCATGCTTGCATAAGTCCTCTATGGTCTGGAGTATGACACAGAACATGTGCAAGAAAGTTCCCACTATAGCTTCACATTTGGCAGGGAGAGTTGGAGACAACCTGTGTGTCAATAGTTGAGTGGGTGGGTAAGAGGTGGTGGTAGTACTCACCAATAGTATGGAGTAGTCAGAAGCCATCATCTAGAAGCACCCTTAACAAGAATGGTCCTTAAGGATCAAGTGGAGGGCAAACAAAAGGAAAAAAATTAAGAGACAAAATGATACACACAATGTAAATACAAAACACAGCCCCAGAAAACAAAATATTCATCTGGAAGGACACACATAAACAAGAAAATTCACATGAAATGGAACAGTTATCTGAGAGCAGAGATCAGCAAATCATGGCTCTTGGGTCAAAACCACCCTTAGCCCATTTCTAAAAATAACAATTTATTGGAACACAGCCATGCCCATTCATTTATGTACCATCAGAGGAACTTTATTTGAACAAATGATGACAAAGTGTCATTTACTAAAGAGTGTGCATGATTAACTCAATTCTTTGAACCTGAAGTTACAAAAAAAAAAAAATAGGCTTTGTCTTCAATAACTAAGAGAGCACTGGAAATCACTTCTGTTTGAGCATCAGTTTTTACTAAAGCAAAAATTGGGTAATAAGGTTCAGATCAGGGACAACAGACCCGCAAGTGCCTTGTGAACTACAGCTTCTCAAATGTGAAGGGGTGACAGAAAGGTAGGAATTCAGAGGGGACATGTGTCCTACTTCCCTTCCCCATTCTGGGCAGAGATACTAATAAGGAGGTAGCCAGAGGGAAGGCAGAGAAGGGAAACTGCAGACCACCAGGACCCACAGTGGGAAGCGCGCTGGGAAAACCTGAGATGGTCCCAGAATAGCAAGGGGAGGAGGGAAAGTATTTTCCACAATAGTACGCGTGGCGTTGTGACCACTGTCCATCAGTCCTCTGAAGCGGGGGCAGCCTTTGCAGTAATGTCCCCTCATCCCATCCGATGAGGAGGGATGGAAACTGGCCATTTCCTGTAACAAGGTACAACTAAGGTAGCCCCATCAGCTGGGTGTGGAGTCTTCACAAGTACCCTATGAGGCTGGTACCAGTGTCATTGTCCTGCTTCGCAGATGACATTACCATGGTCTCAGTACTTAATGACCAACATCACACAACTGGGAAATGGCAGTCAGTAATATTCAGTCCCACTCACAGCCCTAAAAATGTAGGCATAATCGCCAATGAACCCATACAGAAGCTGACCCTCAATTGGGAAGGCTCTGGGCTGGCAGTGTGAAGCCAGGGCCAACTCCAGTATCCCATCATTTCACTTGGGCATCTTACCGAGGCCCATGTCACCATTCCCTAAAAAAGGCCCTTGGCTTCCCCAGCTCCTGAGGGCTGTCACCAACAATGAGAAGTGGGGATCAGGAGCAACGGGGAGGCAGAACTGGGTGGGTGCTCAGGTACTTAGGGCTGACGTTCCTCTTGGAAAGATGCTGGACTCACTTCCCTTGGAATGCTACTGATGCAACTGAGAAGGTGAAATTCAGAGTGGGCATGGTGTGGAAAGATGACAAAGAGATCTAGTTTGGAGGAAGAAAATAGGATCCTAAGCCTAGATACGCAAACTTGGGCAAGTCACTTCTCAAACATGGTCCAGTTGGGTTTGCATCATTGAAAACAGACATTCTTTCCAGCTCTGACCCATGGTGTATACTTCCCACAAACCACAATAACTTACTTGATTGTGGCTAGGGACTTTGCTATTTAACAGCTATTAGACTTAATACACTTAACCTATGATGGCAGATGCTCTCCCCATTTAACAGACAACAACACTTGAGAGGTTAAGTGACTTCCTCAATGCACCCAAATTGAATGCAAGTCTGACAGGGGATTTCAATCCCATGTTTCTCAACCCTGGATTCGCGTTAGAATCACACAGGCCTTATCCCAACACATGGGCCCTACACTTTTGATTTAATTGGTTTGATGTGAGGTGTTGAACTGAGAACCATTGTTTTAACAATATTATAAAGCAGTCCCCCAAATACTAGTGAATTGCTGATCCCCCTTTCTTTGTGTGTGCATAGAAATGCATAAAAGTTTCTTTTGATAAGAAGCTTTTTAGTTTGAATCCATCCCATGTATTGACTCTTGGTTTCAATTCTTGCGCTATAGGAAGTTGGGGCCTAATCCGACATGATGGGAGATTTGAGCCTACTTTTTCTTCTATTAGGCACAAGTTCTCTGTTTAATTCCTAGGTTCTTGATCCACTTTGAGTTTTGTGCATGGTGAGAGATAGGGGCTTAATTTCATTTTGTTACATGTAGGTTTCCAGTTTTCCCAGCACCATTTGTTGAAGAGGTTATCTTTTCTCCAATATATGTTTTTGGCATCCTTGTCTAATATGAGATAACTGTAATTATGTGAGTTTGTCCTGTGTCCTCTATTCTGTACCATTGGTCTACAGGTCTATTTTGGTGACAGTACCACGCTGTTTTTGTTACTATTGCTCTGTAGTACTGTTTAAGGTCTGGACTAGTAATGCCATCAGCTTCACTCTTCTTGTTAAGGTTTGCTTCGACTATTTTGGATCTCTTATTTTTCCAAATTAATTTCATGATTGCTTTTTCTATTTCTATGAGGAATGTCATTGGGATTTTGATTGGAATTGCATTGAATCTGTACAGTGAGGTGAATACAAGCCTACAGAATGGGAGCAAATCTTTACCACAAGCACATCAGATGGAGCACTAATCTCTAGGATACATAAAGCACTCAAAAATCTTAACACCAGAAAAACAAATAACCCAATTAATAAATAGGGCAAGGAACAGACACTTCTCAGAAGAGGCTATACAATTAAGCAACAAACATGAAAAAATGTTCAACATTTCTAGCAATTACAGAAATGCAAACCAGAGCTGATTTCCTCTCACTTCAGTCAGAATGGCAGCTATCAAGAATACGAACAACAATAAATGTTGGCAAGGAGGTGGGAGGAAAGGCACACTCATACATTGCTGGTGGGACTGCAAATTTGTGCAGCCAATATGGACAGCAATATGGAGATTCCTTGGAAAACTTGGAATGGAACCATCATTTGACCCAGCTATCCCCATCCTCAGTTTATACACAAAGGACTTAAAAACAGCATACTACAGGGACACAGCCACAATATTTATAGGAGTTCAATTCACAATACAGTGAATTGTACTGCTATAAATATCTATATATTTGAGGAATACAGCTATACATCTATATCTATATATCTGTGGAACCCAGATGCCCTTCAGTAGATGAATGGATAGGAAAACTTTGGTATTTACACACAATGGAACATTACTCAGCATTAAAAGAGAATAAAATAATGCCATTTGCAGGTAAATATGGATAGAGTTAGAGAATATAATGCTAAGTAAGTTAATCCCCCCAAACCAAAGGCTGAATGTTTTCTTTGATATGAGCATGCTGACTCATAATGGCAATGTGGGGAGGGGGGTGTGGGAGGAATAGAGGAACTTTTTAGATAGAGTGAAGAGGAGGGAGAGAAAGGGAGAGGGCATGGGGATAGGAATGATGGTGGAATAAGTTAGACATCATTACCCTAAGTACATGTATGGAGACATGAATGTGTGAAAATACTTTGTGTATAACCAGTGACTTGAAAAATTATGCTCTATATGTGCAATATGAAATGAATTGCATTCTGCCGTCATATACAATTTAGAATAATTTAATAAAAAAGAAATGCATAAAAGTGAATAAAGCTACATAATAAACCAAGATGGATTTATAATGTGTGGTAAATGATATTCTGAAGCAATTAAATGTCACAAACTCAGCAATTCATAGTAACTTGTAGTAAATGTAAATGAATATATTTGGCTTTGCAATTTTTTAAAAAACCTGAATTTGAAAGGTGTAGCACTCTGATAACTCACCTCACATTTGGTTTTTGAGGGCTTTCTCTTTTCAAGACAAGACATAACACAAATCAGAAAAATAAATCAAAGGGCTCTGGTAAAGTTGAGTCCAGCAAACACTGCCCACACAAGAGCTAGTTAACATCCAATAGCAAAGGACAGGTTCACCCGCCAGTTAGGGATTTATGTTGTTTAGCTCAGGGTGACATTTGTCTTTTTTGGATAATAGACTGAACCCAAGGACGCTTAACCACTGAGTCACATCTCCAGCCCTCCTTATTTTTTGAGACAGGGTCTCACTAAGTTGCTGAGGTTGGTCTTGAACTTGTGATCTTTCTGTCCCAGTCTCCGGAGTTGCTGGGATATCAGGAGTGCACCACCATGCCTGACTTCAGGATGACTTTTTGCAAGGTCAATAACAGCGAGAAAAGTGAAGAGACCTGAATGTTCCACTTTCAATCCAGAATAACCCTTAAACTGACCTACTAAACTTCAGCAAGTAGGTAGTCTTATCAAATATCTAGGTTTAAACTGAAACTAGCCTTGTGATGTTAAAGTACCAATCTGCAGCACCTTGCAGTGCTCTGGGTTGACATTAGGACTGACTGATCTCACTGTGCAAACAGGTCCAGCAGAGTCAGGGCCAGAAAAGGCGATCACAAGAGAGAGCAAACCTCCACTGCTGTTCATGTGGGGCTAGTGAAAGAGGTTGGCTCAAACGCATTGCTGGAGAATCTTCCACTAAGAATTCAGAAGACAGTTTTAAATACAATTCACAACTGTACTTTCACTATAAACCTCACTGACTACAAAACTGAATAGCACAAGACTGCATTAGACAAAGTGTTATATATTCAGTGAGGGTGGCTGTGCTAAGTCTTATGGTAAGTAAAAATCCCCATATCAGCATGACTTCTGCTTTTAAGAATTGGCCTAAAGTTTGACGCCTGGTTATGAGGTGAGATGCCACTGCATTCTCCAGATGAAGAGGAATGGTGTCTTAGCAGTTAAGTGGCTCAAAATCTCCACCGCTTTAAGGTTAAAGAGTCAGATGAAACTCAAAACTGCGTGGCTCTCCCCTGTCTATTCCACAATGGAGATGCAGTAAGAAACAGGTAGCTAGTTAACCCCCACAGGAGTGATCTACTTTCAAAGTCTAAACACTGGGTATTATCAGGCTTCAGGGGAAGGAAAAGAAATAAAGGTCTATCAACCCCACTTCATTATGCCAACTGAACTCAAGTGATACCTGCTAAAGGAGTGAAAACGAGCTGGCCCAGTGTGTCAATGTGTCAGGGAAAGCTTACTGAACGTTCATCTGCATACATCAGTAAGTATCTTTCCTACATCCATACAAATAGCTCATTAGATAACACGCATGATCTCGTTCCTTTCCTCTGGTGTAGAGATTATGAGTGGTCCACTTCTTTACAAATTCCAAAAACCACCAGAAAGTTTCCTGCAAAAAAAACATCCAGAGACAAAGGGAAGTAAATAAAACACCTTTCCTGAGCTTATGAGGAAAATAGGGAAAAGTCCTGGGATCAGGCGAAAGGAAGAATTGCAAATTCTAACAGGATGATGTGACTTAGTATGCTTTGACATACAGGGACAGGACATACAATGGGACTGAGGTTTTTACATGGACCTTCAAAGGGCAAGGCCCAAAGGGCACAGGGCAATATACTGGCAGTATGTTTGTGTATTATAGTGGGGGGAAGGTCGAATGGGGTAGACTAAGTGGAAATTAAGCAGATAGGCAAATGTTCCCAAGATCAAAAACCCAGTTCTTTTTTACTAGTCCCAGGCCTTGGTCCTGTCACATAACCTCAGTTTTTTGTTTCTCATTTGTCTTGCTAGGATATTATAAAGAAAGCATAAATAGCACATTTTATGTGCTCAACACAGTACCTGATTCATAACATCAAGTGTTCAAAGAAATGGTAGGGGTAAATCAAAACCAGAAATGTTTTATCCCAGAATTGAACGAACTTTTCCTTTAAAAGTCGGGATATGGTTATCAGTTACCTGCAAATCCCCCCTCCCCCATGGTGCTGGGGATTGAACCCAAGGCCTTGCATGCAAGGCAAACACTCTATCAACTGAGCTATACCCCCAGCCCAGTTACCTGCAAACTGAATGAAAAGGAAATAACCATAATCTTTAGTTAAAATAACAAGGATTTCATGGCATTATCAGAAGCGAATCAAATCTTTAGGAGGAAAAAAAAAAACTGTCAGAAATTAGCAAAGATTTAAAACATCCTCCATAGTTAATCAGTAAAATAACGGGGAAAAGACGTTCTTTTGTAACTACCATCAAGTTTCACATCCCATTATCTTAATGACACCACCATAGTTCAAAAAGTTTATTTAGGGAAAGCAGAAAAACAAAAACAAAAAATCCCATCAGAAATACACCACACACAGAAGAAAAGCCCTCACTTGGGATGAGGAGAAAAACAACAAGTAGAATGACCTTGAGCATAACAGAACTTGGCTATCTGGGCTTTGGTTTTCTTTGAAAATGAGGGTTTAAATCAATGACTCCTGAGGTCCCTTCCAACATTTTCTGATGACAGTTATTCCAATTGCAGAAGCAACTAACTACCCATTTGGACCTCCCAATCCACAGAAACAAAACACACAGTATTATTTTAAGAGCCAAGAAGTCAGATTCTTGTTTTGAATTTAAAAGTGCTACATGACTGCAAAGGTTAAAACTGTTCTCTTTCAAAAATCAAAAAGGTTGACTCATCAGAGGATAAAACCCATCACCACTGCAAACCAAAGTGGATTTTCACCCTAGTAGAAAATTTGAATTGACAAAGCATGCAAAAATTAGCTCAAATGGCTGCAACCTTCCTCTATGAGTATCCTGATAAATGCTCAGTGGTTTGAGTGTTTGTTGTTTATGCTGCAAGAAGCAATGAGGCTGGGCATGAATGTGATATGCTCAGAACGAAGAATCTTCACCCAACAGCAAAGTCTTCTCCTTTAAGTAGAAATAACAGCTAAAAATTTACAGAATTCTTAATCTAAATTGTTTAATAGTGTTGTTTAATAACAATTTGGGGGTTATATGGAGATAGGTCACCAACTGTCAATTAAGTGTGTGCAAGTTTCCAATTTTTTTTTACTATCACTGGATTTCCATACAACCGAATGCTGAATTTCTCCATGAACATATATGCTGTGAGAGACATTTTCCAAATAACTTTTGATGTAAAGTGGAACTTAAGGGGGGAAAAAATCACTTAAGAAATCAAATTTATATACTGTAACTACTGCATTCACACATTTGGGGATTCCAAACGCTTATCATAAACAGAAGCAATGCAATTAAACTGCCTTCACTCAAAATGGTGTCAGAAGGCAACTACCCTAGCCCTGATAAGGTATGACAACACTATTTCATAGCCTGTCGCTGTATTTCTTTTAACCCCTCAGCACCAGGTCGAAGATTTACTCAATGCCAAGGGCTTACCTATTGCAAATGAAGAGATCAGGTCGCAATGCCACAGTCAGACTTCTATTTTTCTTATCTCCTCTTTCTAACTAAGAGTAAAACTTTAAACATGCACTACAAAAATAAATCTAATAGACCTAGGAATTATATAGGAAACCCAACAACTATAGGAAACTTATAGATCACGACTAGAATTTTTATACTCTTTGGATATGATGACATAATATGAAAATGGGACTGGTGCAATTTATACTAACTAGATAATATTTTGGGGGAAAAAAGAACTTAATACTTGTGAAAAATTATTTTTGAATAAATTACTCTCTTGATCTCACACCTATAAAAAGCTATTATTTTTACTTTAGTACAAAGTACATAACAAGCTAATTATCTTATTTATACTATTTCAATATTACTTTTCTACATTTATTTTTTCATTAAAAAAAATTTTAGTTGCTGATAGACCTTTATTTTATTTATTTATATGTGGTTCTGAGAATTGAACCCAGTGCCTCACGCATGCCAGGCAAGTGCGCTGCCATAGAGGTCCAGCCCCAGCCTCTCTGCCTTTATTTAACTAGGAAAAAAGAGACTACAGAAGAAAAGCCTGTATGCAGAATTCAAAATCTTCTCTAGGCCTAAACATGCTCCTGGTCTGGCTGTGCCAAAACCCTCTCAGGAATTGGAAGGTCAAAACAAATACAGCCTCTCCTGCAACTGATTCTTAGAATTCAATGTTCCGGGTTCCCCTTAGAGACACATTTTGGTTATAGATTCATAATCAGATACTGACTTCAGCAGATTGCAGTATCTATATACATTGTCACCGATATACCACTTTCTGCTCACAAATACATGTGGATTATCTAGCAAGAGCTCTGACTCCTTTCCATACATCCTTTCTGGACATTCCCCTTCAAGCACCACCTCACATGAGGAAAAGGGAAGTGTTCAGGAGAAACCCTCTAGTTAGTATCACAACAGTATCAACACTTACACACAGGATCTCTTTCCAGATTAAAAATAAGAATCCTGCATTAAACCCTGAAGGTCACAATATAGGCCTTATCAACTATCTACTTAATACTATCTGTAAAAGGAGGAGAGCTGCTCATGTATTACTTCATTTAGTGAATACAACCACTTTAGTAACTATTATCATCAATCTTTCTTTTAAGAAATGAGCAAAAGGCTTAGCAAAGTCACTAATCCACTACACTGCTAGGTGAGGGCAGAGCTAGGATTGAGAAATCCCACCAGTCTACTTTCAAGGTGCATGCTCTAACCATCACAGTACACTCCACACCACACACTTCGACAATCCAGTTTCTAGGCTAATGGGTTAGATAAAGGTGGGCAGGAGTGTGTGTGTGTGTGTGCAGGAGATCTATGAGGTAAGAAGTCCTATCACCACCAGTAAAAAGGTGACCAGCACTATACAAAGCAAACACAAGAAAGCCACAGCAGTCATATTTTATAATAGATTTGTTAAAAAGTTATCACGTACTGGACCTGGTACTAGGGACATAGTGCAAGGCACTAACCCTTAAGGAACTCAACAGTCTGACAGAAGAAAACAGCCTTGAATACTCGAATACTTTATTCCAAGTACAGATAAAAAGACAATGATCACCATGGTGGCTCTAAGTCATTGGGAAAAGCAATTTGGTGTAAACAGCAGGAGAGAATGTATGACCACTTTGAAAATATTTCCAACCAAAATGAGCAAATTACTTTTGGATTGATTATGTTCCCTTCAATTAGCCGCATCACTCCTCCATTTAAAAAACACAATCAGCTGGGCATGGTGGAGCACACCTGTAATCCTAGTGGACTGGAGGCTGAGGCAAGAGAATCTTGAGTTCAAAGCCAGCCTCAGCAAAATTGAGGTGCTAAGCAACTCAGTGAGACCCTGTCTCTAAATAAAATACAAAACGGGGCTGGGGATGTGGCTCAGTGATCAGCATGCCCATGTTCAGTCCCCAGTACCCCCCCTAAAAAAAAAAAAAAAAAGAATGAGTATACTGAAATCCTGTAGAGCAAATGCTTACAAGCGCAGGTGCTGGCATACTGAAGAAGACGCATGCCTACTAAGGGCAATAAGACCCCAATGTGTCGAATTATTGCATGATGCTCATGTAGTGTTGTTTTTTTGTTTTTGTTTTTGAAGTGGCTTCAGTGTCTGTCTCCTCCTCTGGCAATCCACCCTTTATACTGAATCCACCCACTTAAAGGTCCTTCACAGCTCAAGCCTAACCTAAGCTCACAACCTCATCTGTCCTTACTCTTTTGACACAGGATATATGATGCTGTAGGCCAACTGCACCCGTGGCTACCTTTTCTACACACCCCGACACAAAAAGCACAAATCATTTAAGACAACACACACAAAAACCAGATAAACTGGACTTCATCAGTATTTAAAAGTTCTGCTCTTCAGAAGACACTCTTGGAAAAAAAAGACATGGCAACAGCCAGCAAAACATTTATTTCATGAAGGTGTAGAATCTAAAGTGCACTCTCTGAACAATAAAACAAACTAATAATTAAAAGGGCAAAAACTGTGACCAGTCACTTAACCTAAGACACATATGATTGCATTTATGACCTTCTGAAAAAGGAAAAACCATAAGAACAGAAAGTTCAGAAGTTGCCAAGCACTTTGGAGTAAGGGGAAATTATTAGCTACAAAAAGATGGGGGGAATTTCTGGGGTGATGAAAATTTTACTTGACTGTGGTTACACAGCAGAATTAAGCGGTCAAATTTTATCAAACTGTCCATCTAACAAGGTATAGCTTATACATGTTAATTGTACCCTAATAGAACAGAACTCTTTAAAAAAGCATCTTAAAGATGCTGCTAGAAATGCAGAGAATACTGTTGAAATCCTAGTAATTGCTCAAGGTCCAACCAAAACATTTTTCTTCTCCATAAAATTTTACCTCATTACTGAACCCAGAAATTGCAAATAGTGGCCCTAAATCCAGCTTTTCATTTTTTTTTTTTTTTAGTTTTAAATTTCTAGTAGGGAGACCCTACATATATATAAAATTTGGGTTTCTAGCTTCATTATATGAAATACCACTAGTGCTATGATGTGGCTACAATGGCTAGAGCCAGGAAAGTGCTGATCTGCCTCTGCCTGCCAGGCGTCCGCAACTTCCAGCAGCTCACACTTGACCAGTTAACTTAAAGGGCGGCTCATATTCATTCCCAGCAGCTCTGAGGATGTCAATTCTTAAGACTTGTTTAATCTTAACCAATCTTTCCTTTTTTTGATTTTTGACAGCTCTTTCCTTAATACTGCATTCGTCTCACACTTGGCTTTAAGTTAGTTCTTTTTGGACAGGTTTTAAACTCCACTAGACCATAACTAGAGAAGGCCTCTATCAATTTATCTTTATAGCTAGCCTCATACAAACGCCTCTGAGTTGGTGCTTAATAAAGTGAAACAACGGTCACTAATCAAATTATAAATCCTACAAAGGAATACCACTAAGAAGTAAAATAAAACTAAATAGTTTTTAAAAACAATTATTAAGTTATATTTATGACCTAAGTTCTCAGTTCCAATTTACAAGACATTAATTACAAATGAAGAAATATAACCATGAAACTCCCAGGTTTGAGCTAACCTTTGCAACGTAACTAATGAGAGCTGGCAAGCAAGTGCTGCCTTTATTAGGTTAAGAGCAAATGTCCTAAAAATGAGCAATTATCCAGAATCCAAGTTAGAGAATCATAGTAAGTAAAATACATCCATTGACACACCAACAGAAGTAGTTAAAAGGCTTTAATTTTTTAAATGTTGTTGTTTTTAGAGTTTAAAGATGCATTTAAACATTACCCAAGTTCTGTGAAGGACCATTCTCAGCCCTGAGCCACAAAGATTAAAACTCTCATGTAATAATTAGGTGCCTTAAATTCAAAGTAAGATTAATATGAGCCAAAAGTATGCTGTGGTTGCTTGGAAGGTTAATGTAATCTTAAGTTGCATTAACAGAAGTGATGGCAGGCGTGGTCTTCTGGGAAATATAAATTCAATTGAAGTCTGCTAGTTGAGACCATACCAATCTAGAGACAGCAATCCAGAGCCACCTGGCAGAGGTTAGCCAGCAATGTTCAGGATATCTAGAAACCATGTTAGAGGAAGAATGACAGGAAAAGGAAACGGGGAGGATGACAAATATCTTCAAATAGCTAAATGATCACCAAATAGCTTTATGTACAGAAAAAAATTAGAAATATTTTTAGCTCAGCCTTTCTAGTGAAACTACTAAGTAGCCTTAAGGTAATTAAATATATCTAAGCAAAGGGGAAATCATTAAAATTAAAATTATTCCCAAGTACTATAAACCTAGGAAGGACTCAGATGACTCTAGGAAGGAGTCAAATGCTGTATGAAAAGCTGAGGGTAGAATGCTATCCTATATAGGGTTTAAGTTAGGTTATACTTTATATTGTCTACCATCTTACAAGTTGTCTTTCTTTATAACTGTCTAATTTCCTTAACTTCTACAGGGCCAAGGGTTCTGTTTGCTGATGACAACTCTCCTTAGATCACATTCACAACAAAATGGAGCTCACCTGGGGCTATACCTCAGTGGCAAAGAACAAGCCTTGCATGTGAGGACCTGGGTTTGGTCCCCAACATGCATGCACATACACAAAAAAAGAAAGGAAAAAAGGCATTGTATAAGCTGAGAGCCAAGGAAGAAAACCTCTTAGCATAATCTTCAAAAAGGATTTCCAAATATCAGTGTTGACGTAATTTTAAAACTTATTTATTTTTTTGGTTCTATACCAAAGTTACTGACAGTGTAAATCTGTACAACGTAGAAAACTGTGACACCTTTGTTGTCTAGTTGCCAAGTCTGTAAGATTAAGGTTAAAGACCATAATTTTAGAAGTCATACCTCAGTCAACAATATGTAAGAAACTCCCAGGTTTGGTTGTATGTGGCCAGTTTAGCAAAACCAGAGGCTGTGGGGCAGATACCACAATGGGGAATGAAGTTCAGCTTGCACTGCTGTCTCCATGTGGTTATTTCCAATGCAGGCTCATAGCTTACAAAATGGACAATGCATTCATAATTCCTGGAAACTCATACCAGTATTTAAATGTAATCTAAAACATTATTCCATGGGAACAAAATAAGGCAGCTGCAGAAGAACGTAAATCACAGAAGCCACTACGCATTGTTTAGTAACAGTGACCCACAATAAAAAGTATCAGCCTGTAATTTGCCCAACTAAGCCCTTATATCACATACTAAAAACATTTGTAAGTATATTTAAATTTAACACATCCTATAAACTTTTTCTTGAAATTTTAAGAAAAGGGAGGAAAAAGGGGGAGTCCAGACATTAATGAGTACAGTATTTAGTCTTCAAGTGAAAACAACTGATTTATTATAGAATCTTTGATGGACCACATCAAACATCCCATTTTTGGTTCCAAAGGGGTATGAATCTGTCTACTGCCTGTTATAGGAAATGGAAGATCAAATTCTTATTTTAACACACTATACAAATGACTTTGTATATTGCATAAAACTTCCAATACTCAAAATTTAGTAAAACTGATCAAGATATACAATACAATATCATTTCCTCCTATCTAATACAAATAAACATGTTTCAGAGGATAGAGTACTTTAAAATGTTTATCTGTTATTAAAAAGATCTGGCAAAAATGCAGTAACAAGATAATAAATTATCAGCTTTATGAAATGAACTGTAAGAAAAAGAGGAACCTATCCTTTCATTATCTTTCTTAGGATCCAATTTCAAAAGATATTACATACTGTATCTCATTAGATCACATAACAATTAAACTAACATAGATCATAAACTGATTAAACTAACAAAGTGCTACCTACTCTATGCTCTTAAAAATATTGCTCTAACTACTTAGGGAGTACTCCTTGTGGAAAAAAGCTAAGTATGTAATAGTATAATTATAATAAAAAAGAAAAAGCCCCACATTTGGGAAGAGAAGCAGTTATACTTAAAGAGACTAGAATAAAGATACCAAAGGGCTTTGACCAAAATTAGTATAAATAGACTTTATTGAAGTCAGTGCCTCTGTACTGAGACAGAAGATTGTGTCTACATAAGCACAAGTTGTAACATTTCACAACTTCTAAAAGGAATGTCAACAATTACAACGATCATGCATACCATGGTCGATAATCACATTTTAGAAGCATTTTCAACCATTTCTAAAGAAATGCTTAAACATTGTTATATATAGAACTACTTTCAATAAACTGCAAAACATTGATCGACTTTTCCAGTATGAGCTACAGTGTCAACACAAAGGGGAGGCATAAATGTTTAATTTATGAAATCAGAATGGAATATTTACTGTAAAGAAAAATTAAAAAGCTTTCAAATAAAGGCCATTATTGAACCAACGTGAAGAGCACAACTTGAACTTTTGAGTTCATTCATCTTTTAAAGCTGTCCTCTGAATAACTTCAGTTCTAAGCATGGAATTCAGTACTGTGAATATTCCTTGGATTGAAGTTTGGCAATAATGCGGTCCAACTGTCTCTTTGCTTCACACTGCGGGAAATTGCTCATGTCATAATATTGAGGGGCAATTTTCACCAACCTGTCCAGAAGAGGAAAAATAACCAAATTAACATTTAACTCAAGTACCAGGGTTGCTTTATAAGCTAGCATTAATCATTAATAATACTAGTGAATAAAGGCAAATCTACCAATGCAAATCAATGACAAAAATACCTCTTTTAGAAATGCATTTAGTCAAATATAAAATTTCTGTGGAATTTATTCTGAACTTTAAAAAAGAACTTCATGATATATTCTTTTAAAAGTATTCTTTTTGTCCACATGAAGATGTTATATAAGGTTGTTGACTTGATCACTCCAGCTTACTAACTACATCAATCTGCTTATCCTAGATTATAATACAGGTTCTATAGAAGAAAACATCTTAGCATTCAAATCATTGCATCTTCTCATTTTCAATCTTTTAATAACTATAACTCTAAGCGAAAACAACTATGCATTTCAAATAAAATGGCAAAGTTCTATATAAATGTTAAAGTCATAAACATGTGTAAGAAAAAAATCTGCACAATAAGTAACATCACCCTAAGTGTTTCAGTCCCACCATGCTTGGTAGACATTTCTCATTATTAAGTTACAGAATGGGTCTGGCAAAAACAAATAGATGGAGGGGGAAAAAAAAAAAAAACCAGGGTTATTTTGCTTAAAATTAAAGTCCATTCTAATTACATTAAAAAAAAGCAAATATGCTAAGATACTAAGAGCAGGTTTTTTAAATACCTGCATAGCTCCTAAAATACCACCACATATTAAACAGTTAACTTCAATGGGACAAATAAAGACAGACAGACTTCTGGAACCAGAAAAGAGTATGGACTAGAGGTAAGCACAGCAGCAAAGTAATGGCTTCATAGAAACTCTTGATGATACTCATCCAAATCCTGTCCATATAATGCTTCCACTGTCCTACCACAACAAAGACAGAGATACTAGAGTACAGACTCCTAGTTGAGGAGAAAACCAAGTTCTCCAACAAGCAAAGAAAAGGCCATGACCCTTGCTGTTTTTGTTATATTAAACAAAAACCATGCTTACCATTCTGGCTTGATATCTGTACATGTCCGGATGTAATTCTTTGTTGTTAGAACAAACTCATTATAAAGCACCCATTCAGGCTTGTGGTCAAGAACAGTAGAGGGGTGCAACTGAACCACTTGGTTATCTTTCACAGTTAAGTAATGCCCTGTTCGTTCTAAATGTGCCACCTGAAATCAAAATCCAGTAAATTAATATAATGATCCTGAGAAACTAGTTACAAAAGTATAACTAGTTAGTGTAAAACTAACCATATAACAAAGAAAGGTGGGCTTCATGTTTTGCCTTTTATTTTATAGCTTTTCCTATTTATCACTTAAAAAAAAAAGCTAAAAATCAGCAAAACACAGGCCAAATTCAACTTACAACCTCTATTTATCTAAATACCTTCCAATGTTTAGAGCATAAAAAAAAAAAAAAATCAAAAGAAAACCATTTTGTGAAGCAAGACAATCACATGAAATTCAAATTTTGGCATTCATAAGTTTTATTAGAACACAGAAACACCCATTTGTCTTTGGTTACTGCTCCACTACCAAGGATTATGACAGGCTTTAAGGAGTCCACAGTCATACTTCTATCTGATCCTTCTTGCCTTAAGACTATCTAAAATGAGCTCTCTAGTACCATGTGCCAACCCTGAAGTAGATAAAAGGGAACAGTTACATCTAATTCTTCCCTATAATTCTTTTTGTAAAAAAATCAAATACCTTGACTAGTGACACCTAATATTTAATTAACAAAGAATCAAAAGACAATTGCCCTTTCCAATTCTAGAATTCTGTGCATAAAGACTGTGTGTGAATAATAGAAAATAAACTCAAGTTCATTCAATAAGTATTTATTAAGTACCCACTACGTGTTGGATATTACATGGAATGCTGCTTACAAGAAACTTTATAGAGAACTTGAATATAGCTTTATCAGACTTTTCAGATATTAACCGCAAACTTAAGAAATGTAAAAAACTAAGCTAGTGCATACAAGTTCATATTTAATAAATAATAATGGGCAAGCATCTGGAAAAAAGATTTTTCATGTTCAACTATAGTATTCACCCATTTCTTAATAAGCAAAAGATGTTTTGCCAACATGAGTATTCTTACTATTATTTTGATTCAAGTACAGATAGCCCACAGATCTCCTTTGATCTTTGACTCTAGAATTATGTTTAATTTCACTAAACGGAGCACAAGGAGCCTTAATGTTGGCAGTCTGTTTAACAGACAAAGTCAAAGACAAAGATAAAATGAACAATCAAGCAGGAGATAGAACAAACAACTAAAAATCAATCCCAACTTAAGTAATGGACTATTCATTTTCAATTTTATTATTGGAAGATTTTTTTTGAAATTGTCAAACATAATTTCTCCATATTTTATACCCCTTAAAATAAAATGCTCACAGTAATTAGCCAACACTTTAATTTCAGTTCTGATAGCCTTCCATATTGTACTCTTCAACTAAACTAAATGAAATCTTTTAAATTATTTTTCATCTTTATTGCTTATGCCAAAAGGCATTTTTCGCTTTGCAATGCCCAAGGGTCTTATAAGCAACAATCACTATAAACTATCAATAAAATCTACTCACTGGCAAATTTAAATTTGAGGGTGCTTAGTTTCTAGATAAAGTGAACTGTACTTCTGGATGCACCCAGATTAATTCTTTCCTTTTAGTACTTTTACATTTCCAATTAATATTAAGATCTAGGGAAACCTCAATACATTTACCAAAAGCTGAAACTCATTCACCCCCAGGACCCCCCAAAATTGCCACCAAGTACCCATTTGCTATAACAAAGACTCCTGGAGTAAAAAATGTAATTTTAAAGTTGCATCTAACATAACTCAACTACTAACTTTACCACTTAGGACATTAACTTCTTGTTAACTCATTAGAACAATTTCTAAACACTAATTCAAACAAACTGGATGCAACAACACTTTTAAGATTAACTCTTATTGGTGTTCTTTAGAAACTGACTTTGGCGCTTAGGTGGATTCAAGTGTTTAACAAATCAATTAATATTATGTAAGCATTTAATCATGAATTCTTTTGTAATCTACTTACCTGCATAAAATACCCAGTAACCAAAGCTTTTCTTATGTTAATATAATAGTCCCTGCTTGTAAAGTCAGTACTTCTACGAGGCAAATTAAATCTATCCATAATTCGAGATAGCTGCTGGCGTACATTGTCTGCGGACATCAGGGACCGGTAGTTAATGAAGTTGTCATAACACCACTGAACCGACTCATGATCTAAAAAGTTGAAGGAAAGGAAAAACAGGGGGACCATGAATCATCCACACAGGAATATTTTCTATTAACAAGCAAAACTACATAATCCAGAAGGAAATTTTACCCATATCATTTTCTTTAATCAACTTCCTAAAGACCTGTATGACCTGTCCCATGATTCAAAGTCAGAAACAATTTTAAGAGTTTTAGTCTAGTAGACGTCAAAATAATCACCTTTTTTGTGAACAGACTGATCTACCATTAACTAAACCTTGCTATTTTGAAAAGATGGTTTATTACACAGGGCTAGGTTGAAAAATTTGGTCATGTTATGCCTTGCTAATCTTCAAAGAAAACAGAGCCTTACATTAAGATAACTTAATACAACATAAAAGTTATAAAAATGCAGTGGTTAAGGAGTCTGAAGCAGCAGGATCCTAGGTCTGAGGCCAGCCTCAGCTACTTGAAAGTCTATCTCAAAACAAAACAGACTAGCTAGGGATGTAGTTCAGTGGTGGAGTACTCTAAGTTCAGGCCTCACTTAAAGTTAGAGGAGTATAAACTTCAAACAATTTTTCTAGGCTATTCTTTAATTATGCTGGACTTAAAGACCCCTAAACCTCAAGGGGTTAAAGTTGGATTACAAAACATGTGCCTCTCAGCAGTTTACACGCAAGGTCTAAAATACAAATGATAAAGTTTTCAAGAAGTCTGAAACTTCAACTCATGTTTAATAAGCAAGCACTTAAAGTAATTTCACATTATCAAAATTGTATTTCTCTACTGTGAATCCTTGGTAAATTTCCAACTAACCTACTTCTGCTCATCTAAAGAAAGAGTTCAAAGTAAAGTATCACTAAAAAAATTTTACAATGACATCTTTATGTCCTAAAATCAGTCATGGTAGAAAATTGCATCATTTACTTCACAGGTCCTTAGATAATAAAACTGAGAGGGGTCTTGGGAAATGGGTGGGAATAAAAGGCATAAAATGTTCATGTTCATCATTCTCCAATTACTGTGATATAAATTTTTTTCATGCTAGAATTCTACCCTTAATAATGCACAACTTTGTCTTTAATAGATTTTTAGAGAAAACCAACAGTAAATTCTTATCCAATACAAAATTCATTTCAGAAATAAGAGGGGAGGTAAAAGGGGAGGTAGGAAATAGATCTTTAATGAGTTGAAATATCCATTAATCCATCAAAAACTAAAATAAAAAGACAACTATTTGAAGTTATGCTTTAGAGGTATTTTTATTTGTAACTCCCTTTAAGGAGACAGTTATATCAAATATCAAGTCATTCTCTTTCCTTTGACTTATTAAGACAAGTACACAGATTTGGGTTAAATGCCATCCTCTGTTTTCACCTCCCTCCGGCAGTGGGAAGTATTCATTAGAAAATTACCCCATATGTAGTAACTCAATGCTATAGTTCTAATTCATTCGATACGGGCCTTCTGACTGCACCAGCCATCTTTAGATGTGTACAATTTATTTTGACAGAAAACCCCTTACTTAACAAGCCTTACTTAATTTCACCATCTTAAATATTAAATTTTTAATTTCAAATATTGTACGTATTCATAGCATATAAAAAGCACATACAATGTATATAAAGTAAGCTGTATAAACAGCTTCAGAATATTATCATTCCTTCATATTTCAATTCATCTTCAAAACATCACTATTAAATCCAAATATACTGCCATTCCTAGTTATCAAAAGGTTACATGAGAAAAATATTAATTTCCCAATTTTAAAATAGTCTTTAAAATGTGTTGAGAATAATAGGGTAGAAGGCCACATTGTTATTTCAAAAAATCTTTCAATTATCACTTAAAATAGTATCTTAATAATAACATCAATGGAGATTCTGAGAACCAAGATGGACCGAATCTGTTCCTTTTCTCAAGGGCAGGTTATATGTCCCCTGGTCAACCAGTATGTTGTTTGGCAAACAGGAATATGGGTTTCTTGAACTGACATATCCTGTTAGGGACAGTCTTTAACATCATGCATTAGCAATAAGTGGACAGGAGAGGGATAAAATAAATACACTGAAGTAAACCATGAGCTGGTCTCTACACTGGATTTCTCACCAAGTTTTCTTTGCCTCCCACATTTTCCAGTTTCTTAGATCTGGGAACTGAAGGGCTCCACCCTTTCTTTCCCTAATAGTCAGCAATGCTACTCAAATCATACCAGTGTATGTAAGTAGCAACTGTGCAGCAATTTAGGTGCTGTTGTGTTTCACATATTGCCCATCTACCACTTCTAGGCCACCTCTGCACTACTATCACCTATGGAGATATGCCAGTGTCAACAGGCTTAATTTTAGAAATATAAATGGCATTTTAATGAAATAATAAAAATCAGCCCAAATATAAAAGGTACAAAATTGGGAAGAAAACTTTATAAATGAGAAAAATTTTCTTTACAAGAGCCCATAAACTCACAAAGTGAATGATAATCTAACAATTTTATATAGGACTACCAGTTTTTGGTTGTATCATACATTAGGTTAGCTTTTGGATATGCAGGAACAAACCTTTTCAGATTCTGTTGCAGTTCATTTCTTATTTTTCTCCCTTAAGGTTCCCTCTCATTTAACTTTTATAAATGGTATGTTCCAACAAAAGCAGCTAGTGATAATTTGGTTATTTCATCAGTGTCTAGAGCAAAATTCACAAAACCGTCTTTCTACTTCCAGACACTTAGGTATAGTTTCCAACTTTTTACTATCATTAATTCTGAGATGAAAAACTTTAATCATAGTTATTTTCTGGGTTAAAAAGTATTAAGTTGTTAAGGTAAGAGGTAACACAAAATCTGCTTTTTGTAAAAATCACATAATTTATATTTCAAGCTCCTGTGTATGACTGTGTCACTGAATTGATCCCACAGAGGTAAGGAATATTTTTTCTTTAATTGTTGCCACCTTTACATTAATGTAAGAAAATGGCACCTTTTTCAACATACACAATTCTTTTTTTAAAAATAAAAGGAATAGAAATAAGAGAGAACAAAGTATACAATAATTGAAGAATTTCTGTAAGTCTTCCATTTTTATCACCTTTATTTTTCAGGATTTTTATAATTGGTGTCTACTACTTTGATTATAAACAAACAACTTTGAAAAAGATTGACAATTTCTATTTTAAATGCTAGTCAGGAGTTTTTCTAAAGTACCTCTGGGTTTCTAATGTAGAGTTGTCAGAGATAATAAATGGAAGTGAGATGAAGAAACATCTTATATGCTGGAAATGACATTTAGACAAAAGAGTGCCTTCAATCTAATTTTCACTTACTTTGTTTAAAAGCGTGGTAGACATTCAGCAGTGTCAGATGATCTCCATCTATGTGGGCAAATCTCATCTTGGCCTCATCTGCAGCTTTCTTGGCCTCCGTGGGGCGAACAAAACACTGTGGGACTAAACAAGGTTGGTATGGGCCCAACACAAACGCCCATATCGATGAGTCACGCATTCACAGATAGAGGAACAAGGCCTAGCTAGGTCAGTTCACAGAGCATAGGGCAGGGCAGGATGGCCTCCAACTGCATCTTGGACTGTTTACTACCTTGATTTGGTACATCAACACCTAACCACATCTGTAAGACAAGAGGGTTTCAAAGCTACAGAGTACCTGATTATTTTAACTAGATCTAAAAGTAGGCATCAAAACAGCTATTCTGAAGGCCATCAAGATACTAGAAAGCTCAACTTATTTCAAAAACCAGTGCTGATAGCTCTACCAATAACCAGAATTATGGTGACAATAGCCTTTTTAGTTCATTTCCTAAAAGGCCATCAACTGAACCCCTGAATGGCCGTGCAAGTTAGGAAACTACAGTTGCCCACTGCAGAATTAAAACAACTGTGCAACCAGTCTACTGCCATATTTCTATCAGAATTTGTTCCCTCATTCTCCGGCTATTACCAACTGGTGGGTATCACTATTAGCACTGGTGAGCAGAAGCATATGTAAACATAAAGAATATCAAGAAATCTTGAGTTTGATGATAGCAGTAGTGGTGGAAGGTTAAACCGCCTTAGAATTAAGAATATTAAAAAAGGCTGGGATATTCAGCTAGTGTTCCAGCATTTTAATAAAATGATTAGTAAACAAAGCCCAAAGTTATAAAAAAAAAAAAAAAGGCTTATTTGGATCAAAACCTCAAAATAAAAGGAAACTCCATTATTTAAAAAGTTGACAATTAGTCTGAAACAATCATTATTTTCAAGGGTCATCAAAATATATAACTACAGTATTTGTTTAGAGCCTCAATATTAATTCACATAAAACTTTTAAGTTGTTACAAAGTGTGCACTACATTTTTTGAAATACAACTTTCCTTAATTCACTTTAGCAATTCCATAGTCATAGAAGCAATATGAAAATTCTTAACAAGCTTGGGACTTTTTCAACACATTTTTAAAGCTCTTAAAACTTTATCAGTAAAAAAAAAATAAATTATCAGTTCAGATAAAAGATAATGGGAATAATCAACAACAAAATCAAATACAGTGTGAAAAATACTCTTTCCCATACAGTTTCCCCTTTAAAAAGATGCCAAAGTAGCCAATAAAGACAACGAAACATGATCACAGTAAATATTAAGTCTTGCTTAATAAGTGAAGCAAGGTAATCCATAAAGTACAGAAACGTCTCACAGCTGTGAATGTTAACGTAAACTAGCCACCAGAGTTAGATGGGAATGAATAAGCAGTGTCCCATAAGGCCTCTGATATGCACCTAAAAAGTTTTAAAAAATATTAAGTGGCAAACAAAGCTCAACAGAACTTTTTATTCCATGATTTCTTCCTCACTCCTTATTTTAACACTTTCCACAAATGGCCTGTTTAAAAACTGCTGCACATAAATTTTTATTCTCTAAAAGACAACCACCACTAAACCCTATGTTTTGCACAATTCCTATTACAAGTAAGATTGAGCTATAGTTGGAAGATTTTCAACCTCACCACAATGGCAAATATTAAAGAATATTCTAAACTCAAACAATGGTATTATACAGTATGTCTATATAACACAAATCATCTTCTAACTCTGGCCCCACACTTTCCCTACAAACTAAAATCTTGGGAGAAGTACAACCCTGAGAATCTAGCAAAACATGTAAGAAAGGCAGACAACAACCTACCACCACCTCCGCAAATGAGACTACAATTTAATTAAATGATTCGATACTGCCCTGCCCATCTGCTCTGAGTCTGATCAGTCATAACTCTGAAAGAAAACATTTTAGCTACTTCTTAAATAAAAAGTTCACACCATTAGAATATACCACGCATCTAAACTAAGCCATAATTTTATATTTAGAAAAATTTTCAATTTATCCTTTAATTCCATAGAAGATTTTTAAGTACTCGTGGCATTAAATAGTCAAGATCAATACACCACTCCACAATTAGAAGTTAGTTCTCTCCAGTACTGAAACTAGTAGCATACAATATTTAGATTATCAGTAAAAGCTTAATTTTCTATTTTTAGCTGTAAGAATAACCATTTGTTTGTTAACAATATTCCATCTCCTTTTTGGAAAATCTAAATTTCTAAATTACTAATCATCTGTGGATTACGTTTTACTACTACTAAAAATAACACAAATTCCTCAGCTTAATATTCCAAATTTTCAAAAATTAGCAAGTTTATTAGTATATTTCTTTTACCAACTGCTTTCCTGCCATTGTAAAAGAACATTAATATCTGATTATATTTTAAGCCTAAAACTACTTCTAATACTAAATTTGAAATTCAGGTTTGTTTGACTGTCACTGGAATACACATCTTACATGGAGAAAAGGTTCAATTTAAATATATCGCAGGCTCACTGAATAGTGCCACGTACTAGAACAAAGTTCTTCTTGTACTTTTCAATAATAAACCTCGAAGGTAGCACTGATGGACCTACCAAAGAATTCAGGTACAATTGCATTCAATCTTATTCTTACTGGAATTTTTATTTGCACTCGAGAGAGCCAATGTTTTACTATGTTTTACGCACAAAGACATACTTTACTTCTGTAAGTACTATGTCATTAGGATGCTATTTACAAGGTATTTAGGAAACAAAATGAATTCCTTAAAACCATCTATAAAATTCACTACCATACTAAATATTAAAAAACACAAACAAAAGTGAAGTCCACCCAAACTCTGAAGAGCTGGGCTATTTTTAGTTCCTTTCCCTCTATTACCTGACAACATAGCAGTAATAGATAGGACCTCATTAGAACAGTTGTAGTCACAACTTGCAATAACCATTTTAGCGAGCTGTGGATCTAGAGGAAACTCTGCCATCATGGATCCCAATTCAGTCAGATCTCCATCATCATTTAAAGCAGCCAGATAATTCAAAAGTTCTAAGGCTCTCATCAGAGTTTCAGGAGCTGGGAGGAGGAGGGAGAGAAGGCAATCTATTAGACAAGTTGCCTTAAGCAAGCAAAAATGTGACAAAATGCAAACTATTATTTGCAATCTCATTTTTCATTTTACAGTGGACCTTACTAGAAACTTGAAACTGTCAAATTCAATTATACAGACATAGTAAGTAAACAATGAATCACACAAAATTACAATTTTTTCCTGTAGTTAAAACTGTCTTTGTCTTAAATGTATGTTAATTTATTAATGCATTTATCAAACTATTTTTTCATAAGAAAAATTAGAAAAATGAAATTCTCACATTTTTAAGCCCAGACAAAAACTCAATTAATCTAAACTCCCAGAATAACTTTGAAGGGAGGAAAAAAAATGTGCTCATGTATGTCACACCCTTTTTTGGGGGAGGGTACCAGGGACTGAACTTAGGAGCACTTGACCACTGAACCATATCCCCAGCCCTATTTTGTATTTTATTTAGAGACAGGGTCTGAACTGAATTGCTTAGCACCTCACTTTTTCTAAGGCTGGCTTTGGACTCGTGATCCTCCTGACTCAGCCTCCCAATCCACTGGGATTATAGGCATGTGCCACTGTGCCCGGCTATATCACCCTTTTTGTTGTAATGTTACCATTTTAGACTTATCTTGATGCATGCTAGAAGAAAAGTTAAGTAAAATATTTGATACACATACTAAATAGTATGCCAAGAAACAAAAGATTTAATTTTGGTTAAAAGATCTAATAAAATGTATGATAAGCCATACCTGGTGGATCCATAAAATCAAAATGCACCAAATCATCAATACCAAGTTTCTTCAATTGTAACACAACTGATCCTAAATTAGAACGCAAAATCTCAGGATAGGTGTTATCCTAGCGAGGGGGGGGGGGGGAGGGAAAAAAAAAAAGTTTGTTAGGCTTAACCTTACTAGTCATCCCTACAGAGGCAAGAAATCCTATCTCTGTTCTCTGTCTCAATAGCTATTTGCTACAGCTCATCTGAAAAATACACGTAAACTAGACTAGAGAGAAATCAGATACTTTCCCAAACCATCTTTATAACGCTGGAACTGCTTAGTACTGTCCACCTTAACTCAAAACTGGGGGGTAGGTGTATTGGTAGATTACACCACAAATGTCATTCAAAACTAAGCAGCTTATAAAAAGTAAGGTACATTAAACAAGGCAACTTTTTTCTGGTAACACAATTTAACCTTCCAAATACACAGTAAGAACATGGCAATATGTCTTACCTGCATTTCTGTTTTATAAGCTTTTTCTGTGTAAAGCCTGAAGCATTTCCCAGGTCTGGTACGTCCAGCTCGACCAGCTCTTTGTTGAGCTGAAGCCTTACTAATAGCTGTCACCAAAAGAGATTCAACTCTGATTCGAGGATTGTATACCTATTAGAATGAACATAACAAAAGAACAATTCTCAGCTAAACATAAAACTGGAACCATTAGAAATAGCTAAAGACCACAGCTGATGCCAAAATAATAAATGACCACTGTAAATCAGCTATCCCAAAAAGGAACTTGCTATCTCATGGCCTTTCTTTCTAGCATTCTATTAGTCCAAAAGAGTTAAGCTAACAAGAAAAGATCCAATAACAGAGTTAGCTTACAAAACCTTCACTCCTCCTAATTTAACTTCCTTCCACCATGCTGGACAGTGGAGAATTTTTCCTAAAAAGAAACCTGCAGTTTCAACACCCAATGTTAAAAGTGGACATCACAAAAATTACTTTTAACTTGGTCCATATTGTTAAATATATGCTTTTAATATGTTTCCCATTGATAACATATCTATAAACGTAATCAACTTAATCAAAAAATATGTTGTCTGGGGGAAAAAAAAGTATTCGCATACCAGCATTGTCCAGCAAAAGTGTTCAGTGTCCATCACTGTTAACTAAAGGAGCAGCACAGAATCTATATTCAAACAGTGTGTTCAGCACATGGCAGGAAATCTAATGTTGGATGCGTGAGTCATCTGTAGGGATTGCACTTTATTATCAACCCCTCTCTCCTTAGGTAAGCAAACAAACCAAAATACCCAGTAAACAGACAGCCCAAAACCTTAAGAGGTGGGGGGCTACAATTAAACCAAAAAGTGCTACCTTAACTTCTGAAAGCCAACTAAATGCAAAAGGATCATACAGCAGAAAGAAAACTTAAAATGAAACAAAATAAAAAAGTAATTCTAAAAAGAAATTTTAAGTCATTAGATGAATGGGTGGTAAAAACTGTCACACCAATTTATAAAGTATCCAACTAAAGCACTAAAATACATACCTTCTGTTTTGCAAATCCAGGATCAATCACAAACACCACACCATCTATTGTCAATGATGTCTCTGCAATGTTAGTTGACACAACTACCTATTAAAAAGTACAGTATACAAATTTTTATTACACATCAATAAAGTTAACATGACATTTAAGATTAACCACTACCATGATTTCTGAACCAGTAAATAAATGGAAGTAAAGATTTATCTTCAGTAGTTAATGCTTTATAAGACAAACTAAAATTTAAAAATATAAATTTTAATTTAGCTCAATAGTAATTCCCCTTTCCAACAAAGCTATTCCTTCAGATTATCACTCAACTACACTACATTTGGATTATTCAAACAGAAGTACAACATCAAAAAAAAATACAGATAAGGTCATTAAGTAAATCTAAATTACAGAATGCCTTATTGCTACAACATACTTTAATTAATGACCAACTTCATAAAACATGCATTTCTTTGAATTTTTTTTAAACATTTATTTTTTATTTACAGTTGGACACAATATTTTATTTGTTTTTATGTAGTGCTAAGGATCAAGCTCAGGCTCGCATGTACTAGGCGAGCGCTCTACCACTGAGCCACAACCCCAGCCCTATTTCTTTGAATGTTTACAGACAATATTTATTTTACAAGGAAAATATTCATTTCATTTTTTAAAAAAATCAACATTTTAAACAAAACAGCACAAGAAAAAGCTACAATCCAGTATGAACTGACAGATCGGGCCGGGGCTATAGCTCACTGGTAGAGCGCTTGCCTAGAATGCATGAGGCACTGGGTTCAATCCTCAGCAACACATAAAAATAAACAAATAAAGGCATTCTCTTCATCTACAACTACAAAAAAATTAATTAAAAAAAAAGAACTGGCAGATCATCAGAAATGTAGATGTTTTGGAAAGTATATAGTCTCAAAGTGGTGACATGTAATGTGTTACACTGCATATAAAGCAACTGTTGGGAACCACACATTTGTTACATGGAATAATGTTTAAATCATTTTCATACTAATATGATAGCTTATTTTTGCATGTGAGACCCTTTGCAATTTAGGAAATTGGAGACAGTCCAAGGAACAAAGATACAATTTTCTTCCTTTTAAAACAACAGGAAATGTTACTCTTTTTTAGTATTTTTACCAGAACATCTGATTTTCAGGAACAGATTAATGGCATTCAGCTAGAGACACATGTATATGTAAGCAGTTGACACAGAAGATGAATCAGATAAAGTCTGCTCTTCTAGCTTTCAGTTTCTAAGAGAAGATTAGACATGGATAGAAAGTGTAAATGACACTGGAAGATGTGTTGTGAGATTATAAAGGGGTTATTTCCACAATGAAGACAAAGAAGGTTTTACCAAGAAAATGGCATTTAGGACAGTATTTGAAGGTAAGGTGAAAGCTGCTCACAAAAGAAGAAAAGGCACGAGCCATAAAAGGGTCTGCTCAGAAAAGAATATGTGCCTAAAACTGTCCCATGGGAATATCTAAGAAATGAAAGTACTTCTATTTATCCTTATTCTTTTATTTCTTTAAATTTTTAATTTTGCAAATCAAATGGTTTTAAAACTTCGCAGGATTAATTCCCAGGATTTCGTTACACTATTACTTGGAATTTAATACTAAGAGTCTCATTTTTTTATTGCATACTTGCAGTGGGAGATTTTTTTAAATACTGGCAAGAAACTTTGACATTTATCAACAGGTATTTCATATTACTGAAATGTCAAAAAGGCATCCTTTTTCATTAATTAAAAGGAATGGCAAAAGGCAAAGGTTTCTTAACTAGTTAAGATGATTCTGTGGTTATTACTGAAAGGCATTCTTAAGGATATTTACAGCATATTATCAGAACAGAAGTGAAACAAACTTTCAAGGTAAATAAGGTTGACAGTAGACTCCAGAATAATCCCCAACATTCTGGAATGTTAGGGTTGTGGATTTTTTTTTTTTTGGTCTGTCTGAATCTCAGTGAATCAGTTAATCAAGTCCTAAGCAGATTACAGGAGGCACAATCCAATTAGGAACTGGTCCGAAAAAAGTGATCCTGAATATCAAGATCTAGCAGAAATCTACATAACTGTCATAATAACTGTTATCTTTGCAATAAGTGCTCAAAGAGTCTTTAAAGTACTGTGCAAATCTCACTAACTATATTAGGTAAATAACTCCAAAAAGACTAAATACCACGGTAAAGGTTTGGCATCACTGCAAAAATATGCAGAGGACCCCTCCCCAACTGTCTTCTAATGGGACCCACTTTGATTTAGTTCAGTAATTACACTTTAACACAGTACAACTCAGAGCACTTGTGTTGTTCTACTTGAATACTGTTTGAACACAATAATGCATTTAGGTTAAGCTAGTTTGGATTTTTATTCTCTAGGGAACTCTGTGGAGTTGCCCAATTTAAAGACATTAATTTATCTGCTTGTATACCAAGCTATCTTCAGATTGTGGATCATTAAGTCTCCCTTTAAGACTATAGAACCATCTTCACATGGGCCATTTCCTTTTTTTATTGAGCAATCTACATTCTGAGCCATATTATTCAGCAAGCTATAGGAAAGTTACAAAAAATCAGCTATGTGTATAGATAAAATTAATGAAAACTAAGTATTTTAATCAAAGACTCATTGCTGGATTTAAATAACACCAATTCTACAGAACAATCATTATAAGTCTTGGGATGTCCAGAAGAAGAGATTTACCAATAAGTATAATTTTAAAATAGCCTCCTATAGTATTAATTTACTGAAATACTTGAACAAACTTTAAAAAGCATCAACAGGTAAGAAACACCCTCATACAAATACATTACCGTATTCTCAACCTTTCTCAATAGTTAAAAATTTCAACCTATTATACTATTAGTCCATGTTAGAATCTACTTAAGTGCTCAAATGCCCCCAAAACTTAACTTTCACATAGCCCATATTTAAAAATTCAGTACAAAAAAACTGTTGTTGGTTCTACACAATCAGGTTATAGAATTTATTCTGCATAAACAGAATGAGGAATAAAGAATAACAGTGCCTTATAAAAGGTACATAAATAGGGGCTCAGTTAGAATGCTTGCTTCTCATACAGTCTTCGCTTTGATCCACAGCACCACAAAACAAACAAAAAAACACCATAAAATAAAGGTATAATTACAAATATTTTGATGTTATTTAAAAAACTGTATTAAATATTCAATTTGTTCAAAAACTTGCAATAGTCTCATAACCTATTCTATGCTAGCTGTTATTTTATGTTTGTTAGGAAAAAGTAAACCATTTTACAAAATAGTTATATTTTGTTTTCTCAGCAAAAAGCAGAGCGTAAACCTCTAAATGTTCCTATATAATTTTAAATTAATTATGAACATCATGGTGACAGTAAACACTTCTAGTAACTGGCACAGTAACATTAACAACAGCAGAACTAAGCCTTAGCCCTTACTCCTTCACTCGCCTAAGGTGACTATTATAAAAGCTGCAGCATTTTAAACAAAAATAAGAAAACAACTGAATAGCAGTTCCTCCTGCTCTACCTCCTCCCTCTTTCCCATAATCCTCTAGCACCTTTGCCGCTCTAAATAGGTCTGTCAAGCCCTAAGCCTACTGGTCACCTCTTCATCTTGCCTGCTGGTCAGTGCCTAAACAGAGCATGGGGCATGTTTCAATTATCTCAGGGATGCAGTTACCCCCATCTCAGCCCGGGCAGTCATCTTGCCCAGTACTGAAAACATGTGGACTTGATGTTTAGATGCTCCTCCATGAGCTAGTCCTGCATGAAAATCTTTCATTTGTGCTTTAACAAGCTGGGGCTCAGAGTGTCTTTCCCATCAGAATGATGTTTTTCCTTACTCTCACTCCCCCTGGAATCACCTACGAAAGCTATGACAGTTTTGTTCTTAACCTCTAAGGTGAAGCTGACTCATGCTAAGAGACAGCATAATTTCTTTGCATTAGCTGATTGAGATAAAACACAAAACAAGGGGACTGGGGATGTGGCTCAAGCAGTACCGTGCTTGCCTGGCTTGCACGGGGCGCTGGGTTTGATCCTTAGCACCACATCCACCACATAAAAATAAAAGATGTGGTGTCCACCGAAAACTAAAAAATAAATATTAAAAAATTCTCTCTAAAAAACAAACACACACACACACAAAACAGGGCTGAGGATGTGGCTCAGTGACCAAGTGTCCCTGAGTTCAATCCCTGGCACATAACCCCTCCAAAAAAATTTATTATTTTCAGAGTCATTGAAAATATCAGGAAAAACAAAACAACAACAACAAAAAAACACCCTACGGGGGTGGGGGGAAATGGCAAAAATCTGGCTCTGTAAATGCTGAATAAGAAGAAAGAAAACAACAGATCCTGATTTTTTTCCCAGAAGCAGGGGTGGTGGGGGTGGGGAGGTGTACTGGGGATTGAACTCTGGGGCACTCAACCACTGAGTTACATCCCAGCCCTATTTTGTATTTTATTTAGAGACAGGGTCTGGGTTGCTTAGCACCTCTAAATTGCTGAGGCTGGCTCTGAACTCACAATCTTCCTGTCTCAGCCTCCCGAGCAGCTCAGATTACAGTTGTGCACCACAGCACCTGGCCCAGATTTTTGACTAACAAGTGAATTATGAATACAGTTTTAGACAAGACGTAACCCTTGACAATCATCTCCCAAAATGAATAAGACTAAAGATTTAAGAATTTTACGGGGGCCTGGGGTTGGGCCTCAGTGGTAGAGCACTTGCCTAGCAGGTGTGAGGCACTGGGTTCAATTCTCAGCACCACTTATAAATAAATAAATGTCCATCAATAACTAATAATTTTTTTTTTAAAAAAAGAGTTTTACCTAAACTCAACTGCAGTATTATATAACTTAATAAATGTCCAGGCCTAAAAGTTGACTTGACTGTTCTCAAACCATTTGATATAGTTTAATCTTCTTTTCAAATTTATCAGATCCTCCAAATCTCAAAAAAACTAAATAAAAACAGTTGCTGTTTCAAACTGGCACTCAGCTCTTTCAATTTCCCAACAAAGTATATGAGAGACAGGGTTGGAATAACTTTGTTCCCTTCCCTGTGCCAAGCACACATTCCTCCCAACAGGATCCAGACATAGTTCCTGCCTTCAAGGAACCCATATATTTATGCAGTGTGATATGTGTTACTGCTATGAAGAGTTCTGTGCAGTGTCAACACTCCACACCTGTATCTGAAAATTTGATTAAATCAGAAAAATAAGTTGGAAGCCAAAACACCACAGAATGAAGTGCTTAGTTTTACCAATCATTCACTGAATGGAATAAAGTACTTGGCCATCTTCCCCTTCCCTTAACCAATCTATCATTTGTTAAGGAGGAACTCCCTATGTGGGGAGAAAGAAGTATATTTTCTTCTGCTATGGTCAAAAGATACATACGGGGCTGGCACTGTGGATCAGTGGTAGAGCACTCCCCTAGCATGTGTGAGTCACTGAGTTCGATCCTCAGCAACCCATAAAAATAAAATAATAAAATAAAGATATTTTGCCCACCTATTACAAAAAAAAAAATTAAAAAGAAAAAATATATACACTCCATCCAAATACATTTTCTTCTATTTATTTTTGAAATGAAGATTATTTTGTTTGACCCAAATCACAATTACCCACAGCATAGCTTGATATCTCACAATTCTTTTTATATTAATGAAATATTATAAAGAATGTTTCTTTGTTACCTTTCTTCCAATGGCTCCATTCTGTTTTTTTGGTGGTGGAGGTTCAAAAATGCGTTGTTGCTGCTGGGGTGGAAGTGTAGAGTACAGTGGAATGATTTTAATGTCACCAACTTCAGGACCCAAATCATCAACCTCGCGCTTTATTCTTTTACAGGCTTCATCAATTTCCTACAAAATAAGTTTTGAGTCTAAAAACAAAAATACTGAACATTTCTATGCAGTTTATTTTAAGTATACGATGTGCCAGATACCCTATTTTCAATGTATTAACCGAAACTATTTTAGCAATTTCAGTGGGATTTCCAAAACCACCTCAAAAATGTTGATTTCTCTATTCAATTGAATATGTAGCTACCTTATTTGCATTCTACACCCCTTTTCTTGAAGAGTCAGATTTCCTAATTAATTCTGAACAAATTGTACTAAAATTGAAATTTCTCACCCAGGAATATTTAACTGCACTTGTGACCTTTTCAATTTTCACAATCTAAAAGAAATTGATGTGCTAGATATTTTAAATAAGCCAATTAGGCTTTAATGTCACGTATCACTAATGCAATTATATGCAAGATTTGCTTCATTGTGCCTAATGAGAACAAACACCTTTACAGTATCAACATAGATATTTAAGAACTAGGCTAACCCAAATATCGTAGGGCAGCTTCAAAATTTTCCCTATCACCTAAATCTATTCCAATTCACTTTTATTCAAATAAAAATGTAAAGGGAGGAGACATAATGAATAATACTGAGAAGAAGGGAGGAGTGGCCAGGGATGGTTAAAGGGTTTAACATATGGAGGGTAGAGTATACAGGGGGATAAATGTTACCTAACCCTTACTGAAACAATAATTCACCTTGGAAAAAAGAACATTAAGGTTAGTTAGAGTTAGGGTTATTATAATACTATAAAATAGTAGGTAGTCTAACCAATGAACAACCCAACCTGAGACTATCCTCATTAATTATCTGTTATTCATAAGACAGACTGATTCAAAGAGGGGTAATTTCAGGTGATTTTACAACAAACTAGAATTATTTTCCTTAAAATGACTTTAAATCCAAGTACAACTTTGCATTAAAGAATACAAAGTTCTTGGATATATTAAGAAAAACATTGTTTTCACCCACCTCAAACACATAACTTTATATATATCATTTAAGAAAACTGGTATCTGTCTCAAAAACTGTGACACCAGAAAAATCACTACAAAGAACCTGATATTAACAGTGTCCTCTAAGATCCCAAGCTTCCAGGAGAAAATGAAAATATAATGCTATTCATCAAAAGAACATTAACAAAGGAAACAAGTATTTACAAAGAAAATTGCTTCCGAATGCTGAATCTAGATGAGAATGCCCCCTGCTGGTATGCAAATACAAAATTAAGATCGCTACCAAATTAAATTTTTGAACACAAATACAAAAATCACACTTCCAATATTTAGAGTATCTGCAATTGTTAATTTTACCAAAAACACAACTGGAAAATAAATGTTCAAATGTCATATAACATCTTAAAAAATTAACAGCCTAAATCATATATTTGCTTTAAGACATCAGTATTTTAAATAATTACAAATTGGAACTAATGTGTTCAGCCATGTATGGAGCTAAAACAAAATGTTGACATCAGGGATATAAATAATCCTCTGAAGTGAAAGGAAAAAAATCCATATCACTTGTGTTTTTATATAAATAAGGTTCTAAACAGTCTTTAAAATTCCACAATACATTTTCCCTCAAGTTTAACCATTCTTAGTCAAAACTATCAGTTTAGAATGCCATTAAACTCTCCTACAATCATCAGAAAGACAGAAATGGCAGATTCTCTTCCCAATCAGTAGCCATCTGCTTGGTCGTGAAGAGTTTCTGACTTGAAGAAAAAGACTTGCAGCTTTACAAGTATGTTAGTTAATTAAATTGGAACTTACGAATTCATTAAATGCTGAAAAAGCATATTACTAAGAAAAATTATGTGCTGCTCAAGGAATGAAGGATCTGAGAATCTTCATATCTTCAAGCATCCACTTATAAATATTTGGTACGGCAATTACAATCTCCTACCTGATCCAGTAGTATATAACTTGCCTGAGGACTTCTATCTTGATAACACTTGGTCCAGATTGATTATTTATTATTTTGCAGTAGTGGAGATGGGGGGGGGGGGGACAATCTTCCACTGAGTGACATCCCCATACCTTTTTATTTTTGAGAAAGATTTTCTAAGTTGCCAAGGTTAGCCTCAGACTTGGCAAATCTCCTGCCTCAGCCTCCCAAGTCAATGGGATTTTTTTAGGCATAGTCCTAAAACACGAACAGCTTAAGTCCAAATTGTATGCACTGAAATAATAAAAACATTCTAGATTTCCAATTTTCACCAATTTAAACTGGATGCGTGCTCTCTCCCACATTAGCTCAGATGACTTCAGGAGCACCAATGTTTTTAGAAAGTGATTAAAATGGTAACGTCTTTAAAAAAAAATCTTTCAAATTTCACAAGATTACTAGATTTCAAGGAAGCTCTTCAAATTTATGAAGACAAGTATCAACTTCCCAGAATCTACCATTTAACCTACCAACTAAAAATACCAAAGTTTCACCCAAAAGGGAGAAACAGTAATGTTTTATTTATCTTTATATCATATCTACTAAACAAAATCAATAAAATCCACCTTCTTCCCAAAAGTCTCCAAATTCAAGACTAGGCATCTAAAGAGAACTTTACACAGCTATAGTTCACAACTACAGTATCACTTTATTTTGTGAAAGATATACTCCAGTACACATATGAAAACCATTGGGAATACTGCCTTTTTTTCCCCAGCTAGAGAAACCCTTTGAGGTCCTTACCATGAGGCTATCTGATACTTCTGATATGCTTGGTTATCTGCCCATAATGACTACTTTAGTCATTTAAGAAAATACACTATGCACTTTAAAAGAAGTGATTTAGAGACCATACGCAAGAGAACAAAATGAGTACCTCAAAAGTGAGTTACAACATGTCATTTATATGCCATCAAAAAAAATATTTAGTACTCCTGCTTACAAAATGTAAGGAAATTTCCTAATCAAAATGCATAGGAAGGATGACCAGTACACCAAGAAGGTAACTCTGGGAAACTGAATTTGCAACACACCTATTTTCCAAAAGGACAATTATATTTCTCTACAGGGAATGACTCTGCAACCTCCTAGGGGATATTTTGTAATGTCTGCAGACATCTGGTTTTCACAACCAAGGGAAGAAATAGTATTGCATCTGATGCGTAAAGCATTGATATTGATGTTCTATAATACATATGGAATCCACATCAAGAGACCGCGCTCTAAAGAAAGGAAATTAAGGCCAACAAATTATAAATCACAAATGATCAAGACAAACCAGAAGAAATCCAAAGATTAAAAAAAAATTACTCAACATTCATAGCTCTTAACAATGACACCTGCTCAAAAATTATCTACCAAATATCCCTGTAGAATGTGAACATAAATGAGAATTCACATTTACTGCAGAGATGTTGCTGCTTAGCAGACCTTTGGTATCTGAGACAAATGGCAGCAATTTCTCTTAACAATGTTTAGGCTGTCATTATCGTATCATAGGCATCATACTAAAGTGACCCTTAAACCAAAAGGACATAAAAATGGTCCCAGGAGTTTACAGAAGATGCAGATTCCTACATTTCATCCCCAAACTTCATCTGTTAGAGCAAGTTTGGAAAAGAGACAAGAATTTGCTTTGTTTTAAAAGAATTGTCTTCCAGAAGCGGGCAATCTACCACACCTGAGGAAAAAAAAGTTCCAGAAGAGAAGTCAGATCTTTTGGGGTGCCAAAACACATTAAGTTTTTCATTCATCTAAGATCTCAGTTGTCAGGTTCTTTTATCAGAGATAACCTTTTAAAAATGTAAAAGCAATTCTTAACCAGTGGGCAATGCAAATACAAAAACAGGATGTGGGTCAGTAAGTGCTAACTATTTAAACTTAGATACAATTAAAATTTAGTCTCTCCTCATACCAGCCACCTTGCAATGCTCAAAAGCCCTGTTTCTTGGTGGCGATCAGTGAAAAGTGCAAATATAGAATGGTTCCAGCAGTGCAAAAAGTTCTGTTGGACCTGCTCTAGAACCTGACACTAAGACATGAAGGAAAGTCAGCACCACCAGCATGCTTCTTAGAGGCAGGTTCTCAGGATTCACTAAGACCCACTGAATCAGAATCTCCAAGTTGTCTAAGTGATTTGCATGTACATTAAAGAGCACATACTAGAAAATTCTAGTGCATTGTAGAAAATTCACAAAACTCAACAAAACACTTTAAGAAATCCTTTACAAAAACATTTTCTAAAACTGCTTTATCCAAATAGTTTTTCCTGAACTTCTTTAGCCACTTGAGAACGTCAGAACACATGTCTAAAATCACCCTATTGGAAGAGTTTAGAACATATCAAAATGAGGTAAATTCTAAAGAAGACATGCTATCCTCCCAATTCTCAAAGAGTACATGGAAGATAAAAGAAAAAATAAGGTTTTTTGATGATTGATTGGCACTTAAGTCTACACACAAGCTAAATAACTGATGAAGACTGCCTGAAATCATAGCAGCTGTGATGCAAATTCATGTCCCAGTTTGCTGGCCTTTCCAAAGTGAAGATACAATTTGCTAAATCTTGGAATTCTAAAATCATTTAACACTCAGGATAATTAACCCTAACACAAAAGCATTAGTGGTTTAAAAAGTATTCCTAAGAGTAGAAAGAAAAACAGTTACAAATTTTATATATTAATTTTATATATAAAAACGGTTACAAATTTTATATATCAATATGAAGAAAAAATGTCACAATAAGAAAACTATGACTAATATATGACAAATTGTTTAAAGTTGCCATTTAACAGAAATGATAGGCCAAAGGCTAATAATAACGGTACCTCTTGACCAGTTAAAAAAAGTAGAAGATCTCCCTCCTCCTCTTCACACATATGTATCTGGATCACTGTTCGAATTGCTGCTTCAAGATAATCTCTCTCTGGTTCTGGAGTATAAAAGATCTCAACAGGATGCGTGCGGCCAGGAATAGTTAAGAGAGGACAGTTATCAAAGTAAATCTGGAATTTTCCCGCATCTAGAGTAGCACTCATAACTATAACCTAAAAGAAAACAGTAAATTACTTGAGTCACCTTTAAGCTCTTTCATGGCCTCAAAGAAAAAAACAGAAAAGTATTGATTTACTGTTCTATATACAGTTATAAAGAAAACGATAAAGATCCTTAAATAAACCACTTTAAAAATGAAATACAGAAAGACTGAGGTACAGTAAAAGCTTTTTATTCAAAGATATTTAGAAATATCTAGTTAAGTAAGTAAATTACAATTACCTTGAAACAATACCAAATGAAAGTTTGTGAAAGAACTAATGGAAAACCATGTTAATGTCATGATTATCGCTACATTTATTCAAACAAAACATGTTTCCACATGAAAAAAAAAAGAAAAGAAAAACTGCAATATTAACTAGTGGACCAGGTGTAAATTTTCTCACTTCTTCCAAATCATCTTTAATACACACATCCTTAAAAAAAAAAAAAATCCTAAAATAAGCAAGGATCTTCTATACTTGTTGTACAAAGGCAGAGCAAAAAAAAGTCTTTTCGGGTACAGAACTTCATGATTATGCAGTCACACCCCCCATACAAATCATATATCATATAAACTAATAAAATTTTACTGTAAGTCTCCCTCATACATCATTCCACTAGAATTCTTAATTCTTATTTTAAATGAGATTTCTCCACTGAAACCCTGACAGCTCATCCATAATTTTTAATAGTGATAGTACTTATACGGTGCTTGTACAGCACACATACTAACAAGGAATAATGAGATGATGAGTTTTAAGTTTCAAAGTATGGTACACGCACACAAGAAAGCAAAAAGGGGAACTTTCTAAACTGTGGGTTAAAAATGTAAAAAAAAAAAAATATATATATATATATATAAAAACTATTCAGACAGTTAATCAACCTTAATCAACATAATAACACTGGCCAAGGTACAAGTGGTAAAGAAGGGGTTAAAAAAATAAAACAAAAAAACAAGATTTCTGAGGAGCTGATCGTCCGGGATGTCTATGTTGGAAGACAGACATAAATCTGAGGGATAAAAACTGATCCTTTAAGGAGGTACCTGCACTTAATGATGAATAGAGTGACTAGTATGATCAACAAAACAAAACAAAATGTTAGAATATGAAGAATCAGATGGGTTAGAAATTAGAAAGATTTGGTTTTAAAATACATTACTAAAAAGTAGGAGAAATATAAGTGAAGTCTAAAATGGAGCCACATCAAAGTAAAAACATAGGCAGTACTTGGACACTACTTTTAGAAGTTATTTTTTAAAAGAGTTGATTAATGATCAGGATATTTCTCACTTTAATACATGCATACACACAAAATGAACTAAACAGGTAAAGAAAACTACTTCACCTTTAAGTCTGATCTCTGTCTTACAACTTCTTTTAAAACACCCATGAGAATATCTGTAGCCAGTGTTCTTTCATGAGCTTCATCAAGAATTATCACACCATAACGTTCCAGGAGGGGATCGTTCATGGCTTCACGTAGTAACATCCCATCAGTCATATACCTATATTCACAAAGAACATGTTGGTCAAGGTTCATTTAGGTCATTTTAAAAGAAAACTTGAAAACAGAGAGATGAAACAAAGACATTTGATAAATAAAAACTAAAGTTCTTCAACCAGGTACACTGATGCACACCTATAATCCCAGTGACTTGGGAGTCTGAGGCAGGAAGATCAAGTTTCTCAAGTTCAAAGCCAGTCTTGGCAATTTAGCAAGAACCTGTCTCAAAAAAACGAAAAAGGTGTAGCTTGGTGATACAGCGTCTCTAGATTCAACCCCCAGCATAGGTGGGGACAAGGGAGGACAGGACTTTCCCCCAAAAAATGTTATTTTTTCACGATTAATTACAAAATTAAGCTTCAAGAGAATGTCTTAAGAGCACACACCAAAGAAGCTATACATCATAAAATCTTCTCAAATACTGCAATGTACTGAAAAACACAAAATATTCCTGATTATGGACGGCAATGACCACACAGGTTTCATACAAATGCCAAATTGGACACTTAGATATAAATGAATTTCTTAAAAATAATCTTAGACGTAAATATTCATCATGCAAAATAAAACCAATAAATCATTTTCAGTTGCTTTAAGACATCACACCACTAAAATGTTACCACATGCAAATGCACATTTCAAAAAAGTAAAGCCCTAACAATTCTTAAAGCTCACAGGCTCAGGTTCTTGTTTGAAAGGGGCTCAGAGAATACGTCTACCATTTTCCCCCCTGAAAAAACACCTTAATGAAGCATAAAAAGAAATCATTCATAAAGGTTTTAGGACTGAGGGGCAGCAACAACACTGTGGAAATGCTGGTACGTAAATGGAATATAAAAGGCAAACAACATAAGAATGATTAATGAACCAAAGAGAGGGAAACCAGGATTAGGAATGGCTCAAAAGAAGGCAGTTAATATGGAATCTAAGCATCATAGGAAAAGCACCATGTAGATTAAGTATCAGCCATTCATTCCCAGTCCATTCCACTCTGCTAACACTCATACAAAACAATTATATCCTTGGTTTGGCCCATGGACAAAACACAATACGCCTTTAAATGCTGAATTCACCGTTCATTCAGTAAATAAAAGCCCATGATTTTATTTACAGATTTAAAAGCAGCAGAAATTATCTGAAATCATCATTTATGACTTCACCCTCTAGCTCTTTTTTCATGATTAGTCTAACCTAATCTTTCACAAACCAACTTGATATTTTTAGCTAATGCCATCTGCTGGAGCAGTAAGTTCAGCAAACTGGCAAGCAGTGTACAAGAGAAGTGAATCCCTCTCTTTACTTTACTAAAACTTAACTCTAAATTTAACCAATTTTTGGGCAAACAAGTCCATTTCGTCCCAATGGTATATTTCCTATCTTCTACTTTGGTGGTGTTATTTTTTAAAAACCAACAACCTGGACTAGGTAACGTATAACCTACAAGATTATTTTATTAAGATTGTGAAAGAAAAAACACTGCCAATTAAAATATGACTCAATGCCTTAAAGTCAGTCCAACACAGTGCATGAGTCAGCTACACTATGGCCTCTAGAGCCTTTGGAATTTCTTTGATCTATTTGAGGACATTTGGCAGTTTGTGCCTTTGGATGTACTACTGACACAAGGCCAGCAATCCTCTTGCACATTATCTCAATGGCAAAACATAATCCACTTGTGGGTAACTTCCTTAGTTTCAACAGAACTAATTTGTGGCTTTAAAGAATAAATGTTTGCATTCGAGCAAATACTATTTTGCCCAAATACTAGAAAATTTATATCCTATCACTGTTTCTCAACTTTCCAGATACTCAATAGCTAGCTATTCATTCAACATAGACTCCTAGGGTGACATTTTTGAAGGCATTTTAATTAGCTAATTCAGTACGTGTAGTCCCAATAACTAACAATACTCAAATGAAGTGATAACATATACAGCCAGATCAAGTGCAAGCATTCACAAGCAATGGGAACCATCAAACTGCCCCCAATTATAACGATCCCACATAAGATATGCATCAATTTGGACTTTAAAAATGGGGAAGGGGGAAAAAAATCACAAAACTAATAATACAACTTGAACTTGAAAATTTCTTTAAAAAACTCTTTAAAAAACCACTCTATTTTGATCTTTTTTCCTCTGCCCATTTCTCAAGCGTTAGGCAACCACAACATGGAGATACACAGAAGCATAGCCATTCTTCTGCATTTTTCCTAAGAGGAAATGAACATCACAAATCAGTTAATGGAACTATTATTTGCCATGCTTTAATCAACAACCATGTTTATTATAAGTACTAAATTAAATGGTCAACCACATTCAAACCCTGTCTGTCAGATTCCGGAGAAATTCCTAATGTTTCCTGATTAATCACCCAGTGATACAAACCATGAGATGCTGCAGTTAAATATCTCCTACATGACAAAATATGTGAAGTTTACTAACAAGTGAAGCTTATTGTCTGAAGAACAGATTTTACAAAAAATGCCAGTTCTAAGGTTGGAAGGTCAAGAGAGTCAAATGTGCTTCTTTTCCAATGAAAACACCTGAATAATAGCAGTTAACTTTTCCAGAGTCTCAAAACCAGTTAAATAGCTTATTAAAACTAGTTTATATGTTATATTGATTTCCAATCTTAGGTGTGCTATGATAGCACACTCCTACACTAGCACACTTGTCCTAAAAACTACTATAAAGGAACACACCTACATGTGTGTATATCAACAAAAAGGTACCTATAGAAAGATATGACCAAGTTCTAACCTCTGGTACCTATGAATGTGACCTTATTAAAAATCAGAAATTTTGCAGATGTAGGTAAGTTAAAATCTTCATATGAGATCGCAAACATTTATGGTGCTCTCTAAACCCAATCACACATATCCTTAATGAAAAGAAATGAGAGGGAAATTTGAGACACAAAGAGTAGCCAGGTGAAGATGGAGAAAGAGACTGGAGATACATAAGGCA
The DNA here is from genome assembly GCF_048772815.1 of Callospermophilus lateralis. Classification (NCBI taxonomy): domain Eukaryota; kingdom Metazoa; phylum Chordata; class Mammalia; order Rodentia; family Sciuridae; genus Callospermophilus; species Callospermophilus lateralis. The sequence goes on from NC_135312.1 coordinate 18,350,581, forward strand.
AGGAATAACAAGGACTGCTTGTTGTCATCAGAAGCTAGGAAGGAATCATGAAATGAAAGGCTCTTCTCTCAGGATCTCCAGAAGGAACCAACTCTGTCAATGCAATGCTTCTGAATCCCTGGTCTCTAGAATTTAGAGAATAAATTTGTTAATTTAAGACTAAAGCAAGAAAAAAAAAAAAAGAGTACTTGATCATGTGCTATACTGCTAAATTTAAGAAACCCTTTGCTTGAGAGAGAGAGGAGAGAAGAGAGAGAGAGAGAGAGAGAGAGAGAGAGAGAGAGATATCAATCTGACACATAGCAGATAAAAGACATAACAAGGAAGATACTGGTGGTCCTAAAAGCCACAGACCATTTCCCTTTACCTAAGTCAAGTTTTACTACCTTTCTTACTAGTAATAAATATTTACCCAGGCTAAAAGATGAGTCATAATTCTAAAGTTTTAATAATGGATAAGTAAACAAAAATGGTACAAGACAACCAAACTTGAAATGATCTATTCACTTAAAGACATAAAAATTATCTGCAACTTATTAGAAACAGAAAACTTGTGCCTCACCCGATTTACTTAATCAAAAATTTTGAAGGTGAGGCATAGCAATCTGTGTTTTAACAGAACTGTTAAATTCTATACACTAGACTGTCTTAAACTCTTGCTAAAGTTTAAGGCAGTCTAAATTAATAAAGTTAAACAAGAGGCATATTAAACAAATAGATGCCTAATGTAGCATCAGATCCCCTTGAATTAACTCATAATTCAGATAATCATGCACTGTTTAATTACTGAAATAAACCCAAAACTCAAAGTGCTGATAGCACCATCCTAGCTTAACAGTATTCCAATCACTACATGCAGAAAGAGTAACTACAAGCTAACCAATTCTGATCCAGCCAGATGACATCACCAATTCTGAACAAAGCATAGTAATGCATTACATCCTTCACATATATTATTTATAATTTTGTACTCATGTATTTTTAAATTTTTGAAACATCCCATTCCTTTGGCTTAAGGAAAAATCATAAACTAAGAAAAACATTCATATTTTTCTAAATGAAAATCAAACAAGGGCTGGGGATATAGCTCAGTTGGTAGAGTGCTTGCCTAGCATGCACAAGACCCTGGGCTCAACCCCCAGCACCACAAAAAAAAAAAAAAAAAAAAAAAAAACACCAAACAAGTTATTTAAAAATTTAATAATAAACAGTATATATAAATTATTCCTCACTTTAGTGTCAATGATAAATGTTGCGACTATGAGTGGAAAAACATTAACTACACAGGGAAGTAAGCCCCAATAGCTCAATGTTATGTTAGGTTATTTGGTATAGGTGGCAAAAGGAGTAGTAAGAGAAATTACCCTAAACCTTATGAATTCCTTCCCAACCAAATCCAGATTGGGCAAAGATGCTTAAAATAAAAACACAAAAGTAGAATATAAGAATTAAATAACTTAAAACAAGCTTGGGCAGGTTATGTTGTAAAGCCTGGGATATCATATAAAGCCGTAAGTTCAGTACTTGATCAAAATCAAAAAGTTTTTTCATTACCTGTAAGAAATAAATGACAACCTGGTCAAAAATTGCAATTTATATCCAAAATGCTATTTTGTTAAGAGCTTCTACAAATCAGTAAGAACCAACCACAGAAAGATAAGTAAAGAAACCAAACAAATACCAATTTTTATCAATTGTATGATACTGTATGTTTTGTCAATTTTCTCTGAAATTTGATATGCATTTCAAAATACCACCTTATAAACTGCTGCCAACCAGATAGCAATCCTTCTCAACAAATGAAAAAAGCATCAGTCTCAGATCCCCAAAAATATACAAATGGCTAATACATACCTATAAGATGCTCAATTTCATACAAAAGAAATGCAAATTAAAACTATAAGGAGACTACATTTTTCACTTACAAGATTGACTAAAGATAAATTTTACTAAGCTATATCAGGAAAGGCAAAGAAACAGACACTCATCTGCTCATTCCTTACTGGTGGGAGTAGATAAAATCTTCATGAAGGGCAATCTGGCAAAAGCTGATAAAATTCAAGCAAAACCTTTTTGATCCAACCAATTTCACTGAGGGAGTTCATTTCACATATGCCAATGTGTAAAAACTGTGCATACAAAGTTGTAAGAGGGTGCTGAGGACACCAACTGTTTCTAATAGCAAAAATTGCAAAATATTAATCAATCAGATTAGTCAAACTAGAAGACAATAAAAAATGCCAGGCAACCATTAATAAAAGAGTGAAACAACTTGATATTACTGTTCTAGAAGAATCGCACAGCACAAAAACAAAAAATCTGTTCTGAAAATCCTAGTTAGTGCTATTCCCATAGTGTCAAGAGTTTGGTTGCTTTTCAAGTATAGACTCTATTCTGGTATAACTAACTATGCAGATAACTCAAAATTGTATCTAAAGATCTAAAACATGCATCCACATCGCCCAAAGAAATTCTTGGATGACTTCAAAGGTTGGCCATTTTCTTACTGATTTGTAGGAGCTCTTAACAAAATCAGCACTTTGAATACTAAATGCAATTTTTGACCAGTTTCTCATTTGTTTCTTGGCCATATTGTTTCGGATAATGAAACTTGCATTTCGATCAACTACTGAACTTACCACTTTTATGACAAATTACAAATTATTACATTTGACATGAAATGATAGCCTCTAAGCACAGAAAAGAGAAATTCTACATATGAACCTTAAGTATTGCATACTTTAGAAAAAATGAAAAAGATGAGCCTCTCACACACACACACAAACTATCAAATGTGCAAGACAATTCTTAAAGATTGGAAGGGGTCTAGAATTCTAAAATTTCAAAACTGAATTCTCTCTCTCCTATTCCAGAAAAGCCACACTTATGTATTTTTTTAAGTATTCCGAGTTAAAATCCACCTTAAGAACCACATTTTTTTTTTCTTTTTTGAGACAGGATCTCACTAGGTTGCTGAGGGCCTTGCTGAAGGAACTAGATATTTTTTTAAGCAAAATGGAATTCTAAACAAAGGGCCTCAACAAAATGATGTTGACCCAATATTAATAAACTGATGTATAAATAAGTTTTATATTAAAATAAACATTTAAGGTATATATAAATTTCCTATCTGCCACTGAGTTTTTAGATTAACACACTACATTATAGTTAATTTGAATATGTATCATAAGACAGAATGGTTACAGTCAGGCCCTACGGCCCCAATTTAGGATGGTTAGACTTTATAATAACAGGCTTACTGGAATGTAAATTAATGATATAAAAGATAAACTTTGATCCATGTGAACATAGCAGTTTATGAAAAGACATTTTGTTTTTAAAATATTAAAATCTCCTGATTAATAGCCTAACCAAGGTATAGGCATTCAGACAAGGCACATTTATTTTATGTGTATGTGTATACATATCACAACCAATTAAAAAAAAATCAAACCACTTCTTTGGAAATAATATGTCAATGAAGACTCAATGTATTTAACACCATATTTCTGGTGAAAAATAAATATTCTCATCATAATGATTTAAATCATAATTCACACCACTGTTTTCCATAATCAACATAAGGACACCATAGTAACTACTAGTTCAAAGTGACTCAGCATTTCAATAGGACCCATACATTCCTATGGATGTTTTACATAGGCTCAAGTTCAATTTGACATATTCTCAGCAACAATATTACACTGTAGGAGCAACACCAATCACCATAACCACAAAAGCAACATAATACTGATTACAGTAAAAACTACTGTATGTAAATGGTCACAAGAAAGATGTAGTATTTTGAACACCTTGGAATCTCTTGTTTTACTGTTCTAAATACAATAAACTAGACAAAAAGAATATATCAAATATCCTTTGTAATATGTGTGGATTCATTCTTAGCTAATATGTTTAAGACACCAGAACTTAAACCTCTGTTATGGCCAACAGCTAAAATATATTTAGTTATGTTTCAGAGCCAGACACCAAATCAAGCAAAAAAAAAAAAAAAAGAGCATAAGAAATCAATGATAAAAAGTAAAGCGACTAAAATTTTCCCAAAATTCATTTCCAACTCTTCAAACTTTCACAAGTGTTGAAGGAAATGCCTTCACCTTCTCCACAGCACTTACAGAAAGCTGAGATGAATGTATCAATTCTGTTCAATATTTTCTAAGATGTCACACTGTGCAAAGAAAGCCTTCTAAAATTAATCCCTTACAAGTGTATAAGTTTATACACAAAATTTGAATGTAATAAGGAGTAGAAAATCAAGTTAACATCTGATGCATTAACAAAAGCCAAAAAATTTTTACTTCTAGGGTAATAACTTTCTTGTTTCTGTTTAAGAACTGCTTAAAGTGGTAACCAACCACTTTGATTTTTTACTCCAATAACATAATTGCTACACTTGAATGAGAACAATGTTGAACGTCTACCATATAACAGATGTTCAATAAATTAGTTTGTAACTTGTCTTTAAATTACCACACCTGTTTTCACTTCTGACCTCCAGCCTTAGAATATATGGCTTCATTCATTCCACAATGTCAAGTTTGAATTCAATTAACCCTTCTCAATTACAATTCAACTACTGTATTAAAAGGAACTTCATTAAACTGCTTTTATAAGTTCCTTTCTTGTTTTTATTAGCTAATTAATAAGAACCAATAATTTCTCAAGCTGGAAATCTCCACTACCAGCAGCAATGCTGGGTGAAACACTGCTAACTTGAGTATCAGAAAATTATTCTTAAGGGTTACATACAAATTAACATGAATCTCAGAACAACCCCATAAGGTAGTTATAATTTCCATCTTCTGAAAAAGCAGTAAGTACAGGAAGGTTAATTAACAGTCAAAATCATACTGCTAAGTGGCAGAGCTAGGACACAACTTAGGTACTGTGACCCCAGAGGCAGTGTTCTGGGATCTACTTTCAGTTCTCGTATCAAATCATCTATTTTTATATGAGGGTGCCTGTTGAACAACCACTCTGAAATTCTGTAGTAGTCCTTAAACAGAACTGCTTCAGAGTATTGTTTCCTGGGGCACAAAAAGAATCTGACAGGGACATGAAAGAATCTGCTATGGCCATGCCTTACAATGACAGTGCCCACCTTAAAGGTTAATGCACCCTCCAGCTCCTTACTGTAGTAGTGTTTTTATTAAGCTCGTATTTGTTAAAATACTCTGGTATTCTCTTTCATCTTCTTGCCTACAGAGATTCTTTTATTTTATTTAGATTAAAAACAAATTCTACATGTTTATGATCCAAATTGTATGGAAACACATTCTTTGGCTGGTCTGTTCAAAACTTATCTCACTCAAGCTTTCCAAGGGACAGTTTATCACACCCTGAAATCCCAGACTGTTCATCTCTCTAGTCATTCAATTACATTTCAACCAATCTTCTTGTCTTTACCTTTTCTTGCCTTTTTAGCAATTTGCCCTGAAGTTACACACCAGATAAACATCTCAAGGTGGTACACAGTCTTACAGAGCTAACACACATGTTCTCTAAAAGCTGCTCTGGTTCATAAACTTTATCTCAGATGGGGTCCTTGGTGTTGTAAAATTCCAAATTTCAAATGAATCTGACACCCCAAATGGAAAAACTTAGGGAGGGAAAGGCAAATTATATATACTATACCCCATTCTTCACAAAAGAAATTTTAACAAAGTCAGAGAAAATGTCTTTTCATGAATCATCTATCCATTTGTCATGACTATGCTTAAGTCATCCAAATTCTACAACATAGTGACAAAATTTCAAACTCCTGTTATGACTTTAACTTCCTCAGATTAAAAATGAATAAAGGTTCTATTTGTTGTGTGCATGGCAAGTACACACAGATACAGACACAAACCCCATTCCCTGTGTTTATGGTTTAATGAAGCAAGAAAGACCAAAAAGGCTATCTTCAATCATCTATCTATACATGGTACACAAACTAGTCCTTTAGCATCTTAAAATTGATCTGATATGAAAAGGCGGACTTAGACAAATCAGTTGGATATTTAAAGAATATACAGTAGGTGTAGGACTGTCGGACCTTCTCAAGTAAAGGTCATAATTTTTTCCATTCAGAAAACAAAGTTTAAAAAAAAAAAAAAAAAAAAAACACCACTGTTCCATCTGCTTGGAACGCACTCACCCTGCACCCCAATCCCTGTTCTGGCTGGTACTACTTTTGTTTTAGGCCTTGATTTAAATACACACTTCTCTTTTCCAAATTGAATCGAATCCTCAAAGCATACTTCCATGTATTCTATTTTGGACTCTATCTCAATTGGAAATTTTATATTTATACTTGATTTGCTTTATGGGGACAAGAACCAGATTTCTTTTTTGTTACTATACCTAGCACTGCTCAACCTACACAAAGTACTCAATTAAATGACTGAATGACTAAGCATTACATGGTACATAAGTGGATTGCCTTGATATCAAAACACCTCAGTAATTTTGCAGCTTTGGAATAAAACAAAAGGCATATCCCCTAAAATAACAATGAAACTGGCTACCAAATTAACAATCAAATATTGTGTTTCTTCACAGGCACAAATTATCAAGCCACTGCCTTCCCTAAAAATTAATCGGCTCATTGGTAGAGCAATGCCTGGCATGCCCAAGGCTCTGGGGTTCAATCTCCAGCACCACAAAAGAACAAACAAAAAGCTCATCTGCCTCAAAAAAAGTGATGAATTTCTTAAATCATGTACAACTGCAAATGCTGGGGATATAGCTCAGTAGGTAAGGTGCTTCCCTTGCATACACAAGGCACTGGGTTCAATCCCCAGCACCATAAATAAATAAATCCTGTAGAGCTACAGTAGTTGGAACTACAAAATGCTTCTTAAAATCCACTGCAGAAGTGCTAGATGCCATCGATACCTTCTCCGTTCCATGAGAATAAATTAAGATTTTTTACTGACCAGTCACAAACATGGCATGGTATCATTGTGTTTTACTATCTGATCTTCTCTTCTTTAGAGCCATCTCAATTGGGCTGCCCCACCCCCCAAATTTCTAACTAAGACAGCAACAGGAAAATAAATATGTTGCATAAGTTTAAGAAGTAAAGGATGGGAACAAGCAAATACCTAACAGAACACAAAAACCATTTAGCAACTTGTCCACTGGGACTGAGTAGCTACTAACGACTTCAAAACCAGAGCATGCACTAACTTATATGAGATCTGATCCTCTGAAAACAGCACAATATTAGACTCATCATCTATCCATATGTATCTCAAACCATGAAGAAACTACCTTGGACTCTGTGTACAATTAAAAAATACACCAATGTGGCTATTCTCAAAAAAACTCTTAAATTCTGAGTCCTTCAAGCAAAATCTTCAGAGAATATTTTGATGAATGCATTCTTCCTACCCGATTAACTATATAACTGATTTCAGTCAGTTACAACTTTAGATGTTTATAACATGTTGGTTCTTAATGGGTTGATATGTGACTATGAAATACACCAAGGGAATCATAAACCACTGTTCTTAATGAAGTATTCTTATCAGTCAAAACTGCCATTAGTCCTCTTCATATTAAGTAAGAATTACACTGGAAATTTTAACGTTTCCTTTTAAAGCAATTTAAAATAATATATACCCTTTTACTAATATAATGTCACTTAAAAACAACACTGGTTACTCCCTACCTTAAGGAGGAACATTAATAAATTTACCCTGTCTGGAATAAATTTTCTTGAAGAGGTTTAGTTATAGATAACCTTTGGGAACTGCTCCACAAGAAAACATCACAATGTTAAACATACATTTTACTTATGTATATTTATATTGTCACTCCCTACTAAAAACTTAAAATCTTGCACAAGCCGTACTCCTTACTAGACAGACACACAAACACATACACACCTCTAATACTGGTAACTTTCTCACATTTGATTTCTAAATTCCAATCTTAACTGTAACTTGCCCAAATATGATACAGCGAATCAAATGTCAGAAAGGTATGCCTACTAAAGACAAGTAAAATTTTACTCTATTTTCTTCAAGTCCTAGACATTATCTGTACTTTATAGTAGTATCAAATGAGCTATGATTTCACATAATTATTGTCAATTACAATGTAATTACAAACAACCAATAAATAATGTGATCACTAAAATTTATTTAGTTAATATGGATACAGATAGATCCATCAACAAAGACTCATGTCATTGACCACGTAACATTTTGTTCCAACATGCCTTTTTTTAAAACTTTGGGAAATTGCATTGTGACACAGGTTATTTGTTATGTTTACAGTACTGGGGATTGAACTCAGGGCCTTGTACATGCTAGACAAGTACTCTACTCCTGAGCTAGATCCCCTAGCCCTGTGAGAAATAGCATTCAAATGACACAGAAGTTAGTATGAAAACTTCCTCCAGAATTTATCCAGACCTTAAGCACTATTTCATGGATGTACTCCACAGTACAGGCCAATACCATGACCATGACAGCCTTGAACTTGCAATCTCAGCCTCCAGAGTAGCTGGGATTACAGGCATTTGCCACTGTGCCCATCAAGAAATAAGCTTTTTAAATAACTTAAATGTCATACAAATGCAGATAAACAAAAGCAATAAGGGAAAAAAAAAGAGATTTTTAAAGAAATGACTATCCGGAAATATATACCACTTGTGCAGAATGCAACTATATAAAATGAAGAAAACATTTTTGTCAAGTTAAAACATTCAAAAAGACCAGTATGACCACATGTACCACAGCTATAAAGAGGAACCAACACACACCTTCAGGTGCCCCGAGTACATTACATAACAAGATTTGGCCTTTTAGTTCATTATGTATGCATATCAAGATCTGCAAAATTAACATTAAAAGTCCCTTGCCCACAATTAAATCATATCCCATCTTACTCACACATCATTCTTTCTAACAGTAGCTGTCCTTCTACAAAGATAAATCCATTTTTTTTTCTTTTTGGCAAGGCTGGGGATTGAACTTGGGCCCTCATGCAAGCACTCTACCATTGCTACATCCCCAGACCACTAAGATATATCTTACTTTTCTATCATATTTAAATGGTATTTCAGAGCATGTCTACTAAAACGACACATTTTATAGTAACATTTTCACTTAAGATACAACCTCAAGCAACTAAAACCTGATCTGCCAACTTCAATTTCTACTCTAAAGCAACATATATTATAACCAAGAAAAAGAATCCACATTAAAATGTCACCTGGCAAGTCAAAGGTGGCCCACTTCGAACTATTCAAATTTTAAATTTTTATAACTTGAGCGTCCACTTGCAAAATTCTTAAAAAGTGGCAGAAAAGCTACAATTAGAAAAAGCATCCATTTTTAAGATACAGTACTTACTTAAGGATGGTTTTTGCGCTACTGCAGTCTTCAAATCGAATGGAATAACCAACTTCCTGGCCCAACATCACATCCATCTCATCAGCAACTCTCTGAGCCACACTCATTGCAGCCACTCTCCTGGGTTGGGTACAGGCAACTCCTCTCTTGGGTCCCGGTAATGATCGCATATACTCCACACACCACTGTGGAATCTATCAAATAATTTCACATTTAAATTAATTCTATTCTGCTGCATACCAACTATGTTTAATATAAGGCACTTTTATCTCATTCCAATAATTTAAAATAAAATTAGGCAAGTGACAGAGAATTACTTATAACAAAAACTTAACATATCATATTATAACTCCTTAAACATATATAATTTAGATAGAAAAATATCCAAAAAGAGGTCATGTGTAACAAGGATGTGATGTGATTACATTCTGTGCACTGGGTCCACATAAGCTTTGCTTGGTATGCTCCCAGTGTTTAAGTAGTCCCATCATTAACTATCTGTCTACCCAATGAAAAAAAAAATCCTACTTGAAACAAATTCTACTTAATAACAAAAATGTTAGTTTCCAATAAGTACAGCATCAAAATTCATACAATGAGTTACAATATGCAGATACAAGTAGAAAATATTCCCTTGTTGCACAAGTATCTTTTATTTCAATTCAAATTCTGTAAGCCAGCAGAAGCCAAATCCTAGCACTTACTAGTACTCCAATCCATCTTTCAGGAATGTTATGCACAGTGGCAACACTTTAGGTACCATCTTTAAAGTAATTACCAGTCTCAAATTCAATATGGCCTACAGTGATAGCACTTTGCTGAGTAAAGTCAATCAAGGGGAAAGGGGAAAGAGAAAACCTCAACCACAAGATGGTTGTCAGGATGATAGCATATTTCCTTCCTAATTATCCACACACTCATAGATTCTCTCATTTTATGGTTCTTCTCAAGTGCCTTAACTGAAAAAGAACCATGGGAAAAAAGCAAATGACCATAGCATAAAACTGGAATCTACTGCTACAAGGACATGATTTGTCTTCACCAAAGCTTCCAAAAACCTATCAGGTGCTAATGCTATAGAAAAAACAAGGGGTTTTTGGGGACACTATGTATACAATGACATCTGATAAATAGTATTGATTATTGCATTATTATTATATTTTAGTTAGGTTACTTTTTAATTTGGAAATAACTTGTAACTGGAGAAACAAATGAAAGATGATTATGTTGCTTCTCTGAGAACATAATAATATTTTTACATGGTTTTAAATGAACAAAATACTTCACTAAAATAGGAGAGTCTTCCTGGTATTGCAAACCAACAGACCCACGTTAAGTGGTCTTCTTATGAGGTTTTAATTATCTACCCTCATTTTACCAATCCTCAAAAGTACTGACTTACAGATTAAAAATACTTAAAATTAATTCGTAATTCTTAAGGCAAGATTATTCACATTTTTAAAAATTTCACTCCAGTGAAATTGATAATTTAAAAATATATAGTTTTGGTTAATTTAGCAGTTCTCTTTTAGAACCCCTTATACTGTTAAAATAAATGAGGATACCAAACAATTAATACATTTATTATATTTGGAAGTTAAAACTGAAAAGTAGCTAAATTGTTTACTAATTACTAGTAACAACCTATCTTCTATTTTTAAAATGTGTATTTTTCAAATAAAATAATACTTGGCTAGTAGAGCACATTTTATTATTTTTACGTATCTCTCACGTCTAGCTTATTGGAAGAAACCTCAATTCTGTCTCTACATTCAGTATGTTGCAATATTTTGTTTTGTATGAAAAATACTAAGAAATTCTTGGACCCTGGAAAGGGTTTCAGAGATTTTTAAGGGTTCCCAAAACAGCTTATGATAAGGCATCTACTCAAACTTTCTAAGGAAATATAATTTGGAAGGGATGCATATCCTGAAAGATGTGGGCGACTGGTCTGCTCACAGTAGGCATCTGCTCTGCTCTTCCTTCCTCCACTTGAGGCTATTTTCCCAAAACCTAATCCTTGTTCCTTGGGGCTTTCCAGTTTTATATACTGTCCTGAGTAGCCTTTTCTATTCTCTTAAATTCCAACATTGCCTGCAACAGAACGAAGTCAATCCTAACTCTAGCTTCTACCCCCTAACCTGGTAGTCACATCTCCTTCTGAATAATTAATATTTTATTGTTATCTCAAATTCATCAAGTTCAAAGCAAAACCATTTCTCACCTTCCTTCAAGTTCTTTTAATTCTTCCCATGTCCCCTATTCAGTGACAGTAAAAAACAGACTCCATTCTTTGTTCCTCATTCCCACTAACCTTGCACACAAAGTCAATACTTTTGTTAGGATCTCCTATATGGTCTTTCATGACTGAACATTTTAATGAAAATTTGTGTCACTCCTTTCCAATTAAAAACTCTGATGGCTTCCTTACCTATGGCGAGAGGTAGTAAGGCTCAACCTAGGGCTCCAGTCTCACCTACCCCACCAGCCCTTCACACACCCTGCACACTAGTCAAAGTGTGCAGTGTTCCCTTCTCTAAACTTGTACCCTCACTCATGTTTTTCCTCTGACTGAACTAGCTTCAATTTCTCAAATATAGGAATAGTATGTGCACACCAAGCACAATGCAAAATGTCTTTTCTATGGCTCTTTAAAAAGTTAAAGTCATTATTTCAAATTAGGTTTGATTTCATTTTCTGATAGGCAGGGATAACCAAAACAACGGCTAAGTACTCTTTATTAGGTTTGTGTCCAAGTTTGGTAACAGTATACTAAAAAGCATTTGGATGAAATTTACTGATTAAACTTTCTAGTTTCCCTTTCACATCCCCAAAATTCCCTGCAGTCTTCAATATTCACATAAAGTAACCCCTGAAAGCATATGTAATCCAAATCATCACAAACCTCTTATGCCTTGAATCGATTAAATTATCCGCATTAACTACTAATAAAAACTCCTCTGAACCACATCAGACCACAGAACAGCAGTATGAAATAAATATAACTGGTTATTGAAAAGGGACAAAATTGTTAATGCTGAACTTACCTAAATCCAGAAACTATTTAACCCAGAGCAGCCCACTAAACCAGAGTTCTCTCATTAATCTAAGCCGCATTCTGGTCCTCCATAAAATGTGATTACTTTCCCTGCAGAGTCGTATATAAACTTAAAATGATACAATACATGTAAAGTACACAATGCCTGATTAATTAACAGGTGTGTTAATATTCTACAAACCAGTAAAACAGTTGATATAATTATTTAAAATACTCTGACAATGCTCCATTTTGTCCTATTGTATTAGATGTGAAACATCTATAAAAATATATAGTATGTAGCATTTAATTAGTATAGTGATATAATTAATTAGTATTACATTATTCCCAATGTATCTGAATGCACATTGAAATATTTGCAAATTTGAAAACATGGGACTTAATGAAATAGATTAGCATAATTAAGAGTTATAGACTTGCACGTTTCTAAAACTTTTAAAAATTTTGTTTAATTAAAAAAAAAAAGGCTACAGTTTCTTTTCCTAACATCAGCACTAAGTTTTCCTTCAGTTGAAAATAGTACTCACTAAAGTTCAGTCTTCAATAAAAGCTTTTCTATTTCGGTTGCTGTAGTAGCTTTCGAAAAGCCTCCATGAAATACTCAAATTGACTTGCAGTCCATATAACTTAAAAGAAGATAGTTAACCTCACTCAGGGGAAAACACACACACACACACACAATTAAAAATTACCCCAGGTTCATTTTTTTCACCTATTAGATCTGTAAAAACTCCAATCCAGTGATACTCCCAAACATGCTCTCACACTTGCTTATGGAAAGGTAAACTGACAGGTTACTTATGAAGGGAAGGCAATTTGGCTACATGTATTTTAACTGCAAATGATATCCTGGCCCAAGTTTCCATTTCTACAAACATACCTGCCCATGTGAAGCCTACATATCTATTAACAGAAGCCCAGTAAATAATGACTCATCCATGTTTGAAAAATATCCTAGATGTCTTATTACAAACATACCAACAACAGTATTTAGGTCTGGCATGAGGTAGGGATGACTACATATGCCTTCTACTTTGTGAAAGAATAGGTAATATTCAGTTCCAAACAACTATAATAAAAATAAAAAAGAAAAAGTAACTCACCTGTGTTGTCTTACCAGACCCAGTCTCGCCAACCAGCACAAATGACTGATGTCTAACCAGGATATCTGTAAACCTATCCTTGTATTCCCAAACAGGGAGCTGAAGTCGTTTCTTTAGAATATCATAGTATCGAGGTGTATGGGGTAAATTGGTGAATGGATTAATGCACTGTGGAAGTGATGTGTGTCCTGCATGTCCAGTGTGTGTTGAATGAGCAGAATGTGTTGAATGTGTTGAATGAGCCGAGTGGGTTGAATGAGCTGAATGGGAAGCTTTCAAAGGTGGTAATCCAGCACTGATAAGCATAGCATTGGTTGAAGCTCGCAATTCCTTCTCCTTTTCCTTTTCCCTCTCCCGCTCTCGATCTCCTCTATCACGTTCTCGGTCCCGATCTTTAGACCGATCTTCACGATCCCGGTCTCGATCTCGTTCTTTCCTAAGAACGAAAATTTTAGAATTCAGATTCTAAATTTTAAGCATAATGTTCGAGGCAACATTACAGTCATAAGAGCACAAATGTTCACTAAACTAATGAAAAAATTAATGTAAAATTTCAATGAATTACATAACTATTAGAAATAACAATCAAGAATTTCCCACACTCCACCATAAACTTTTTCCTTCCTTGATTGATGCCTCAAATTATCTTACTACAAACTTCAACATCCTAAGAAATAAATCTGTAAAAAAAAAAAAATCCTATTTCCACAACAGAAGTCAGAGACTGCAGCTGGAATGGGGAAGACAGACATAAATTGGGCAAGATAGCCCCACAATCTTTCCTAGATTCTCCTTCAAGCTGCACTTTGCTTTATGTTCTAATGCTAAATGAAAGGAACACAGTACAATGTTACACACAGTATCACAAGTAATACAAATATGAATTAGAAGATTATCTGCAAGTTTGCTTTCTTAATTATACTTTCCAGTACTTCCTCAATTTTATTCAGTAAGTGTATACTGCTTTACAAGAAAAATGAAAATTTTAAAACACTTGTATTCTTTTGCTTTCAGTGTCTACTCTTGCATTTAGCCTTTGGGGATAGTAAAACACTGGAAGTACAAGGTAAATCCGCATATACTGGCCAACCATAAATGAAATATAGCCGAATTAAAACTAGCTTCATCATTTTACTGCTGTTTTAAAAATGCTAAAATTATGCAGGCAGCCTCTTTATTAAACTTAGGCCAGTTTTAAGTAGTCAATTATGATATCTACTTCTAGTTACTAGATTGTCCCAATACAATGATAACCTTAATTAATCTAGGTGAGGAAACCTGACAAGCAGCAAGACAAAAAGGGCTGTATCTGGTGGCCTCTGAGGGCCTGGTGACAGAAATAAAATAATCTTTGCTTGCTCATTTTACTAATCCACTTTATTTCAGACAAACTCCTATAGCAAAGAAGGAGTTTGTAGCAAAGAAACTTGCCACAAGGTGTTGGAACCCAGATTAAAAATAATGAGGACCAACAGGAAGCTAAATGTGTCATTGCTCCTTATTCACAATACACAAATGAGTACAAGTTTCCTGTGCTGTAAGTATCAGTAGCAGAGAAAGAGCAGTCATTCTCCATAATGGTACATCAATGGGGCAATAGTAAATTCTTGACAGACCACAGCTAAAATACTAAACCCAGCACTGAGTCAGAATGGTCCATTTACAGAAATGGTAAGCTGACCAATCAAATCGGATCTTTTCCTTCTTAAAATATGCCATTCTATTCCATTAAAAAAAAAAAAAAGACTTAAGAGGGAAAATCCTTGTTTTAAACAGGTGATTTTTTTCCTTCTTCCATTTCAATGTCCACATGCTACAGAATTATAGGGCATACAAGCTAGAAAGTTTTACTCAAAACCAAAAGAAAATCTGAAAAATGACTAACCATAAAATGAAGTCTCACAATTCAAAATTTTAGAGTCCTGACCTATCTTTGAAATATGCTATCAACTATCTACTTTCTTTCTCTCCTTCTACCTTATCATAGTGCTCAACAAATTTAATAAGCATTCATATTAGCCCAAAATGGGTATGGGGAATACTTTACAATTGGGCAAGCAGAAATATGCTCACCAAGTGAGAAGCACTATAGTCACAAATAATTCAGAGTAGCCATCTGAAAGATAATGGTACACAAAACTAGAGTGAACCCTTTAAGAACATCTGGTCTAAATGAAAAGGATTGTTTCTAATACTCATACCGTCATGGGGGAGAAAAGAAGGACCGAGAAAAGAAAATGTTTAATAAATTCCTCTTGTACTTCTCACATAATATCAGATATTTAAGATATGGACCAAAAATTCAATGGTTACAAAACTGGGGGGAAGAGGGATTATGGAAGAAGTAAACTATGTATTACATACTCTTGTAGTCCTGTGCCAACAAAGAATGGTTTTCAGAGATCAACTTCATCCATAGCTTCATCCATAGCTTCATTAAAAAAAAAAAAAAAAAAAACCTCTACAACACAGGAAGCAAATATCAAATACATTCTGAAGACACAAAGATTAGGAGCTGACCAAGAAATGCAGGCAATAATAGTATAGAAAGAAAAGGGATATAACCATAGGTAAGGCATAAGCCTCAATTTATTAATTTGCATAGTGAAAAGTATTAGTAAGATTAAAGTAAGAAAGTAACAGAGAAGACTCTATAGGGTCATGGAAAAAAGGAAACAGGCAGATGTAGAAAACAATTCAATCACCTAGAAATACTGCCTTATGGTTCAAGCTATCTATCTTCAATAGGATAGGGAGGATAAAAATTAAGTCTGTTAAGTGGGAACTTAAACCCTCTGCTTCATAAATATGTATAGGCTTGTACTTATGCATATTTTCTTTTTTAAATATGTATTTTTGTCAAGCACAAAAATTGTATGATTCTATACAATTTTTCAGCTCAATTCTGGCTCAGCACTTAAGGTAGCTATATAACAGTATTTCTTTTCTCATCTCAAAACACAGCTATTAATGCCTTGTGAGGTATTGAAAAGATTAAATGAATTAACACAAGAAAGTGTTGTCTAACTCTGAAAATGCCCAGTAAATGTTGGTTATTATTATTTTTTTTTTTTTTTAAAGTTAGAATTACCATGTTAAAGCCAGGCATGGAGGGACATGTCTGTAATCCCAGCGACTCAGGAGACTAAGCCAGTTCACAAGTTCAAAGCCAGCCTCAGCAACTTAGCAAAACCCTAACTCAAAATAAAAAATAAAAAGGGCTGGGGAAGTGTCCCAGTGGTTAAGCAGCCCTGGGTTCAATCCCTGGTATGGTGGGGGTGGGGTGGGGATTTAAAATTCACAAGGGATAATAGATATTAAAATGCTGCAAATGAAGATGTAAGCTGGTCATCAAAATCAGGATATTTTGAACACACACTGCTTTTCTGGCAATCTTATTTCCACAAGCTTCCAATCCCATGAGTGTCCAAATATGTATACATAAGGATGTTCATGATACTTTTAATCTATAAAATGACAACTGGGAAACCACCTAAACAGCAAGGAACAGGATACTGGGTAAGTTATGATATACCTTTACACGTGGAGTACTACACAGCCAATGAAAAGGATAGTTAGTGACATCTGAGCAAAACTAAGAACACAATAGAGATTCTACTGATATTCGTGTTATACTTCATAGTCATGAGTAAAAATGCCAAGACTGTCCAAAATTGTTCATCACAAAATGTTTTTCGTAGATTTCCAGGAATTTGCCTTTTCTGTTTTGTTTCTGCAACTTTCTTCACCTATCAAATAGGACTGTCATAAAAATGTGTTTATACATGTAAAAAGTCTGGGAAGTGTCACATGTACATTATGTGCTCTATTTGTATTATATCAATGCATATAATAATAAACAACCAATGTATTGATCAGGAAATATCGAAAAGCCAACATCTAGTGTGTTTTTCACACTTCATAGAGGTTTGTTTTGTTGTTAGTAACATTATATTGAAGACTCTATAGGGTCATGGAAAAAAGGAAAGAGGCAGAATACGTAAGAGACCTATAACTTCTCCACCTGCTCCCAAACAAAAAAATGCCAGGAGTAAATAAACCCTTATATAGTATAAGAGCAAGAACATGGATGAAATCTCCCACTAAATAAATTACCCTCCCTTCTTAGTACTAGAGAAATGGGACAATCATGTTTAACAAAAGAGTTCACAAAAGTGATATGCCTGTGCTCTCAAACAAATATGCCTCCTAACTATCAGCACTAAAACACGACCACAACAACAACAAAAAAACACTACAGGTTTGTTGGTCATTCAACAAGTTACTTAAAATATCAAATGGGGGAAATTTGATATTTCACACCTTGAGCCATAATGAACTTCAGAAGTCCACTGCTAAAGAAAACTAGCCCTGTGAGAAATAGCACTCAAATGACACAGAAGTTAGTTCGAAAACTTCCTCCAGAATTTATCCAGGCCTTAAGCACTATTTCATGGATGAACTCCACAATACAGGCAAATCTCAAATATTATGGGGAATCAGAGACCCAAAAAATCCACTTAGGATATCTGTTTTGGAGCATTCACCTAAGTGTATCATGAGACTATTAATCCCAAGGAAAGCCATTTTAAATGGTGCATATACACAATAAACCTGATGAGTCAATTCTCCAGTATACTTTGATCCAACCTGACCTCTTACTGGAGATATTAGCTGCATCTTAGCCAACGACAAGCAATTTTATTTTTACTTGAAAGGAAATCAAGAACCAAGTGTTCCCTGCTTTACCAACCTATTATAAATGTCACTAAAACAAGCTGTAATGATTCTAAGTACAGTATCAGACTGTGTGTCAGAGAGTGGAAATTCAAAAAGCAGCATTCCAGATCCCACTATAAAACTGTTAACTTGCACAATCCATTTAACTCCACCCCGTCTGCTTTCTCATTTCTTGAGTCTCCATTTCTCATTTCTTGAATGGAGTTGATTATACTCTTTTGAAAGTTGTTTCCAACTCTAAGGGTCTGTGACAGAATTTAAACGTGCTCATGTTTTTTGAGGGAGCAGTCTAAGATGCTGTGTTATGTTATTGTATGATTACTATACCTAACATCACAATTTCTAAAAAACCTACAAAAATAAAAACACAGGATAAATATTTCTGTATTCAACAATTAAATATATGTAAGGTATCAAAAAGTACATCCCATTCTGGTTTATACTCCACCTTGACAGTAAAGATTACTTGGAAAACTGATGAAATTATGCAAGGTATTTGGACATTCGAACTTTTGTTTGAGGTTTTTGTCTAATTACCCAGAGAATTCTGCTCTTCAAGAGTGAAAACACACACTGACTGGACCAGAAAATGACTGTGATACAATTACTCAAGTTAACTGCTAAATTCCTCGGCACCTTTAGGGAAAGGCTAAGAAAAAGGAATCCGGAACACTACGAATCTTGTATTTCTCAACTTCCACATGGCAATATTTTGCCATGAGCATGAAAACCACTTCTCGAATAAGGTCTCCGTATTTCAAAAGCTCCTTCAAATAAAAACTTAGGGGGGAAAAGTATGCCTGCCAACTCCTAGCCCTAGCACCGTCTTCACCAAAGCAGGAAATAAAGGAGATGGCGGGAGAGTGGGCGGCCGACGGAAGTTTGCCTGCCGTTCTAGTGTTTGAATGGACGGAGGGACGCACTCTCCCGCCACGCTGCGCCCCTGGGCGCCGGAACCCGGCCCCCGGCCCACTAGGCAGCCTCCCGGTGCCTTCCTCCCGCAGGCCTCCGCTCCCCCTGCCCCCGGACTCGGCGCTCAACTCCCGCCACCCCCGCCGCAGCCCACACGAGAACCCACGCGCTCCCCGCCCTCGCGGCCCCGCACAGTCCCCTTCCCAGGCCCTCGGCCCGGAACCCGGTGCCCTTGGGCGCGAACGCTCGCCGCGCCCTCCCCCACCCTCGCCAGGCCTCAGTCGGGAACCGAGGCCACGAGGTCCGCGCTCCGCTCCTGCTCCGCTCCGTCCAAAGTGGCTCTGGCAGGCTGGGCCTGGCGGAGGCGGCGCCCTGGTGGCCGCCACAGGCCTCTCCACCTCCCGACCGGGCCCCGCCAACATCCCCGGCGCCCTTGCCGGGCCGAACCGGCGCCGCTCCACCCGGACCGCCGCTGAACGGAGCCCCAAAGAAAACAAAGGCTCGGGCTCCGCGACCTGCTCGGCCACGCCAGTCGTGGCCCGCTCCCCGCCCGGACCCCAACAAAGCTCGAGCCGCTGCCTCGCGCCCCCGGCCTGGCTTACCCATCGGTCCCCGCACGCTTCTTGCCGGAGGGGTAATCCTCCCCCAGGTCCAACCGGTGCCGCTTGGACATCTTCGCACTCTTCGAGCGAGCGGTTAAGAAGGAAGAAAGGAGAAAAAAGCTGGCGGCTGTATCGGCACAGTGGAGGACAGCGACTTAACTCTTGGGGACCCCCACCCCTCCCGCTACAACAGCCCACACCGTGCGGCCGGAACCAGGAGCTAAAATGGCGGCGACGACGAGGGCTGGGCCTGCGCGCGCGCTTCCGCAGCGTGCGTGCTGAGCGTGCGTGCGTGCTGCGCGCGCACGCTACCCAGAGGCGGGAACTGCGGTCCCGCCAGCCACGGGATTGGTCATAACACGCTCCTCTCCTCCCGCCCTGTTCCTCCTCCCCGAGCTTTGAGCCAGTCGGAGCCGCTGCTAGGGCGGGGATGCGCCTGGTGGCCTTGACACTGCATTTCAACCTCTCATTTGGGAAGTTGAAAAAGTACAGTCCTAGTTAGGAAGGCTTACCCATCTGTATCACCTAGATTTAGGAAAATCTGAGATCCAAGGAGGCTGAGAAACTGATGACGATCATACAGCCAATAAGTGGCAAAGGCAAAATTGGAACACAACTATTTAATAACTCCAGAACTTGCAGGCTTGCGCCAGACATTAATTGCAATGAGAAAACTGAGGTGAAAAGAGCGTTAAGACTTGCCATAATTCACTTTGTCTTGTTTTAACCTAGTACAGACATGTATGCAAGCTGCAGAAAGATGTTTTTACTAGAAAATTATCTATAGGGTCACTATTCGCTTTATTTTACTCTTTTTTTTCCTGTGTGTCTTTTATGCACTTTCACACCGTTAGCCCTACCTCCGTCCTCATTCTGTACAGCAACCCTGCAAGGTATTTCATAGACAAGGACGTTAACGCTAAGGAAGATCAATAAATCACACAGCCATTATGGCTGCCCCTAAAGAGAGCAAATTGGTGGGGCAGGATGACCCTTAAGACATGGGGGAAGAATCTGTCTGCTTTGCTCATTGCATTCACTCTCAAAGAAGAGAAAAAGGTCTATGGACTAACCCAAGCAGGGTTAACCCTTATAATTTTTTTTTTAACTTTTAATTTTTTGCTGTGCCAGGGATCAAAACTAGGGCTTTGTGCATGCTGGGTGAACACTGTTATCAATTGAGCTGCATCCCCAGCCACAGTCTCTGTCTTTCACAGGAGCCTGTTTGATTGCTCCCCTGAAGACTGTTACTCTGGTTCTCAGCAGATTCTCAGAACTGAACTAGCTAAGATAAATACAACTGAAACTGATAAGAGGACTTTTATTTTTACACCAAATCCACCTACCAAAATTGGCACAAAGAAAAGTGAATATCCTTTTTTTTTTTTAACTTATAAAATATTCAGTACAGCTTTCCACCCTACATCTACATTGACTACATGTATTGTCTTTTGTCAGAGATCATGATGAATAATTACTGGATTGTAATCCTGAAAAAGTTACCAGCTGATTTTCTGCCCTGTTTTTACCAATGAGAGGAACCTGCAATCTCCTTGGTAATACCATGTTCACATAGCCAATTAGTGTCAAAAACAGAATCAATATCCAGATTTCATACTAACTAGTCTAGTCCCAGGTTCCAGGTTCTGTTTGGGAGCTGCTATAAAGTGCTCTAAAAGTGTGGAGAAACAGAAGAATAACGAAGAATTCTACATGCAGATATTCCCCAACATAAGAGAATCAACCTCTCAATAATGTACAAGGAGACTTGGTAAAAGGGGGACAGAAATCAAGAATGAGATTTTTCCCTTGGACATTGGGCCTGTCTAAAGAAAACTATCTTAACCAATTGTGTTGTGACCTGAATGATTGAAGAAAGGATAGTGGCCTTTCTGAAATCCAGAATTTAAAAGCTACAGAGGTCCAGAGTCTACCAGGATATTCACACTCCTTGGGAGAAGGGGCGGAGTCCCAGGACTAAATAAACCATACTGGATTTTAGGTATAATTATCCTTAGAGTAGAGAAGAGCCTCCCACCATGCTCTGCCCCAGCTTGCTGGAAAATTTCCAGAGTATATTCTATTTCCTGTACTCCTGCTATCTACTAGACAACCCTCTGATCTATTATTTGAACTTAGTCACCTGATAGAAATGTTCTGTGCTGCTTATGAGCTCCAGGTTTCAAGCCAGAGGTGTCTCCTAACCTAAATTAATGAACCAGACACCCTTCCTTGCATATTTGATCCTCTTTTCATAGTTAGGTACTGTGAGTTTTATTCACTTACAAGTGAGGAAACTGATGCACAGATAGGCTAAGTATTGCAACCAAACAGACAGCTCTGGGATTCAGCCCAGTAGTATGTGTGATTAACTGCTGTGCTGAGCTGCTGCCTGCTAAGTAGATATTCTCATTCTACATTTTTCTCCTAAGGTATGGTTATTGAAGATGAATTCTCCCAGTCTGATATCGTCAATGTGAATTGACAGTATTGTCCAAGTGGATAATTAATATTGAGAGTTCTCAGTAGATGAGTCAATATTTGGGGGATTAGAACCCAGTCTGACTTCAGAACCCACACATTTAACCACTACACTGAATTGCCATTGCCCGTCCCTTAATTTCTTCACTTATTTGTTGATGCAACAAATACTTTTTAAGCTCCAATGTTTAGGCACTTAACACTGAGTTAAGTGCTGAGAAAAAAGAACAATATAGCCACAGTTCCTGCCTTCATGAAACTTGTTGGAGGGAGAGAGAGATAGACAGTAATTAGCTAGTCTCTTTGTTGGTAGAGCTATGGCCATCTATAGAGGACAGGCACCATGAGCAAGTATAGCAGGTGGCCTTGATTTAGACTGAGAATGAGGGAAGGCTTTTTGAGAAAAGAGACATTGAAGGAGGGTGGGGAGGGAGGGAGGGAGGGAGGAAGGAAGGAAGGAAGGAAGGAAGGAAGGAAGGAAAGAAATTGCTAGGCCAAGAGGGAAACAACATTCCAAGCAGAGGCCTGAAATTTCAAAAAGTCATGTGCAACCCATGGAGAGAATGCCCTGTGTGTCATGAGTTGAGGAAAATGTGGTCCTCCAGATGCAAGGAAGAGCTATGTCCTGCAGAGCCCAGGGAGCCCTGCTGAAGATGTAAGACACGATCCCTGAACAATTGGAAGACAGCAAAATGATTTAAGTGGGAAGACAATATGATCACTCACAAAGACTTGCCAGGATCAACCCACCAATCTCCCTCTCTTGAGTTATCTTTAGTTACAAAATGCTAACAAATTTGAAATAATTTTCAGTGCTATTTTTAATCACCATATCCTTTCTACTATTTAAGAGATAGAAATAGTTACAAAATATAGTGGGCGCTCTGACTTGCAGTGAAATCCCACTTGAGAATGAGACACGGCTCAGCAACCCACAGTGCCGCCCACAGACAGCCCCCAGCTGTCAGCTGTGTTCAGAAAACCTCTTGGCTAAAGAGAACTGCTATGCCAAGGGCAGTCAGAACACATGACAGAGGTGTGAAGACTTGGCCCCACTCCCAAACTCCAGTCAGTTGTGTGTTGGAGAATCTGAGCTCCCTGGGGAATCAGCTGTGTCCTTTCTTATGGTGGCATCTGTGGCCCACAATGGCAATTTGGCCATTAACCTTCCAGAGCTACCTCAGACCCCATAAGTTAAAAGACAAGAGTCCCCAAGAAGACTGAAGATACCCTCACATCAGAGCATCCACAAATTCTGGGGCCCACAAACTAGCAGTACTTCTATAAAGTTTACAAAGTCAGGGTTTCCCCCAATTCCATCATATTTGATAATTTGCTAGAATGACTTGTGGAACCAAGAAAAGGCACTGTAGTTATTATAAAGGATACAAATCAGAGCCTCGGGGTCTCCTTGACATTAGGACATGTGACCCTCCCACACATCTGTGTTCTCACAAACCATGAAGCTCCACTGAGTTTCAGTGTCTGGAATTTTAACTGGAGTTTCATTATAATGGCTGTGATTGTCTGAATCACTTATCCCAAGACTGAACTCAATTTCTAACCCCCTTCCCCTCCTTAAAGGTCAGGAGGTTGGGCTGATATGTGGCTCAAAGCTTCAACCCTTTAAAATCATGTGGTTGGTCTTTCTGGCATGACTAGCTCCCCATCCCTGGTTAGAGTCAATCAGACGGGGCCCAAGGGCCCACCATAAATAATGAAGGTATCAGCTCAGGAAATTCCACAAGTTAAGAAGTTACTGCCCAGGTACTGGGGATGGTATTTTGTTGGTTTTCTTTTTTGTGTGTGGGAAGGGCACCAGGGATTGAACTCAGGGGCACTTGACCCCGAAACCACATCCCCAGCCCTGTTTTGTATTTTTTATTTAGAGACAGGGTCACACTGAATTGCTTAGGAACTCACCATTGCTGAGGCTGGCTTTGAATTCACAATCCTCTTGCCTCAGCCTCCTGAGCTACTGGAATTACAGACTGAGAATGAGGGAAGGCTTTTTGAGAAAAGAGACATGGGATTACAGGCATGGACCACCACACCTGGCAATCTTTTGCTACTATTATGTTTAAGTTGCTTTTTTGGTGGTGGTGGTTGTTTTTTGGGGTTTGTTTTTTGGTACCAGTGATTGAACCCAGGGCCATGCTTAACAACTGAGTCACATCCCCAGCCCTTTTTACTTTTATTTTTATTTTGAGACAGGGTCTAGCTAAGTTGCTGAGGCTAGCTCTGAACTTGGGATCTTCCAGTCACCACGCTTGGCTACTATTACATGTAAGTCCTGACACTGTGCCTCAGTTTTCTCTGCCTTCCTTGCTCCTCAGAAGGGCTTCTCATTTTCACACTTAGCTCTGATTTGCAGAGTAATCACTCTAAGACTTTCATTGTCTCTCTCAATTCTACTTAGCAATAGCATCAAACTCCAGTCCCTTTATAGTTACTCCTTTCCCTGTACTTGAGAACACTGCACCCACTTTTGCTGTATACCCTGTGGTTTTCCCAGCACAGGATCTGTTCCCTGCTTGCTTATGTTACCTGTGTTGCACCTGACACCACTGATTCATTGCTGGACAAAACAGGTGACCAACTCCAAAATCCAACCAATATCTGCTTTCTTGGACCTTTCCTGGCATCAAATATTTCACGTTTGTTTCCATGAAAAGTAGGCCCTGAGTCAAAGGTGAGTGTTTAAGAAGTTTACTAAGGGCTGGGGATGTGGCTCAAGTGGTAGCGCGCTCATCTGGCATGTGTGCGGCCCAGATTCGATCCTTAGCACCACATACAAACAAAGATGTTGTGTCCGCCAAAAGCCAAAAAAATAAATATTAAAATTCTCAAAAAAAAAAAAAAGTTTATTAATGAGTATAGTTGGGATCAACATCAGTGCAAAGGTAGGGAAGAAAGCAGGATCAGAGAGGGATAAATTGGCAGTGATACTGTTGTGTAAAAACACCATCCCCAGCCGGTCACGATGGCACACGACTGTAATCCCAGTGGCTCAGGAGGCTGAGGCAGGAGGAATTCCAAGTTCAAAGCCATCCTCAGCAAAGGCGAGGCGCTAAGCAACAAGTGAGACCCTGTCTCTAAATACAAAATAGGGCTGGGATGTGGCTCAGTGGTCGAGGGCCCCTGAGTTAAATCCCCAGTACCCTACCCCCCAAATAAAAACAGTAACAGAAGATTAATTGGGAACTTCCAAAAAAAGTTAGATCACCACTTAGTGTGAGGGGAACTCTGAATAAATCCTCTAGCTTCACTTGCTTTTAGTTGACTTTAAAAATCACTAATTTAGGAGGTCCTGCAGCTGAGCAAGACTGTATTATTGCTGTAGACAACACATCTGACACACGCATTATGAGGATACCAGCTGCTTAGGTTACTCTTCAGGGATTGGAAGCTGCTTTTGTTATAACTACTAACTCTTTGTTTGGGCCTGGGGGTAATCTCTTTGACATCAGGGGGCCAGAAACTCTCCCCTCAGACTAATACTGCCATTATCTGAATCTGTGTCCCATGAGAGGGTCACAAAGATTGATTACACATGCACAGGCCACTGAATATGTCAATTCCTATGGCCTTTCCCCATGCCTCGTATCAACCTGCTTCTTTTTCTGATAAATATTCCCGAATCCTATCCTTAGGGAGGCATATTTGTGGATATTTGTGACTCCCACCTCCTCATATATGAAGAATCCCTTGCAAAACTTGAAGTTGTCACATCAGTGATTGGCCTTCTGCACAAAGGGAAAAGTGGTTCAGCTTTGGGAACACTCTGGTGATCAGGAAGCAAGACAGACCTTTAGCCCATGGCTTGCTGGCCTTTGCTGGTACAGAGAGGCCAAGCGGCTGCCAGGGACACCTGAGAGCAATCTGGAGAGTCAAGATTTTTCAGGTATTTTAACCCAATGTTCCCCATCCCGTATGTTAGAGTCCCACTCTTTCTCAGTTGGTCAGTGTGACCCAAAGGCATTTGGGTTCATTTAACAGTTTTAAGTAATGTGAGTTCTCTTTAAGCCAATTTGAATGGAATTAATTAGGAATTTTATCAACATATAACATGCATACAAAGATAAAACACATAACTCAATGACACAAAGATCTTATAACTTTAATTTTATAATATTAGTCATGAGACAAAGTGATATAATAATAAAAAAAAATTATAGCTACGCATGGTGGCGCATGCCGGTAATCCCAGCATCTTCGGAGGCTGAGGCACAAGAATCACAAGTTCAAAGTCAGTCTCAGCAAATTAATGAGACCCCAAGCAAATTAGCAAGAACCTGTCTCAAAATAAAACATAAAAAGGGGTTGGGGATGTGGCTCAGTGGTTAAACCCCCACCCCCACCGCCCACCCCACCCCTGACAGCTACAAACCCTGTACCAAAAAAATAAATAAATGAAAATAAAGAAAAGAAAGAGAAAGAAAAAACTGACCAGTTTATAAAAAGTCAGTTAATTCCAAATTATATTTATGGCAAAATGGAACAAGTTAAGGTCACCTGTCCAATATGAAGATTTTTATTTGTAGTCTTATGAAAGTTGTAGACCAAATTTTTCAGGCAAAGCATCTGTCATAGCAGTTTGATTTCCAAAAAGCCTCTTTTACCTTCCCCTTTTCCTTTTCTCAGTTTCAAAAGAGATTAGGAGTTAACTCTTAGATGTAAGCATTCCAGCTAGGAGATAACAAACCTCCAAGCAACCTTGAATAGCATATTTATCTTAACATAAGAAGAAAAAAACCAGCAGGATGAAAAGAAACTAGAGAGCTTAAAAGTCATTACATGCTAACCCTATAATTACAGCTTAAGATTTATCTTAATGATTTTCACAAGAAATGTTTTAAATTAAGAATGTCAATCAAATGAAAATATTAAATTCAGCCTGCAGAACCCAATGTGAGTTCATTGGAAGAAGATCACAGATGTTACCATAAGTTCAATTATGTTCAAAAGTGCAGGAGAAACTGCCAATAAAAAAAGAGGGGAGAGCAGATTGGCCTTAGGAACTTTCCACCAAAGTTACTCTTGAGGATTCTGGGGACAGTTTACATTGCTGGGTTTGACCTCAGTTATGCCCAATGCCATCTCCAGGAGCCATCTTCAGTCCATTTCTCTCCTGATTTCCAAATATAGTGCTTTGAAGTAGTACTACAGAAAAATATAATCTTTGTCCTTTTCATGGATCTGAAAGTTGCCCAATTTTGGGAAACTCAACCCAACGGTCTGCTATGAGAAATGAATTAACATTTCCTATTCCTTCAGAATTTAGATATAATTGGCAAAAAGTATATAATTATGCCATTTATGCCACAGCTAGAATCAGATCTCAGAAGTCCAAAGAGAACCTCTGTGAGCAGAGATCCTTAAACCTTACCCAAAATGGGACCATCACAGTGAAAGTCAAACCAGAACTCCCTTTTGGAAGTCAAACATTGGAGTCCTGAAATAGGGCCCTTGCAATGAAGGCTAACGGAAGGGAAAGAGAAATGGCATTGGTCACTTTTATCACAGTTACTCATGTGATTAATGTCTTTTGGACCCAGGAACCATCTGCCTATTGCAAAAGTGAAATTATGCTCCAAAGGTAGGTGGTTCCAAGATGGGAAAATTCCTGGGGATGCTGAGAATGCCCCAATCCTTCTTATTAAAATGAGTGCACCTTCCTTGCAAGATGATGTGAAAGTCTCCTTCCAAAATAACATTCACTGAAAATCCCACCAAGATACCTCCCCTCGCCCCCTTCTGATAGCTAGACAACAATTAGGGTCAAATCATTATATTCCAGGGCATCATAGGGCTGATAATATTGAAATGCAATCCTACCCCAAAGAATCAGTAGGACCTAGCCAGCGAGGATCAGAAGGAGCAAAAGAGAACAAGCAGGGGACTGAGTTCTGAAAGTTATGGGCTGGGTGAGAGATGGAACATAAAGTTAGTGCAGAATTCATCAATTTGGGATCACTCTCCCAGGCTATGGGATTCAGGTGAGAACCCCAGATGGAAGTGTGACCACACTTGGAAGGTCATCAGGAAGCATTGTAAATCAACAGCCCACAGCACAGCAAGTTAAGTAGTTAAGTAAAAATGCTGGTATACTTGACCATGTAAGAGGGAACAGAACAGCTCAAATAAGGTGGCATGCTAGAATGAAGATACTTACGTAAAGCTGGACAACCCGACAGATGAATTTCTTTCATAGGAAAGTTCAGAGGATAGACCACTTACCAAATCAATAAGGAATTCTCTGGTGCCAGAGAGGCATCAGCATTACCCAGAAATTCAGTGGTGGCTTTTCCTATAATTCAGGTTAAAGGTAGAAGAGGCCACTTCAGAACTGGGCTTATTAACAAAAGTAGGGATGACAGGTCCTTGTATCACAGAGGTCACATGTGACATTTAAACTTCAGAAGCCAGATGAATGCTTCAAAGGAAGAGCCGTAGTCAAGGGGATTTGACTCACAGAGGTTTGGGGAGAGGGTGAATAGAACCAGGCTATAGTCCTCCATCTAAACAGCAGAGATAATCAAAGCATAGATGATCAAAATGTTGAGGGCAGATGCCCTGATAAAAAGTCACTATCACTTGCCTCGTTTCTGGACTGGAGCAAGGTTTTGGGCATGGACTACACTGACAGAGGGAGCAACCAAACTCCAGGAGAAGGGACTCTGCAGCACTATGACAGGTGTGGATAGAGAGACTTTCAAATGGTCATCCTAACAAGTTGCTAGGGGCTAGGTGTAGGCTAGGTGGTAAGAGACTGCTTTAATCTTAAGGAAGTCCCCTCACTTTCATGGGTTTTACCTCCAAGAAACCCACCAACTTTTCACAATGGAAAACTAATAAAGATGCCATCATGACTCTCAGAGACAAGGGAAGACTAATCATTGTGAAATATACCCAGAATATCCTTCACAGTGAAGGCCTACTTTCCATGGAAAAGAATGCCAGAAATTTTAAAAAATTTTTATTTTAGTTATACATGGCAGTAGAATTTTGACACATTATAGATGGAGTATAATGTCCCATTTTTGTGGTTGTACATGATGTGGAGTTACACTGGTGGTGTATTCACATGAAAACATAGGAAAGTTATGTCCAATTCATTCCACTGTCTTTCCTATTCCCATCCCTCCCCCTTCCCGTCATTCCCCTTTGTCTAATCCAGTGAATTTCTATTCTTCCCTCCCAACTGCTTAATATGAGTTATCAACCACATATCAGAGAGAACATTTGGCTTTTGTTTTTTGGGGGGGCAGGGATTGGCTTATTTCACTTAGCATAGTCTCCAGTTCCAACCATGTACTGACAAATGCCATAATTTCATTCTTCTTTATGGCTTAGTAATATAACATTGTGTATATGTACCACATTTTCTTTATTCATTCATCTGTTGAGGGGTACTTAGGTTGGTTCTATAGCTTAACTATTGTGAATTGAGCTGCCCTAAACATTGATGTGGCCATGTCACTGTAATATGATGATTTTAAGTCCTTTGGGTATATGCCCAGGAGTGGGGTAATTGGTCAAGTGGTGGATCCATTCCAAGTTTTCTGAGGAATCTCTATTCTGCTTTCCAAAGTGGCTGCACCAATTTGCATTGATGTGGTGCATCACTATAGTATGTTGATTTTAAGTCCTTTGGGTATAAACTCGAGAATGGGATAACTGGGGTCAAATGGTGGTTCCATTCCAAGTTTTCTAAAGGAATCTCCATACTGCTTTCCAGAGTGGTTGCACCAATTTGCAGTCCCAGCAGCAATGTATGAGTGTACCTTTTTCCACACATCCTCGCCAACACTTATTGTTAATTGAATTCTTGATATTGTTACTTGTATTTTTGATGGTGGAATGAGAAGGACTTTATTACCCTAAGTACATGTATGAAGACACAAATGGTGTGACTCTACTTTGTCACACCATAATTGCCACGAGACTGGAGTGAAATGAAATGTCAGTATAGTTTTAATTTGCATTTCTGTAATTGCTAGAGATGTTAAACATTTCCAGAAACTTATTCTGCCTTGTTTTTCTTATCTCACTTAAAGAAGTATAAATTGATATATAAATAAATAAAATTTTGTGAAGGTCACAACTACTCAGGGGCATAGCTCATTAAAAGATAAAGATTTAATCATAAGAATAAAAAAAAATTTCCCTCCCTATTTCTTACTAGCACACCAATATGGTTCCAGAATAGTAACTGGATTACAGCTAAAGAACCTGCAAGATGCAGATTCTGAGAAAGAATTCTTAGGGAAGCCCAGCTTCCACAGGGGAGACTACACAAGGACAGTAACGGAATTTGTCTCCAGCTACAGGGAATATTAAACGTGGCCCATCTCTTAGCTAGATTAATATAAAACTTCACTTTAAATGCAATTTCTTTCAGTTCATATTTACCAATATATCATGCTAAAAGGCAAGCGGAAATATCAGCTGAAAAGACAAGCAAGCCTTAGAAACAGGCTCAGATATGAAACAGATTTTGGAATTATCAAATGAGGAATTTAAAATAACTTTGATTAATATGTTAAGGGCTGTAATTTTAAAATAGACAACATGCAAGAGCATATGGATAATATAAAAAGAAAGATGGAAACTCTAAGAAAGGATCAAAAGACAAACTAGAGCCAGGTGCCATGGCTCACGCCTGTGATCCCAGCAACTTCGAAGGCTGAGGCAGGAGGATTACAAGTTCTGGGCCAGTCTCAGCAACTCAGGGATACCCTCAACAACTTTGTGAGTCCCTGCATCAAAATTTAAAAAGGGCTGGGGATGGCCTGGGGTTATGCTCAATGGTAGAGCACTTGCCTAGGACAGGTGAGGCCATGGGTTCCATCCTCCGCACCACATTGAAAAAAAAAGTAAAGAATAAAGAACAACAAATAAATAAAGGTTAAATTCTTTAAAAGGGGGGCGCTGGGAATATATCTCAGTGGTAAAACCCCCCTGGGTTTGATATCCAGTACCAAAAAAAAGAAAAAAGGCTAGAAATCATAAACACTGTAACATAAATAAATATTGTCTTTATCATCTTTGATAGGATCATTTGTGCACTAGATATGGCCAAGAAAAGAATCGGTAATATTGAAGATAACTCAACAGAAAGTTTCCAAACAGATATGCAAAAAGAAACAAGTCAAAAACCCAAAACAGAACATTAAGAACAGTGGGTAAAATTTTAAAAGTATAACATAAATATAATTGGAAAATCAGAAAAAAAGATAGAATGGAAGAGAATAAAATATTTGAAGTAATTATGGCTGAGAATTTTGTAAAATTAATGAGAAACATACATCCAGGAAATTCAGAGAACACCAAGTAGGATAAATACCCAAACACATAGAACTAGATGTGTTAACTCAAACTGCAACAAAGCAAGGACCAAGAAAAATGTATTGAACAAAGTCAAAGGAAAAAATGCCTTACTTAGAAAACAAAGGTAAGAATCACTGTGGAAACCAAGCAAGCAAGAAGAGAAGGAAATAAAGTCCTCAAAGAAAAAACTCATCAACCTCCAATTTCAGGTAGAGCAAAATTACCTTTTAAAAGTGAAACAAAGGGGCTGGGGATATGGCTCAAGCGGTAGCCAGCTCGCCTGGCATGTGTGCTGCCCGGTTCGATCCTCAGCACCACATACAAACAAAGATGTTGTGTCTGCCAAAAAAACTAGAAAATAAATATTAAAAAATTCTCTCTCTCTAAAAAAAAAAAGTGAAATAAAGACTTTCTTAGTGAAGAAAAACAGGGAATTCATTGTCAACAGAATTTCATGCAAGAAATATTTTTTAAAAAATTCTTCAAGAGAAAGAAATGGTGAGTTGTAGCTCAGCAGTAGGATATGTTTAGCATGTGTGAGGACCTGGGTTCAAACCCAACACAAAGAAAGAAAGAGAGAGGGGGAGGGAGGAAGATGGAGAGGGAGGGAAGAAGAGAGGGAGGGAGGGAGGAGGGGGTGAAGGAAGGGCAGGAAGGGATGGGGGAGGGAGGGGAGAGGAAGAAGAAATGATATAAGTGAGAAACTCAGATCTACATAAAGAGGGAGTGAATTGGAGAGGGAGTGAATGAAGGT
Source organism: Callospermophilus lateralis (assembly GCF_048772815.1). Taxonomy (NCBI): domain Eukaryota; kingdom Metazoa; phylum Chordata; class Mammalia; order Rodentia; family Sciuridae; genus Callospermophilus; species Callospermophilus lateralis. The sequence continues at coordinate 18,382,932 of NC_135312.1, forward strand.
AATTATTTTCTTAATTTTCATTGATCTAAAAGGTAACAGCTTGTTTGAAGTAATTGGCCCATACAGACTAATGAAATGAAGGACACCAATGTCACAGGGATGGGGGACAGGAATTGGGGATATTTTGTGAAAAGTTTCCCATACTACTCACAAAGCAATATAATGTTATTTGAGAGTTGGTTTAGATTAATCAAAAATGTATATTGAAAACTCTAGGAGTTGGTTAGGTTGGGGAAGAGAGTGGAACAGAACGCATCAGAAATTGGTTTCAGACCCCATAGCGCTGGCTGAATCTATCTGATGTAACCCTTTAGGAACTCTGGAGTCCACTGAAGGCTTGCAACTTCCAGGGGAAGTCTAGAATATAAGGTGCAGTTAAACTCAGTCACTTTCAGCTCTTAGCACCATAACAGCTGCCCATCCCCACACCACAGGGCAAGCCGCAGTGCTGGTTCTTGGAGCAGTTTACAAATAGCTGGGTGGGAAGGACTGCGGGGGTGGATAGGGAGGGGCTGGGGTTATGGCTCAGCTATAGAGCACATGCCTAGCATGTGTGAGACCCTCAGTTCTATCCTCAGCACTATGTATAAATTAAATAAAGGTATTGTGTCCTCCTACAATTAAAATATATATTTAAATAAATAAATAGCTAGGGATGACCCAGAGTGGGCAAAAAGGACAACGTCCTCCAAGTATCAGGGATCTGTGTTTTGATCACTGATCACTGCTTCTGATCACAGGGGCAGCCATTGTTGTACCCACCCCCATCTGTTGTAAGTCCCTGCAGCTAAAGTTACCTCTGAGAATTGAAAGGGCTAGCCTCCCCCCCACACCTCTCCTCCTCCTCCTCCTCCTACTCCTCCTCCTCCTCCTCCTGCTCCTCCTCCTTTTCTTCTTGTCCTTCTCCATCTCCTTCTTCTTCTTCTTACCCCCTTCTCGTCCTCCTCCTCCTCTTCCTCCTTCTTCTTTACTTTTCCCTCATTTTTGAAGCCAGAGAGAGAAAAAAAAAAAAAGAACATTAAAAACAACATTTATAGAGAAAATTAGAAAATGCACATTCCCAGAGAAAATCCCTAAGGTCTTGAGAAGACTTACACCTCAGGGTGATCATCAGCACAGACAGAATCAACTTTTAAAAATAAATGCACAAAAACAAGTTAGGAAACCAGTAAACCCTGGGAAGGGGGAGAATCTGATTTCCTGAATTACCATATTATGAGATTAAAATGTCCACTTTTCATTTAAAAAAAAATCACAAGGCATATAAACAAACAGAAAAATATGCCCCCCTCCCCCCCAAAATTAACGACACTGTCTCTGAGAAAGCCCTGATGGCAAATCTACTAAAGAAAGATGATGAAACATCTGTCTTAAAGATGCTCAAAGAAGTAAAGGGAGACACAGAGAAAGCCAGGGGAAAATGTACGAACAAAATGGAAGCATCAATAGAAATAGGAAACCTAAGAAGAAACCCAAACAGAAACTCTGGAGCTGAAGAGTACAGCAACTCACTTGAGGGATTCAAAGGCAGATTAGACTAGCAGAAAAAGGAATTAGCAAACTTTAAGGACAATAGAAATTCTGAAGTCTGAAAGAACAAAAGAAGAGAGAAAAAAAGAAACCACTGGGACCCTGCTATAGGTGGATCTGGAATGTCCCCTGGAGTTAAAGGTTGGTCCTCAGCTTGGCTCTGTTGAGGGGTGGTAAGTCTTTGAAGAGTGTAATAGTTAATTTGAATTGTCAACGTGATTAGATTAAGAGATGCCAACGATTCAGAGGCTTCTGGGTGTGTCAGTGAGGGTGTGTCTAGGAGTGATTGGTATGTGTGACAGCCAGCTGAAGTGGAGACCCTCCCTCAGCATGGGCAGGGCCATCCAATAGGATGATGGCTTTGATATAATAAAAGTTGGAAGAACAAGGAAACAGCAGCAGATGCAAGATTGATTCTTCTTGAATGGGTTCTTGATTGCTGCAGTGATTATCTGAGGATATCAGACCATTAAGCAATGGTCACTCTTCCAAAGTGGACTCTGCCAGTGATTCTCCAGGGAGTTTCCAGAAGCCTTCAGTCTTCGACTAGGTTAGCACCGCTGATTCCTCTTGTTCTGGGGCTTCAGCCTCTTGGGCTGTGCAGCTACTGGTTCTTCTAGCTCTCCAGCCTGCAGATGGCCACTGAGGACTGTCCAGCTTCTGGTCACATAAACCACCCTAATAATCCCCTTTTTATAATTATACTTCTTATTGATTCTGCTCCTCTAGAGAACCCTGACTAACACAAAGGGGATTGTAGGACCAGTCTCTTCTTTCTCTTTCACTCCCCAGCCAGAAAGTGAACAGATTTTCCGTGCCCTGTGCTTCTACCATGATGTGCCACTACACACCCCAAACAACAGGGTAAATAGATTATGAACCAGAACCTCCAAAACTGAGTCAAAATAAAACTTTTCTCTTTATAAGTTAATGATCTCAGGTATTTGTTAAAGTGATGGAAAGTTAACTAACACAAACACTGTCAGGCAAAGCAATACACTCACTCTGGGGATTCCAAAAGGAGAAGAGGGACAGATACAGGAAAGAGGCGATATTTCAAGAAATAATATCTGCACACTTCCCAATCTGTACTTTATGAAAATTAAGAAATTTTATTCATCAAAACAATATAAACAAAGTAAAAAGGCAGCCCATAGAATGGGAAGAAACATTTTCAAATCACATACATGATAGGGAATTGATATCCAGAATGTTTAGAGAAATCCTAAAACTCGATGACAAAATATCAAGCAGCCTGATACAAAAATGGGTAAAGGACTTGAGTAGACATTTCCCTAAAGAAAATAGACAGGTGGCAAATAAACACATGAAAAGATGGTCAGTGTCAGCAATCATTAGAGAAATGCAATTCAAAACTACAATGAGATACCACTTCACAATCCTTATGAGAGTGATTATTTTAAAAGAAGAAAATACAAGTGTGGGCAAAAATGTAGATAGATTGGAAACATTGATTTCCTGAAGGAATGTAAAATGGTGTGGCCAATATGGAAAACAGCATTAAAAGTCTTTTAAAAAATTGAAAATAGATAAACCATGTGATCCTGAAATTCTGCTTCTGGGTTCACATTTAGAAGAATTGGAAGAAGAAGCTCAGATAGAAATTTGGACACCATTGTTCAGAACAGCAGTCTAAAACTGAAAATAACCCACACCTCAGGTTGGGGCTGTAGCTCAGTGGCAAAGTGCTCATCAGCATGAGTAAGGGACTGGGTTTAATCCTCAGCACCACATAAAAATTGACAAATAAAATAAAGGCATTCTGTCCATCTATAACTACAAAACAAAAATTAAAAAAAAAAAAACAAAACAAATCCACATGTCTATTAATGCATGGTCAGTGTCAGCAATCATTAGAGAAATGGAATTGGATGAATGGATAAATGAAACACAAATATATACATAAATAAAATATTATTTAGCTTTAAAAAAGGAAGGACATGTGCTATAACGTGGATAAGTCTTAAAAACATTATGCCGAGTACAGCAAAACAGTTACAAAAGGACAAATATTGGATGAATCCAATTTTTGAACTACCTGGAGTGGTCAAATTCATAGATACAGAAAGTAGAAAATGGTGGATGCCAGGGGCTGTGGAGGAAGGGAGACGAGGACATTGTTTTTTAATGGGACAGAGTTTCAGTTTGGGAAAAGAGAGACCAGGAGATGGGTGGTGGTGATGGCTGCAAGTACTCTGGATGTACTTGATGCTTTGAGCCATTTACTTAAGTGGTTGACATGATAGATCCTATTATTTATAAATTTTACCACAATTAAAAATACTTGAGAGAAAAAAGGTTAAAGTGATTGCCTCCTTTAAAGCCCTAAAACAGGAATAGGTGTTGGTTCTCTTCATACCTCCACTTACTTTGCCATTCTGGCCTCTGCAAAGTCCAGATTCTGGAGAGTGGCCATGGACTACCACAAACATAGCCAAACAGCACCCTCAGTGACTGCTTTTCTGCCCGGGCGTGAGCGTTGCTAGAGCACATTAGTGTGGATGCTGGTCTGTGAGGTGGGGCCAATTATGTGGCAGACCCGCTCTTCCTTCCAAAAATAGAACAGGAAACAACTCACCACATTCCTTTGGAATATGCAACACTGTCCATATCTAGCCTGGCTGAGAGCTAGGTTAACTTCACTGTCCTCTGTCATAACAGGGTCTGACCAGATATGGACCAGCTGGATGTCCCACAGGGTATCGTGCTAGGCCAGTCCATTAGCACCCCATTAATTCAAGAGTAGGAGAAGGGGCTAGGAGGTTGAAGGCCTTAGTAAGTCACATGGCGCTCTTGGGGGAGATACCCCTTAAAATATTCAGGAGTCTACCACACAGGTGACTTTTTAGAGTCCAGTGATCTGGGGCATGCTGAGAGATCCCTTAAAAAGTAAGGGAAATGACCGCATCTTGTAACTCCCGTCACAAGAATGGCAGCCCGGCGACTGCTGAGTAGGCTTCTTCAGGTTCTGAAGGTCATGTGTTCTCAGAAGCAGCGCTCCAGCTCACATACCTCAGGACACAGTGGGATGGCATTTTTTTATTGGGATCTTTAGCAAAGAAGGACTCTGCATCAAGTCTGGGCTTAGGGCCAAGCAGCTGCCCTTTTGGAGCACACAACCCGTCAGATCCTATGGTATCCGGGGTATGGTGGAAAAGAGTGATATGCAGATTTTATGGGAAGCCCAAATGGGAGAATCTCAGTGTAGATCTTGGATCAAAGCCATACCAACTGCAGAAGAGAATTAGTCACCTCTCAAAAAGTAGCTCTGAGAGTTGCCCTAATAGAGGCCAGTATCTCACCATGGAACATCAAAGGACACTGTTACGGTTTGCAGGTGAGGTGTCCCCCCAAAGCTCCTGAGTATTTCAGAGGTATTAGACGGTGAGAGTTGTAACCTAATCAGTCCATCCTGGTTTGAATGGACTGACTGGGCAGTAACTATAGGCAAGTGGGGTGTGACTGGAGGAGGTGGGTCACTGGGGATGTGCCCTGGCAGGGTTCATCAGCCTCTTCTCTCTCTGCTTCCTGGATGCCATGCATGGGCCAGCTTTCCCCCTCTGGGCCCTTCCCCCGTGCTGTGCTGCCTCATCTTGGGCCCAGAGCAATGGAGTCAGCTGTCTATGGACTGAGACCTCTAAAATCGTGAACCAAAATAAACTTTTCCTCCTCTAAGTTCTTCTTGTCAGGGATTTTGGTCACAGCAAGGGAAAGCAATCACAATACCAGAACTATCCTTCACAAGGCACATGCAGAGCCACAAGTTGGGATGGTCCTAGATGGAAGAGGTTCCTCTGGGATGAGCATCAATGAAACCAGAGGGCATAAGCAAGCTGCTTGAGCAGGCAGCATGCAGGCAGCTTGGGTCATCCACCACTGTTACCCAGCACCTCTCCCTCAGCTCCAGTGGCGAATCTGTGAATCTGTTCATGAAAGCTCAGTGTTCAATTTTTGGTGTTCTTATAAGCCTTTTGATATCACACTGGTCGCTTGAAATGAACCACACTGGAAATATACCATGGGAATAGCTAATACTACAAAAAGGGATTTCCCCCTTTTATTCAGAAAATGTCTGCCACCAACTCACCGCTCAGCTCGTTCTGTAATTATATTGGGTGGTGGTCTACCTGATCAGCTCATGTAGGAGGGAAAGGTCCGAGTTTGGCTCACAAATGGCACAACTAGGTGTGACGGTGCAAGGTAGAAATGGACAGTGGATGGACAACATCCTCAACTGGGATAGTCTTGAAAGATTGACGTAAGGGGAAATCTCCCAAGGGGCAGAATTTCAGGCAGTATACCTGGTCAACCACTTGGTGTGCAAAGAGAGTGGCCTGAAATTAGAATACACAGGGGCTCATGGACACTACGATATATCCTTGCTGGGTTGTGGAAGGAAAGTGCCTTTGGCAGATTGGAAGATAAGAGTCCTGTGATAAAGCTACATGGATGGGCATCTGACAATAGGCACTTCTTTGTTTCACAAGTTCATGCCTATCAGAACGCATCCCTTAAGTAATATAGAAGGTACTAAAAATCTACGTATCATCCAATTAATATCAGCCAGGCTCTGTCATCAGTAGAAGTTCCCACACCTATCAATAAAGGGCTCACTTAACATTAAAGCAGATGCAGAAACAGGTACACAAACATGGGATCCACTGTTTAAACCACACACTGCAATACCAAGAGGCCAATGGCCTGATAGAAGCACCAGCTCAGACACAACATACGAAGGTGGTATGCTACTCTTCAGAATGCAGTGTACGTTCTAATTGAGTGATCTTTACACAGCTATTTCCACAGTAGTTAGACTACATCGGTTTGAGAATCAAAAGGTGAGATCAGGAACAACCCTATTTTTTTCACTCCCAGTGATCCATTTTGGGAAATTGTGCTTCCTATTATTGAAACTCTGGATTTTCAACACTTAAGAGTATTAGTTTCTAAAAGGAAATAATTCCACCATGGCCACCCACTGGGCTTTTTAAACTCTTTATACCAAGGGGACAGAGCAAGAAGAGTAATCAGCATCCTGGCAGAAGTAATTGGTTCTGATCACAAGAAGAAGGTGAGTGGGGGGAAAATGAAAATTTTATTACCCACCCCCAGGTGACTTATTTGAGTACTTCTTGTTATTCCATTGTCTAATTTTAATAGCAAATTGTGTAGCAAGTACACTCTGAGAAAGATGTAGCAAAGAGGCACCCGGACTCCTAAGAGCTGATGATCTTGGTCACACTTCAGGTAAGCCACAAGGACCAGAAGAGATGCTAGCCAAGAGAGGGAGTAAAAAAGATGGTGGATAGAGGAGGGAGAGGATGAGTGTTAGTTGCAGCCCTGAAACCTCCTGGTGGTATCTGCAGAAGATCTCACCAACTTTCATTTTCTAAGCTTTATTCCAGGACAAAAGGTACTCCAGAATTCCGGAAGGACTTTTCCCAGGACTTTATATAATGAAGTGGCTCTAAGCAGTGCCAAGGGGTAGACTGTAATAGATCATGAAATGTGCCACCAGATCCTCTTACAGGAACAAAGGCCTTATTTTTCTGTTTTCTGCAAATGGTGCTACAGTGTATAGTCCTAGGTTGTCAGTCCCTTTGGGAATTTCTTTAGCTAAGGATAGACTCTCTCTCCAGGGTAATCTCTGTCTAACTATTAATCATCATGCGAGTATAGATTCTGGCCCTTCCTTTTGTAATCTGGGCCAAATTGGAAGGACTATCCCAGCTTCAGCATTTTCCTTGGGAATCTACTTAGGCCTTTTTGGTAACTGCATTGGGCAAAACTCTACCCTCTGTCCAATTCTGCTTTCTTTCCTTCTCCTTTGCTAGAAAGTGGAACGGAAATTGATCCCAGGAGCATGTGGTAATAATCTAGAGATTAGCATACCAATCTCAGCTCTGACACTGCTTCACAAAAACCCAACTTATAATACTAGGGTTAGTTTGTTTTCAATTTGAACAACCTCCAAACAAATTCCATATGAATTTTCAGAGAGTTTTACTCAGCTTTTTTGCCACTGTGACCAAAAGACCTGACAAGAGCAATTAGAAGAGGAAAATTTTATTTTGGGGCTCAGTTTCATAGATCTCAGTCCATAGATGACTCCACTGCTCTGTGCCTGAGGTGAAGCAGAACCTCAGGTGGGAGAGAGAATGGTGGAGGAAAGCAGTTCAGAACATGGTACCAAAGAGAGACAGGGCTCTCCTCACCATGGACAAAGTATAAACCACAAAGGCATGTCTCCAATGACACACCTCCTCCAGCCACACCATACCTGTCTTCAGTCAACACCCAGCTAAACCCTATCAGAGGATTTCACCTCTAAACTTTCTTGAACTGTCTCACACATGAGCTTTTGGGGGACACATCATATCTAAACCATAACATAGGCTATAGCAATGAACAATATAGATGTGATTTCTCTTTTTATGGCACCTATATACTAGCAAATAATGAGCAAGTGAATAAATAAATTAAATGATTGCTGGGAGCCATTAGCCAAGTAGGTATGACAATTTCCTTGCCAGTGTACCCCCATGTTGCTTAGTGGAAGGACTCCTGGAAGGTGACCTTGCTCAAGGACCAGGGCGGATCCGTGTTTAGGGCGTTCCCGGTTTAGGATAATCTGGGTTTAGGACGTTCCCGGTTTAGGAAGATTATTCCTGCTGGGAATAGGGCGTATCCTGCTGCCTGAGTTCCTCTTGAGTTCTCACGGGATTCAGACAGTATTTTTGGGAGACAGAAGCCCAGTGGAGATGTGGATTTGGGCAGAGAATGTGGATTTCCCCAGAACGTGTTTGTAGACGGCCGGTGCGAGTTCGGGAATAAAGAATTGCTGTTTGAATCTACAAGCTGTGAGTGGCTCGTGATTTGTGCCCAGCCAGACTGCGGCAAATGATGACTTTAGATGTTGAGAAGTGGCATGAAAATATAACACAGGGAAGTCTGGTACTGCCTCAAGGTTCTGGAGAAGTGAGGAGCTACACTTTAACAAGGTTAGGATCTTCTTAGTGGATGACTTTTGGACTAAGATAATAGTAAATCAGTTTTTATTTTTTTTTTAAGTCAGGGATTGAAGGCACTTAACTATTGACCCACATCCTCAGCCCTTTTGTGTATTTTATTTAGAGACAGGGTCTCACTGAATTGTTTAGAGCCTTGCTCAGTTGCTGAGGCTGGCTTTGAACTAGTGATCCTCCTGCCTCAGCCTCCTGAGCCACTGGGATTACAGGTGTGCACCCTGGCGCCTGACAGAAATAAGCTTTTTAAAGAACTGGGGAATACACCAGACAGACAAAAGGGCGATTATAGGAGAAAAACAAGTATGAGCGTGTAAAAAAGAAAACAAGGAACCGAGATGAGGTCCTGTAGGTAGATGGGGCTAGATTGTACAGGGCTCATGGGTCATTGAAAGGAGTTAGAATAGGTTCTGATTTCAACAGGCATCCATTGGAGGATTTTACATAAAGAAACAATTTGTGGGGGGCTGGGGTTGTGGCTCAGTGGTAGTGTGCTTGCCTCGCATGTGTGAGGCACTGGGTTTGATCCTCTGATCCTCAGCACCATATACAAATAAATAAAATAAACGTCCATCAACAACTGAGAGAGAGAGAGAGAGAGAGAGAGAGAGAGAAACAATATTTTTTATTTTACTTGATAAGTCACTTCAATTGCTGTTGGAGAATCAATGATGGGAGCTGTGGTGTTCAGGTGATAGAGGCAGGAAAGAGTCAAATCAAGAAAGCGACTTAACCCACCAGTTCTGGCTTTGAAATTGAAGGAAGAGGGCCATGAGTGAAAGGATGAGTGTGTCCTCTAGGAATTGGGAACAACCCTTAGCTGATGGCCAACCGGGAAACCACCCTACAAACCCAAGAAACCAAATTCTGTTTATAATCCGAACGAACAAGGACACAGACTTTTCTCTGGAGTCTCCAGAAAGGAACATGACTCTGCGAATACCTTGATTTTAGCTTGGTGAGTCCCGCGTGAAACTTAAGAACCATAAGATAATGAAGTTCTTATTATTTTAAAAGTGCGAAATATACAGCCATTTGTCACAGCAAGTTCACAAACCTAATACAGGAACGAGATGGGGTAGACCACTGGATAAGGAATCATGGAGGCCAATGGTGATCTTTATATGAGCTGTTTCCAAACAGCTGTAGGAACGAGGATCCAAACTACCTGGTCACGTTGAGTGAATGAGAAATGAAATGCATGCAGATAATTCTTTCCATTAGACAGAGATAGGACACAGAGGAACAGGCGGAGGCATGATTTCTGATATCCTGCCAGGCCTCAAAGAAAGAGTTGAAGCTGGTGAACAATAATTTGAGTTGCCTCAGCAAGAAGGGCTGAGTATTAACCTGCAGTGCAATCAGGCCCCCCGTGGGGTGCCAGCAGCTTTACCACCGATGTTTGAGGGATCTGGGGCCAAGAGTGCACCTCCCTGTAAGGACACCCTGGCACAACTGTAATGGCTGCAGTCCAGGCTCCCAGGAGCAGGGACTTCAAGGGGCCACATTTCGCTGGCCATGAGAACACCTCGCCAGTGGGTGAGTACTGGCCTGAGGACAGCTCCAGGAGAGCTCTGGGCCACCCAGGTCTCAGGGCAGGAGCCCTGGATGCCTGGACTAAGAGAGGTCTGCACTGGGCTCTGGTAATTTGTCCCAGTTTCTCCTCTTCTCATGATGATAGAGCAGCAGGAAGCTCAGAGCAGCCTTGTTCCATACAGGTGCTTAGTTATTTTAGAGGTTCCTAAGGAGAACGGAAAACTGTTAAGGAAAACTGAAGGGAACAGAAAGTGAGGGAAGCGGACCATTAAACGGGTAAGACTTGAGGACAGGGACCGTGTTCTGTCCAAGTCTGAAGCCTCAGCACAGTGCCTGCAACTTCTGAGGTGTATGAGGATGGCTTCTTTTCCATCTCGGCTTTATACACTTTGCAGACCCATCGTCCCCTTGGGGAAGTGCCAGAGAGGAAGCTCTCTGCACTGATGCAGTGATGGGCTGAACTCCGCTGGCCGGAGCTTCTCCATTGAGCGGGGTGGATGAGTCGTGGTGCGACCTGCCCCTTTGGTTCTTGTTCTTGCGGCTCCTCGTGCATTCTTTTTCAACACTTTCTCTTCTCAGGATATACTGGCCAAAGCAGAGCACCTACCCTCTTGGCACATCTGACAATTTTATATTCCTCCTTTACAGTATGATGGACAAATAAAAATTGGACACATTTAAAGTGTAAAAGGTGATGTTTGAAGATACTATTTCATTGTGCGGTCATTAACAGAATCAAGCTAATGAACATATGATTCACCTCACATCGTTATCTTTTTGCGTATGTGGCAAGAACACTTGAGATCTCCTGTCGGAGAATATACATTATTATCAACTATTGTCACTATATTGCACATTAAGTCACCAGAACATATTCCTCTTATAACTGAAAGTTGTACCCTTTGACCAACAGCTCCTCATTTCTTCCACCCACAACCCCTCAGCCCCTGGCAACAACCATTCTGCAGTCTGCTTTTATGAGTTTGAATTTTTGAAATTCTGCCTATAGTAAAACCATGTGATATTTTTTTCTGGTCCTGGCTTGTTTCCTTTAGGATTATGTCCTCTAGTTTCATCCTCCATATCACAAATTACAGACTCTTCTTATTGTTTAAGGCTGAATATTATTCCATTGTGTGTATTTATACTTCTATACCACATTTTCATCCATTTATATGTCAATAAATGCTTAGGTTTTTTCCCCTATATCTTGGCTATTGTAATAATGCTGCAATGAACATAGGAGTGCAGACATCTCTTTGAGGTAGTGGTTTTGATCTCCTTAGTATCTATACCCAGAAGAGGGATTGATGGATGATGTAGCTCTGTTTTTAACTTTTTGAGGGGCGTCCATACCCTTTTCTGTAACAGCTGAACTCATTTACCTTCCCACCAACAGTGTGCAAGGTTCGCTTTGCCCCAAACCCTCACCATCTTGTTTGTTAATACCCATCCTAACAGGGGAGGCTACACCTCTATGGGACTTGATTGGCATTTCCCTGATGACTAGTGATGTTCAATATCTTTCATATATCTGGCGGGCATTTATGTGGGGGGAAAAAAAGGTCTTTTTTAATCTTTGGCACACTTTTTTTCTTTCCACATTTTTTATTGGTGTTTTGTAGTTGTACACAATAATAGGATTTGTTGTTATATATTCACGCAGGCACAAAATATAACAATATAATTGGGCCAGTATCACTCCCCGGCACTGCCCCCGCCCTCCCCTGCTCCCTTTCCTCTACTGACTTTCCTTTAATTTTCATGAGATTCTCCACCCCCTTTTCCTTTTCCTCTCTAGCTTCCCCCATGTGAGAGAAAACATGCGACCTTTGACCTTCTGAGTTTGGATTATTTCGCTTAACATTATGGTCTCTAGTTCCATCTACTTTCCTATAAATGACATAATTTCATTTTTCTTTATGGCTAAATACAATTCCTTTGTGTCTATACCACATTTTCTTTGTTCCTTCATCCACTGATGGACATCTAGGCTGGTTCCTTGTCCACTTTTAATTGGGTTGTTTTTGTTTGTTTTTGCTATTGAGTTATATGTATTCCTTATCTATTTTTATACTAACCCCTTAGCCGATATGTAGTTTGCGAACATTTTCTCCTATTCTGTGGATTGCTTTTTACTTCGTTGATTATTTCCTTTGCAGAAACTTCTATTTGTAAATGGTTGTTTATTTTTCTTTTCTGTGCCTGCGCTTTGGTGTCTTATCAAAAGTCACTACCAAGGTAAATGTCATGGCTTTTTTCTCCTATGCTTTTTTTTCTAGGAGTTTTAATGGTTTCAGGTCTTGAGTTTAAGTCTTTAATCCACTTTTACTATTTTTTTTTTTTTTGGATGTTATAGAACAAAGGTCCATTTTATTCTTTTGAGTGTGGACATCCAATTTTTCCAATACCATTTATTGAAGAGAATATCTTTTCCCCATTGTGTTTTTTCTTTTGTCAAAAACTAGTTGACGATAGAAGTTTGGGTTTATTTCTGGGATCTCTATCCTGTTTGATTTGTCTCTACATCTGCTTTTATGCTGGTTTTGATTGCCACAGCTTTGTACTATAATTTGAAATCAAGAAGTATGAGGCCCATAGCTCTGTTCTGGCTTGAGATGATCAATTCAGAGTTCTCGTGGTTCCTTATGAATTTTAGGATTTTTTCTTCTATTTCTGTAAATCGGAATTTTGATAGGGATTGCACTGAGTAGGTTGCTGAACATTTTAGCAATATGATTCTTCCAGTCTACGAATGTGCGATTTCTTCCCATTCATTTATGTCATCTTCAATTTCTTTCATCAGTGCTTTATAGTTTTCAGGATATGAGTTTTTTCCTTCCCTGGGCTAAATTTATTCCTAATTATTTTATTCTTTTTGTTGTCATTGTAAATAATATTATTTTCTTGATTTCTTTTCCAGTTTTTGACTTTTTTTTTTTTTTTTTTTTGATCCAGGGATTGAACCCAGGGCCTTGTGCCTGGTGGGCAGTGCTTTACACAGAGCTCTATGCCTAACCCCCTTGATTTCTTTTTGGATAATTCATTGTTAGTTTTGATTGAAACTCTATTAATTTTTGTATTTTGCTTCTGTATCCTGTAACTTTAATGAATTTGTTTATTACTTTTGTCTTAAAAGCCTATCTTGCACATAAAGAACTCAAAAATCTTAACACCAAAAAAACAAACAATCCTTAATCAATAACTGGTCTGAGGAACGGAACAGACACTTCTCAGAAGAAGAAATACAATCAATCAACAAATATATGAGAAAATGTTCAACATCTCTAGTAATTAGAGAACTGCCAATCAAAACTAAATTCATCTCACTCCATTCAGAATGACAGTTTTCAAGAATACAGACAACAGTAAGTGTTGGCGAGGGTGTGGGGGGGAAAGGCACACTCATACATTGTTGGTGGGGGGCTGCAAATTGGTGCAATCAACCTGGAAAGCAGTATAGAGATTCCTTAGAAAACTTGGAATGGAACCACCATTTGACCCAGCTATTCCACACTTCCTCTATATGCTAAAGACTTAAAAACAGCATACTCTAGTAACACAGCCACTTCAATGTTTATAGCAGCACAATTCACTATTACTAAACTGTGGAAGCAACCTAAATGCCCTTCAATAGATGAATGGATAAAAAAACTGTGGTACATATATACAATGGAATATTATTCAGCCTTAAAAGAGAAGAAAATTACAACTTTTGCAGGTAAATGAATGGAGTTGGAGAATATCATGCTAAGCAAAATAAGCCAATCTCAAAAAAAACAGGGGCCAAATGTTTTCTCTGATAAGTGGATGCTAATGCATATGGAGGGTGTGTGTGGGATAAGTGGAGGAACTTTGGATGGGGCAAAGGGAAGGGAGGAGAGGGCAAAGGGATAGGAAAGATGGTAGAATGGGACGGACATCATAATCTAGGTACATGTATGATTGCATGAATGGTGTGACTCTACTTTATGCACAATCAGAGAAGTGAAAAATTCTGCTCCATTTGTGTACAGTGAATCAAAGAACATTCTACTGTCAAGAACTAAAAAAAAAAAAAAAAGATAAAAAAGCCTATCTTGTCTGATACAATTATTATACCATTTCTTTTTTCTTTTAGTTTATATTTGCATAGAAAATCATTTCATTTCCTTTTACAATTTTAATGTATATTTTTCCTTAAAGTTCAAGTGACTCTCTTATACATAGCACATATTTTGGTACTTTTATTTATTTTTTTTCATCTATGAAGCCACTCTGTGTTTTTTGATTGGGGAATTTAATCCATTTACATTTCAAGTAATTATTGATAATAGGGGCTTCTTATTGCCATTTTATTAATTGTTGTCTTTCTGTTTTGTAACTCCTCATTCCTGCCTCCTCCTTGCTGATTTCCTTTGTGATCTGTAAATTTTCTGTAGGGGCAGCTTTGATTGCTTTCTCTTTCTCTCTTGTGCATCTATTACAGGTTTCTACTTTCTTGTTACCATGAAGCATGCATTAAGATCTTATCATTATAAAAGTATATTTTAAACTGATAACAATTCAACTCCAATCACGTGCAAAACCTCTACGTGTTTGTTCCTTTACACACATTTTATGTTTTTGGTGTCATAATTTACTTTTTTAAAAAAAATACTTCTTGTCCATTAGGAAGTCAGTATAACTCTCATCATTTTTAATACTCTTTCTCTTTTAACTATTATGCTAGAGTTACAAGGGATCTACACACCCCAATTATAGTACTAGAGCCTTCTAATTTGACTGTATACTTCCTTGGACCAGTGAGTTGCACCCTTTCATGTGCCTTCATATTACTAATCATCCTTCCATCTCGTCTGGGAAGGCTCCCTTTAGCATTTCTTGTAGAACAGGTTTGGTTGTGATGAACTCCCTCAGCTTTTATTTGTCTGAGAAATTCTTAATCTCGTTTTCATTTCTGAAGGATGTCTTTGATAGGTAAATATTCTTGGTTGGCAGTTCTTCCCTTCAGCCCTTTGAAGGTATCCATCCGCTCCTCCCTGGCCTGCAAGTTTTCTACTGAAAAATCCACTGACCATCTTAAAGGGAAAGGGAGTTCCCACGTATGTGACTGGTCTCTCTTTTTCTTGCCACTTTTGAAATTCTCTTTGTCTTTAGCTCTTTGTCAGTTTGATCATACTGTGTCTAGACGAAGTCCTCTTTAGGTTGACTCTTGTTTGGAAGACTTTTGAACGTTGTTTACCTGGATTATCATATCTCTTTCCAAACTAGGGAAGCTTTCAGTTATTTCTTTAAGTTTTCTGCTCCCCATTTTCTTTCCCTTCTAGAATTCCCATATTTAGTTCGCTTGACGTTGTCCTGCCAATCCTGCAGGTTTTCCTTTATTCCTTTTCTTCCTTCCTCCCCACCCCTCTTTCTTTCTTTCCCTTCTAACTGGAAAATTTCAAATGACCAGTCTTTGAATTCATAAATTCTTTTTTTTTGTTTTGACACCAGGGATTGAATCCAGGGGCACTTAACCACTGAGTCACATCCTCAGCCCATTGTAATTTTTTATTTAGAGATAGGGTCTCATTTAGTTACTTAGGTCCTTACTAAGTTGCTGAGGCTGGCTTTAAACTTGTGATCCTCCTGCTTCAGCCTCCTGAGCTACTGGGATAACAGGTGTGTGCCACGGCACCCAGCTAGATTCTTTTACTTGATAAAGTCCACTGTTGACATTGACTTTTTTTTTTTTTAATTTTATTCATTGCATTCCTCAATTCCAGAATTTCTGTTTGGTTGATCTGAGTTCTAGCTCTTTGAGGCACTTTCTGTTTTTGTTTCATGTATTGTTTTCCTTATTTTGTTGAATTGTGTTAATTGTTTTTTCTTTTCTTTTTGTGGTCCTAGAGATTGAACCCAGAGCCTCAGGCGATATAGTCAAGTGCTCTACCAGTGAGTTAAACCATTGGCCCTCATTATGGTTTCAATGTGACGTGTTCCTCAAAATCTCACATGTGAGACAGTGTGAGAAGGATAGGAGGAGAAATGACTGGATTGTGAGAGTCTTAACCCAATCAGCCATTAATCCCCTGGTAGGGATTAACTGAGTGGTAAGTGATATGGTAGGATGTGGCTGGAGGAGGTGGGAATTGGGGCCGTGACTTTGGAGTATATATTTGTATTTAGCAAGTGCAGTCTCTCTCTGTTTTCTGATCATCATGTGAGCTGGTTCCCTCTGCCACACTCTTACACCATGATGTCCCACTTCACTTCAAGCCCCGAGGAATGGAGCCTGCAATCTCTAGATTGAGACCTCTGAAACCGTGAGCCCTTAAATTAACTTTTTCTCCTCTACAATTGTTCTGGTCAGATCTTTTAGTTACAGTGGCGGAAAAAGCTGACTAAAACAGCTCTCTATTTTGTAACTTGCTGAGCTTTCTTAAACCGATTATTGTGAATTGTCAGGCACTACATAGTTCTCCATTTCTTTAGACCAGTTACTAGAAAATTGTTGTTTCCTTTAGTGGTATCATATTTTCTTGATTTTTCATGTTTCTTGAAGTCTTGCATTACTGTTTTTTCATTCGAAGAAGTAGTTATCTGTTCCAGTTTTTACTGGCTAAATTTAGAGAGAAATACCTTCACCACTCAGCCTACATAAGAAGTCTTAGGTTTCCTCAGATTTTTTTCTGTGAATATGTCTGGTGTATACCTCTTGCTGTCTCTTTTTTGGGGGTGGGATTCTGAGATTGTTTGCCTTCCTTTGATCCTGCAAATCCAGGTTGGATGCTAAAAGCTTCTCTTTGCTGAGTTCTGAGACCCGGTTGATGTAAGTCCCTGTCTGTTTTCCCTTCTCCCAGCCTCTCCCTTGTACTCAGTTATGCCAATCACTTAGTATTCCCGGTGATGCAAGAAAGAAGTGAACCTCTGGAGCAGCATCCTGTGTGCATGGGGGACTCAGACACCCGCTCATTATACATTCATTTCCTTGATAGAAGAAATTGCATGATGAAGGGGGTCTCTCTTGGCAATGAGCTGCGCTGCTTTGGGGGAAGGATGATAATAACAAAGTAAAATTCTTCTTCTTGCTCTCTTCAATGCATCTATTCTCAAATTTGTTGCTCCAACTATGTGCTGGAACTTCTCCACTGGACTCCTAGCCTCCCACATAGGTGCTCTCATTTGTGGGTTGTGTCAAAATCAATCCTTCCACATGGAGAAGAAGATGGTAGAAAAATCCTATTCTGTCATCTCACAGACATCACTTTGAGTCCTAGTAAATTTTACTGGATGCCAAATACTTTGAATTTTGTCTTATCCAATACTGGATTTTTTGTTTCATTCCTTTAAATGTTTTGGGACTTTGCTTTTGGACACAGTTAAGTTACTTGGGATAAATTTGACTCTTTCAAACTTGCCTTTATGATTTGTTACTTGGGTCAACTGCCTTTAGTCTAGGACTAGTTTTGGGGATTGCTCCAGATGGTCCATTATGGTGGTCTTTTCCTCATGTAATGGCTAATTTGAATTGTCAGTGTGATTGGATTAAGAGGCTTATGGGTGCATCAATGAGGTTGTGTCTAGGAATGATTGACATGTGAAATGGAGACTCTCCCTCAGCATGGAAGCACCATCCAATAGGATAATGGCTTATATGGAATAAAAGTTGGATGAAGAAGGAAGAAGCAGCAGATGCAAGCTTGATTCTTCTTGAACCTGTTCTTGATTGCTGTTATGATCTTCTCAGGATATACGACTCTTGCTTCTCCACTCTTCCAGATCAAACTCTGCGAATGAGTCTCCAGAAGCCTTCAGTCTCGTACTAGGGTAGCACCGCTGATCCCTCTTGTTCTGGGGCTTCAGCCTCTTGGGCTGTGCAGCTACTGGTTCTTCCAGCTCTGTAGCCTGCAGAGGGCCATTGTGGACTATCCAGCTTCTGGTTACATAAGCCAACCTGATAGATCCCCTTTTTATAATTATACTTCCTGTTGATTCTGTTCCTCTAGAGAACCATGACTAATACTCCTCACCTCATGTGGTTTTTCATTCTGAATGGACTGAATGCTTGTGTCTTCCCTCAAATTCACATGTTGCAACACTTTCAATGTAATGACATTCAAAGGCAGGGCCTCTGGGAGGTGCTCAGGGTTACATTAAATCATGAGGGTGAGGCACTCTTGATGGGATTCATGCCCTTACAAAAACAGGAGTGCACACAGTCCTCCCCAGTCCTTCAAGCAACAAAGAAGACCAGGTGAGGATGTAACCAGGAAGAAGGGGCCTTCACCAAGATCCCGATGGTGCAGATACCCTAATGTGAGACTTCCTGCCTCCAGAATTGAGAGGAATAAGTGTAGTTTAAGCCACCAAGTCCACGGTACTTTGTTAGAGCCTTTTGAAAAGACCACGCATACATTTACTAACTGGTTCTGAGTTGGGCTCTCAGGGGGAGCCCCCTGCACCCTCAAAGCCCTCCATGTGGCTCTGAGCTGCTTCACTGTCCCCCGCTCTGCACCCTGTGCTGTCAAGTTAGAATCACGCTGGGGGCTTCCGGCATGAGCTGCAGCTCAGAAATGTTGTCCTCGCAGTGAGCTGTGGAAATGTTAGCTTGGCCATCACATTGATGGTTTTCCTTCTTGACGCTGCCTATTGTCAAGTGCCTGAAAACAGTTATTTTGTTTTTGTATCTAGTACTATACTTGTTTTAGGAGGAGGTTAAATCTGGGCTTTATGACTTCACCATAGCCAGAAGCAGAAGACTCAGTATAATGAAATCCATACTATAGACTGGACTACAATGGCTATACTGTTGATTCTTAGGGTACCCTCCAAAAGCTTGGCAGGGGGAGTCTTCCCTCACTTATTTTATTATTTTAAAATTTCTTGGCCATTTAAGTGCATTTCTCTTATATGAATTGTCTAACTAGCTTATCAAATTCCCCTAAAAAGTTCCCATAAAATTTGGATTAGGATTGAATTAAATTACATACTGACATAAGATTTGATGGAGATCCTCTCGTTTTCACATTCCTTGTCCTTGAATCAGAAAAGTTAATATCAAAAATAAAACTTCTCTCCTGTGGAGGAAAGGGAGGCACAACACAGCACACTAGAAGACCCACCGATGACAGGCCAGGTCAATTCAAAGCTGACAAGAAGCTGGATGGTTTGGGAACTCCAAAGGTGACAACATCCAACAGATCAGAGAGATGAAGTGATCTCTGAGATTAAACAAGATAAAGAGTACACAGCTTTCTGATACATAACTAAGAAAAAGGAGATACACACATATACATATGCTATGTATGTACATATATGTGTAAAAATCTGTTTCACTTTGTATTTGAAAATTGAGTTAATTGACTACAAAGTCATTTTTAAAAAACATTTTATTAATTGTTGATGAGATTTTTAATTTAATTTTTTTATTTTTATGTGGTGCTGAGAATCAAACCCAGTGCCTCACACATGCTAGGCAAGCACTCTACCACTGACGCACAACCCCAGCCCTACCAAATCTTTTTGTTGTTGTTGTTGCTTTTTGTGTTGCTGGGGACTGAATCCAGGGCCTTGCACGTGCTAATCAAGTGCTCCAGCGCCAAACCATATGCCCAGCTCCTAAAACAATTTTAAATGACTTCCTGTGGGAGATATAGCAGAGAAAGAAACTGGGTCTTTCTGAATATATCTTGTTTATAGATTTCACCACCTATTTATCTATCCATCTATATGTATGCCTCTATGTTCATAGAGAGAAACATAATTATATGACTATCTTAACTTCTTAAAAATAAACCCTAAAAATTTGTAAAATAAAATCAAATCATTCTGACTGGAATCAAGTTGGTGGCACAGCCACATAGTTACAGCCTATTTAAAGTGACTTGAAAGCACTGTCATTGGATAGCCCATCCCTAGTGGGTTATGGCCTACGGCAAAAAGAACTGCAAAAAATATCTTAAGTCACCTCACAGAAATCTCATGAATTAGAAGAGGCATGAAGACAGTTCTTCCAGGACTATTATGTATACAGAGTGGCCTACAGTAAATGAAGCATTCCGTTGGGATTGTTAATGACTGCAGTTGTTCAGTGCACAGAATTGCAATCAACGAGTTAAGTAGAAATCCTGTAGTTGATTTGGAACTGTTAGTAGAAACTCATGACATATGTAATCTTATAAATAAACACCATTTTCTACTCTGTTCACAGAAAAAGTTCAGACACAGTGACTAAGCCAGTAAAACCAAGTGCACAGATGTGGTTCCACATTCCGTTTTCCCCAGGAGATGGCATTTGGTCCCACGTTCTATTTTCCCTCGGGATTGCAACTCCAGAGGTCTAGGGAAGGAAATGCACCTGCCCTAAACTTCGGGTTCAGTCTCAAAGATTCCAGGGTGTGTCCACAGACTCAAGAGTTAATTTAATGGGTTCCCACAGGTCCATGAAATATAAGCATAGTGATTATAATAGATTGAAAACACACCTAACATGCTTCTACCCACTGGATCATAACGAAACAAACCATAGAGGCCACCTTTGGAGGATTCTGGGAGACCAGTTCATTGGAAATCAACCCTTTACCTTGTTTCCCTGCATGGACTCCAGTTGTAGACATCAGGTGGTTGAAGAGGACACCATGCCTTTGTAGAAGAAACTTCTAAAGATGCTCCAATTAACCATGAGGAGGAATGATGGGATCAAAACAGTACCACCATGCATGTCCTTGTGCACCAATTTCTATGTTGAATACTTGCCAGAAAAATTGAGCCTTACTCTTCATCAAACCTCTAGAAGGAATCACCAATATATACGTGGGAACTACAGGGGATAGAAGAATACATTAAATGACACCAGAGGGGTGCAGTTATCAAAATTCAGTCTAGGGAAATGCTACTAGGAAAACAACCTATCTTCTTTAGCAAAATGCCAGAAAACATGTGAAAGAATCTAGAATCTATGACTTGAAAAAGATTTAGAGACCTTGTAAACCAATTTCAACTTATTAGATCATGAGTCTAGCAAATGAATTAATAATGAGATAATTAGGGAATTAGAACAATGATTAGACATTACTTATATCAAGAAATTGTTAATTTTAAAGTTGTGATAAATAGGTTTTTGGAAGAAATAACTACAGACATTTTTACAGATTTTAAAAATACAAATTATCCCCCTAAGTTAACAACTATAGCATAATTCTACCTATTATCCCAATAAGGTCTCTTTTTGAAGAGTAGAGTCAGATAAAATTATTTAAAAATCCACATGGAAATATAAATGCTTGAATAGCAAAGAAAAGTATGTAGGAGATAAATAATGAGAGCCTCGCCTTCAAGTGAAAGGTGCTGTAATCAAAATCACTGTAATATAATCCACATGGTATTGGTATAAGAGCAGACAAACCATTGGAACAGAAGAGTGAATCCAAAAATAGATCTCAGTATATATCATAATTTAATATGTGACAAAGGTAGTATTTCAATTCTGTGGGAAAGAATGGTTTACTTAATAAATAGTGCCGGCATAACCAGCTATTCATCTAGAACAAAATGAGCTTGTATCTCAATTTCACAACAAATCAAAAAATGAGTTCCATATAGATTAAAAACTTAAGTGTAAACAATAAGTCTTAGAAAAACACTTTGCAAAACTAGGAGATAGAGAACATCTTTAACTAAAGCCAGAAACCCAGGATGCATAAAAGATAGATATATTTGATTGTATAACAATTTAAAACTTTAAAACGGCAAAATGTACCAAAACAAAGTCAGGTAAAAAAAATATGTGCAATTCAGATAACACATAAAGGGTAAATATTTCTTATATACAACCAATTCTTACAAATTGATAAGCAAAAGATAAAAAAAATTTCAATTTTTTAAAGGGGCAAAAGGTATAAAACGTATTTCGCAGAATGGCAAATCCAAGTGGCTAATAAAGATATTAAAGTCAACCAAACTCTCCAGCAGCTAGGGAATTGCAAATTGAAATAATGAGATATTACTCTACACCAAGCAGACTGGAAAAAATTAAAAAGAATGCTATTATCTATTGCAATCTCATGCATTGCTTGTGAAAAGGTGGACTGTTGTTGTGTTTTGAGAAGAAATAGTCTAGCAGCATCTATTAAAGAATCCACATAGCCTTTGACCCAATGCAGCCTGGGATTGCAGCCAGTGGGAATGCAAGAACAATTACAGAGGGCTGTATGTAAACTTTAAAACCAAGTTAATAAACATTCATGAGGAGGGTTGAATAAACTGTGTGTCTGCATCATAAAACTCTATGCAGCTACTATCAAGAAGGAATTAGAGCTACTCCACGTGAACAAAAACCATCTCCATAGGGTGTTGAATGAGAAAGGCAAGATGCAGAGAATTGTGTGCATTATGGTTTCCAGTAATGAAATGGAATTTATGTCTCTGTGTGTGTGTGTGTGTTTGTGTAAATGTCTACATTTGTACACGCACTTCTGTTTATAACGAACGTGGGGTGAAACCATGAAATGCTCTACATGGAGTTGGTAATGGGGCTATGTCAAATTGGAGAAAGGGAGGCTTTGGGGAGATACTGAAAGGAGAAAGGGGAAGAAAAACTTGATCTCAATTAGCATAATGATATTCTATTGGTGTGTATATATATATGTATAATGTATGCACATTTTATGTATAATGTGTCTGTATACATATAATTTTATATGAGGAATATTAGGAGAATACATTGGCACTGAATCTGTATCTACATATTTGTAAGGATATGCATGATATGTTCCTAAATTCTAAAAAGCTAGTTGGACATGGTGGCCCACCCTGTCATTTAAGCAACGGGAGAGGCTGAGACAGGAGGATAGCAAGTTCAAGGCCGGCCTCCACAAATTAGTAAGACCCTGTCTCAAATGCAAAAAAAAAAAAAAGGGGGGGGGCTTGGGATATAGCTCAATGGAAAAGTGCACCTGGGTCCAATTGCGACTACCCCTAAAATAAATAAATAAATTTTAAAAAGCTAGTAACCTGTATGATGTGGTTTTATTTTTGTCAAAGTGAAGTGCATACAAACACACCCCAGTGTCTGTGGTCTGCCTAAATGCTTGGCATTGTGAATGAGCCACAGAAAAGATGGGATGGGCTCAGTGCCAGGTTGTTGACATTTGTTACCTTGGAGGTGGCAGAGCTGGGGATGAAAGGACAATGGACTTTCTCTTTGACATCATTGTACTGTTTTGATGGTTCAACAAGTCATAATAGCTTTGTAATTTGAGAGAGGAAAAAAAAAAAAACCCAAAAAATATATACAGAGAGACGTCCATCTAAGGACATGATGTCTTTCCTTACGCAGGGAGGTCTCTTCTTTTCCCTTCAATGAGTTTCTGTGTCTTTCCAGCCTGCTAAGGATTCTGTGGTTTCTGAATCAGCAATGGGCATCCGAGGCTAAGCACATCTCTTGGGGGCATTCATTGTGACAATCATTGGCTTTTTTCTCCTTTCATCAATGAACATCATTTTTCTCTTCCTTATCTACAGTCCCCCCATGTGGCTATTTTATCCAGTTTCCTGGCTTTAGACATGATGCGTGTCCCAACAACCTCCAAATAGAGACCTCCGGCCCAGTCCTCTCCTCTCAACTGCAGCCCCTGGACACTGCCCGTTGACAGCTCCACATGAACATCTAGTTGACATCTCAAGCCCAGCATGATCCCAAATGGGATTTTTGATACCTTCCCTCTCTTCCAAATGCCACCAAAACTACATGACCTTGGGATAAACCTCATTAGGGATCTGTAGGGGTCCTGTCTCAGGTGGTCGGGCCAGAAAACACAGGTCACCTGTGACTTTTCTCTTTCTCTCTTATCCTCTAACCAATGCATCAGGAAATTCTGATCCTTTTGTCTCCAAAATATATTCAGAATTGGCCATTTTTATCACTTGCCCTGCTTCTCTCCTGCTCGGAATGGCCATCTGGTTGCTGGCTACCCTGGGTCTGTTGCCTCCCACCTGTGGTCCATTCCGCAGACACCCATAGTCCAGCCCTTGAGCATGGATACCTTGATAAGATCACAACTTTGCTCAACCCTGCACATCCCTCTCCACACAAGCCCCTGTGATTGTCCCCATGTCATTTAGAATAAACCTCAAGGCCCACGCCGGGTCTGCCTAATCTGACTCTCTGTGGCCTCTCAACCTTGTCTCCTTCCACTCTCCCAATTTACTCTCCACGGCCATTCTGGACACTCTGAAGTCCCTCAAATGCCTGATGTGCTCTCCCGCCCTGGTGCCATCAAGCCCATAGTCCCTTTGGTTTAGAGCGCCCTCCCCCAGGACCCTGCTTGCTTTAGCTTTCTTCTCTCCTCATTCAATATCGACCCTCTTCCCCTGCGTCTCCTTGCCCTGATCCGCTGGCCCATTTTCCTACTGCACCCATCCTTTCCCGACGTACTGACATGTTTATTTATCAAATTCATCTTTTACTGTGTATCTCATCTCCCCAGAATCTAAGTTCCAGGAGGGCAAAAATCCAGCTTGGTTCACTGATGCGATAAATGCCTAAAGCAGTGGCTAGACCATAAAAGATGCTTAACAAATACTTGTTGAATAAAAGAACAATTCGGGGCATTGCATTAGCTGGGAGCCTGGTCCTGCTCCATGTTTTAACCCAGGGTATTCTCCAGGACTTTTTCCCTCCTAAATATAATCCCTGCTGCCTTCTCTCTTTCAGAAATCGTTCCAATATCTGGCTCAGTGAGGGAGCTTTTCTATCATTTCCCCCACATGGTCATGAATTCTTTCTTTTTAAAAGTAATTCTTTGGTGATTCCATTGACTTTGACCAGGAAAGAAAGACAGATGCATCTCACTTGCCCATAGCTGTTCAATCTTTATTGTTATTATTTTTATTTTAGTTGTAGATGGACAGGATACCTTTATTTTGTGTATTTGTTTTTATGCGGTGCTGAGGATGGAACCCAGGGCCTCACACATGCAAGGCAAGCGCTCTACCACTGAGCCACATCCCCAGGCCTTGTCATTCAATCTTGTCCTCACAGAATTGAGAATTTGTTAGTGAGTCAAGTCTCTCCAAATCTGAGTGCATCTGATGAATTTGAGTTCTGAGACTTTGGGTCTTGGTGACCCTCCCTGTAAAAGGCAGTCTTGTGAAGCCTGACTTGGCCACCTTTCTCTAATAGCTCCACTCCAGCCTTTAAGTGTACCAGTGCCCACATTAACCAAGCGATGATGAAGTATGTTTTCAATTCAGAGAGGAAATGAATTGCATAAATTCTGGATAATAAAGATGAGGTTCTAATGCCTGACACTACAATTCCTTCCTACTGATCGACTCAATCTTAAAATCAAAGATATCCACCCACATCCTGGGGGAATTCATTGAAAATCTTATGCAGCTGAAAAAATCTCTATTCTCCTTTCACCATGGCTCTAGTAGTCAATTAAGAGCTTTTCAAAGTGTGACATTATGCATCTTTATGTGTGTCTTCAAAGTCACTAAAGACCAGATTTTGACCATTGACTTCTGTGCTGAATATGCACGCCCCACGAGAAGAAATTTGGTTAATTTGGGACTTTGGGAATGTGTTAAACTATTTTTATCTAATTTTCTCCCAGCCTAGCATTTCTGAATGACAGAAAAATGCTTTTTTATTCTCTCCTTTAAAAGCATCATATTCTCAGTGTTTTTGGTCTTTTAACGTGGCCGTGTTGGACTTGAGGGGGGACCTGGTCACCGTTAGCCCACGTGTTTAAGGCCAGACGTGAATTAATACAGATCACAAAATCGCACAGCAGTGACTACAACTGTTATTTTTAAGAAAGTGACTTGCATTTTGACGAGTACTGTGAAGCAATGCTGAGAAGTGCTCTGGAGCCCTCAGATGACTCAGCTCCCCACCTGCACTCAGAGGCCCGGAGGACTGGTTTTTCCAGATCTTTCTGTTTAGCCAATAGACAGACCCATGTCCTACTCCGGCAGCTAACAGTCCTGTCCTCTTCCTTAGCCTTCTGCAAGCTTCTCCAAAGAACTCCAGCTGCAAACCATTGGTCTGAATCACTGAGGAGTCTATTTTCTTGGGAAGACCTAGGGTCTAGAAGACTCTGGTCTTATTTTGAAGTTTATGTCATTGTTCTAGCTCCTTGGTAGTAAATAAGTTCTTCCATGCGTCCTTGTGTTTCTCTAAAACTGTTACTTTTTTTTTTTTTCATTTTGCTGCAAACAAATTTTCCCTTAATCAAAATCAGTGGACATGGAAAATCATTGCTCATCATCCTCTGTATTATTCTTGGGGACAATATTCAAATTCTCTCTTTGATCTGTTCTATTTTAACTTTTACTTGTGAAAAATGGAAAGCTACTTTCATTTCTCATCATTTTTGGATGCTATTCAGAAATTCTATATGACTGTTGAAATGTGGTGGCCAAAACGGGACCCCATTTACTGGGTCTTTGTAGAGATGGTAGCTTTTGAAAGATTGAAAACAATCAGAGAAATTAAACAGGAAGCGACAAATTTAACTGTAAAGTTTTTGGACTTCTGTACCAAATTAATAAAGCTAGCTTGGAAAGTATTTGCATCGAATACAACAGTTTAAAATTCATTTATATATATTTATATGTAGTGTATGTCTGATTCTCTCACATGTATGAAAACTGGCTTATATATAACATCTGATCTTAATGAATACTTCTGTAGAAAGAAGATAAGTCATTTTTAATTAAAACAATCATTTGTAGTAACATCAAGACTCCAGTCAATACATGAATAGATAATACTCTTTTCAGTCCACACCCACTTTTCTTCAAAACCGAGTTGACATGTCATATCTTGGAAACTCCCAACAAACCTGTAGGAAAGTAAGCTCTTTTCAAACTCTCTGATCTTTTATTCCATAGATTATTCTACTGTCCCTGCCCCTTGTATAGCAGTCACTAAACTATACTGAACTTTTTTTTTTTAGTACCAGGGATTGAACTCAGTGCATTCAACCATTAAGCCACATCCCCAGCCCTATTTTTTTTTTTTGTATTTTTAAAAAGTATTTATTTAGTTATAGATAAACACACAGTATCTTTATTTATTTTTATGTGGTGCTGAGGGTTGAACCCAGTGCCTCACACATACGAGGCAAGTACTTTACCACTGAGCTACAGCCTCAGCCCTTTTTTTTTTTTTTTTTTTGTATTTTATTAAGAAACAGAGTCTCACTGAATTGCTTAGTGCCATGCCATTGTTGAAGCTGGCTTTGAACTTGCCATCCTCCTGCCTCAGCCTCCTGAGCCACTGGGATTACGGGTGTGCACCACCCCATCAGGCTCTATTGAACCTGTTCCATCTATATTCTGTATCAGAAATGGTCCTCACATAAGAAGGTGTCAGAACAAGGACTGTGTGTTCACTTCACTCTTCCTTCATTCTCTAACATTGTGCCTGGTACATTAACAGGTGCTTTAAAGTTGCTCATAGAACGGGTTATTATTAAAACAAATAGTAATTATAGAATTATAGAAAAGATCTCCCTCCTCAAGCTCTCAAAGATATGCCACATAATGCAATATGATTTTGCTCAAAGAGAGTTTAATACATCAATAGATATGTGTCCCTTTGTTCTAGCAGTTGAAAAGATGTGAACATTATTAAGAATATATTAAAAGATAAATCTCTCTTGAAATTAATTTGCAAAATCAAGGTAATGCCAGTCAGAATGGAAGGTTTTAAAAAAAAAACTTGATGAAATTATTCTGGACTTCATCTTGAAAAACAAACATGGCAGAAGAACCATTAAAAGGTCTTTGGGCAAAAAGGAATAATGAGGGGAAATGCTTTTATCAAATATTTAAATTTTCATTACATTATAGTAATTAACATGCTACAGACTGGTATGGAGACAGGAAAATTCTGTTAGATCAACAGAATGGTAAATTCAGAAATGAATATGAACGTTATTTCAGGATAGAGCTGGCTTCTTAAATAGTGGTGAAAGATTTTTCCCCGTACTTTTTCATACTTCATCAATAAATTATATTATGAAAAATGGAAAGTCATTTGACAGAGGACACTTGGATCTTTACATCACTTCTTTCAACCAAATGAAATTCAACGGTTCAGACTCTCAAAGAAGTACTACAAAAACAGAAACATGAAACTAGAAGAAAACATGGGTTAATTTCTTTTAAAAAAAAGTTTGAGTGGGGAAGGCCATAAATATGACATAAATATGACATGAAATGTCATAAATATGACATGAAATTGAGAACTCACTAATTATAAGGCTAATTCTTTGAATATTTTTAAGAACCCTGAAAGTTGCAAGCAAAAAAAAAAAGTCCCACCCAAACAAATAATCCTCTGTAGATAAAATCAAAATAAACAAGAAACACAGCGAAAAACATTTGCCATCCCTGGTGCCCAAAGGACTGATCTCTAATATGCAAAGATTTCCTGGCATTCCACATGGAAAAGACCAATAGACACATTGGAAAGATAAGCAAAGGATATAAACACAAAATTCAAAGGAGTGCTAATAAATCTATTAAAAGATAATAAGAACATCAGGATATAGCAGTGAATGACCTACTTAATTAGCATTAAAAAAAATTAATAACATACAATATTGGCCACGGAGAGGGGAAATAGAAAGTCTCTAAACTGTTGATGGAAGGTTTAAAAAAAATAGATAGATTATTTGGAAGGGCAATTTGGCAACATGAATAAAAATTCAGCTGGGGACGTAGCTCAGTAGTGGAGCCCTGGCTTCTTGGACTTCAGAGCAAGTCTGAGTGTGAAATCACTTTCCTCTTCTCTGTCACTCAGTGTCTTTTGTGTTCCAAGGTCACTCCTCTGAATGCTGACCAGAGATATCTGTTCCTGGCCTTTCCTTAAGCAGAGGAAGTTAAGAAGCAACTTGTGGCGGGGTGTGGTGGTGCACACCTGTAACCCCAGCGGTTCCTGAGGCTGAGGCAGGAGGATCTTGAGTTCCAAGCCAGCCTCAGCAAAGGCGAGGCACTAAGCAACTCAGTGAGATCCTGTCTCTCAATAAAATACAAAATAGGGCTGGGGATTTGGCTCAGTGGTCGAGTGTCCCTCAGTTCAATCCCCAGGACCAAAAAAAAAAAAAAAAAAAAAAAAGCAACTTCTGGTCAGCTGAGTGCCTTCAACGGGCAGCATCCCTGGCAACACACCAGGGCACTGCACCACATGCCGAGGGGAATCTCCCCATCCTTGCAGTTTGTAGACCCCCCTGCCCCCAGTGTCTCAAGCTGATAGTCCTTTCTGTCACTCCCTTTCTGCTCTGACCTTATTTCTCATTCTCCTACTTGGAGCCTCTCCGTACCCGTCAGGCTTGATGGACACATAATCCTTCTTCCCCCTGTGTATTTGGCTTCCCCTGGGGGCTCCCCATGCCCTTTCTCACGGCAGTTTTCAAAAGAATCTGCAAATTCTTGACCCTCCTTTGTTCCAGAGGTAGACCCCAAGTCTACCCATAGTCTTAAACGCTGGGGACCACGGGACACAGAGTGTCCTGGGTACTGCTTTGGTTTCTTTAGGCTTCCAGCTAGGCTGGTCTGGACTCAGCAGGTCCTGAATCCTGGGTGCTGGATTAGCCCCCCATATCCGTCAGTCCCCTTGCCCTTCCTTACCCCGCTGCTGTCAGCCTGCCTCCTAATCCCCCCAAGGTTCTCTTATACTTTTTCTAAACTAATATTTTTCATCCAAAATTCCCTTACCTCCAACTCTTGAACTGGCTGTTACGTAGCTTGTGAGTTGGTTGGCTTCCCAAGGACAGCGCCCGCGTGGTCAGGGAAGAAGTACTGGCTTGGGGTGTGAATGTGAACAGCCCCGTCCCAGAGCTGGTTGTTAAGGCTTTCCAGCACACCACTGCCCACCTCTTGCCTCCCACAACCTCTGTCTACATTTAATTCACAAGTCACCATTTCCACTTACCATGGAGTCACAGAACATTTGCATTTGGGAATGTAAAATGGCTTAGAGCCGATGGCGTCACCTCTCGGAGCCTTGTCTCCTGTCTGTAGAGTGGTGATAACAGCATCTCCCTGGCAGGTGGTGGTGGGATGAGACGAGGTCACCCCAGCAAAGACTGCGTACTTGTTGTTCTCATCCTCCTCTTCATCCACCCAGCCTTGAGTTACCCACTTGTCAACTGACACGTTTTGGTGCTGCTGTTCTTTGAATCGCTGACACTAGTGATTCTTAAGTGAAGTGTTTTAAGCTGGAGAAATGGTTTTGATTGAGGGGAAGCTCCCCAAAACCAGTCCTCGCACTTATATCTGTAATGAAGTGTGAAACCGAGGGCTCTCTGCAGTGCTAGGCCCCGAGAAGTTCCAGAGTGTTCCAGATGTGAGTTCTTGGGTTCCTATCCACATTGGCTTCCTGAACTTGGACAAAGCTATTCTTCTGGGAGCCCCCGCCCGGCACTGACCTCTATTAGACTTTGCCTTCATTTCCCAGGGCCAGCTTTCCCAGTGCTGTGATCACTGTACATCAAGGTCACTTATGAAGAGTCTGGGCAAGTCACATTCATGTCCCTTATGTCCTCTACCCAGAGTCCGAAGCCACGCCATGCCATCTCAGCATTCTCTGACCTGCAGTGGGGCTGTCAACGTGTTTTGTCACATGGAATTCACATCTGATTCTTCCTGCAAGACTGATTTTGCTTTCTGTGCTCATGTTACTGTATTTGATGAGATTTTCCTTTGCTTTATAAAATGCATTATTTTAATGGCTAACAAGGATCTCAAGAAATGGATAATGCAGGGCTGGGGATGTGGCTCAAGCAGTAGCGCGCTCACCTGACATGCGTGAGGCCCGGGTTTGATCCTCAGCACCACATACAAACAAAGATGTTGTGTCCGCCAAAAACTAAAAAATAAATATCAAAAAATTCTCTCTCTCTCTCAAAAAAAAAAAAAAAAAAAAAAAAAAAGAAATGTATAATGTAGAAATATTTTGCATAAAGTTAAAAACAAAGTTTATTTGTTTGACTTTGGGAGGTGTCAAGGTCATGGTTTTTGCTGCGCTGAAGTTCCTATGGAACTTTTATTTCCAAGTTAGGCTTACACGCCGTTAAATTTACGTATTTTAGTGTAGAGTTCTATGAGTGTTGACAAACACCCATGCTGTGTAACCACCACCATAATCAATATATGGAACATTTTCATTCCTTCCAAATTCCCTAAATCCCCAGGTCCCCTTGGAGCTGACCTCCCTCCTTTTAGCCCAAGCCCCGGCAACCATTCATGTCTTCTGTCCCTGGAGAATCGCCTTTGCCAGGAAGTCCCGTTCATGGGAATCATACAATATGCAGCCTTTTGAGTCTGGCTTCTTGATTTAGCCAGTGTACTTGAGACACGTCTCTGTATGTCATGCATGTGTCATTAACACAATCACACGCCACATAAGGACATTTCAGATGGCAACAGGCTGCATATATGATAGTCCCACGAGATTACGACAGAATTGAAAAATTCCTGTCATCTAGTGACGTCCTTGTCATCAGTCATAGTGCACACATCACTCATGTCTGTGATCACGCTGGTGAAAAGAAACCTACTGCTCTGCCGGTCACACGAAGCAGGGCACCTAGAATCATGCACAGCAGAGAAACCTTGGTAATGATACCCCACAGCTGTGTTTCTGGTTACGTGTTCACTACACTTTCCTTGTATTGTTATTTTAGGGTGTGTTCCTCCTTCTTAGAAACGCCTTTTGTAAAAGGGTCTACCACACTGTGCTGGCCGCAGCCTCATCGATGTGTCTCTAGATTGCCTCAAGAGGCCACGTGGGGCGCTCCCCCATTCCGTCTAGATTGGTGTAAGCATGTGCTGTGGTGTTCTCACAACAGCAAAAATTGCCTAGCATCTTGTTTATCAGAACATCCCCGTCCAAAAGTGATGCACGACGGTAGCTTGCTCTTTTTTATTGCCAAACAGTATTCTACTGGATGAAAGTGCTGCAGTTTATCCATCCACCAGTGGCAAGACATTGGGATCATTTCTAGTTTTTTGGTAATCATGAAAAAAATCATTATAAACATCTGAAGAGAGACATTTATACAAACAAAGGTTTTTATTTCCCTTGGGTAAATCCTGGGGACCGTTTTCTTGGCTTCCTCTACTCCTGAGGCTCCCTCATTATCCTCAGAAGACCAGCCTGGGGACCTGAGCACGGCTTTTCCAGCACACATTTTGTGCTGTGTGAAGTTCTGGAGTCAGGGAGCAGTTACATTTTTTCAGGTCGCTGCACCAGCGACCTCCCCTCTATGGAGAAGTGAGCCGAGAGATGGGAGAGATGGACGTGCGATAGACGGAGGGAGGAGAAGTGAGGAAAAAGAAGGCGGCCGAGCGCAAGCCAGGGCTTGTGTCAGGTGCTGTAATTAAGGGCTTCTTCTTAATTAGCAGCCCAGCTGCCTATAAAATTGAATTGTGCTTCTCTGCTTATGAACTGGAATCGTGACTCACTGAGTTATGATTTGCTTCAACCCACTCTTGCCATTTGCGTGTGTGAGCTGATGCCTTGCAGCTGATATCTGGACGAAAGTGAGATGATGAGGAGGTCTCTGGTCAGCAGGGACTTCTATTAATAATTCTATCTGAAAAACAATCATAGCTAGCGCTTCCTGAGCTACTGTGTACAAGATCCCGTAGGAAGGACTTTACATATGCTAACTCATTTAATCCTCACGACAGGCTCCATGCAAGCTGTAATTTTCTCCACTTTACAGATTTACAGAATCAGAGGCACAGAGAGGTTAAGAATAGTCAGCAAGTAGCAAAGCTGGGATATGAACACGAACCATCTGGCTGGAGAGAGCCTAAATCCTTAACCGTGGACTGTCCTGCCCCTAATGTGCTGGTTATCATGAGCCAGACCTCTGGCATTTCTTCTCCAGCCTGCCACATGGCTTCTTTTTATCCCTATTTTACAGATGAGAGAATTGAGACTCAGAGAAATTCAGTAACTAGGTCAAGATCCCCCAACGGGTGGGTGGCGCGGTGGGGAATGGAATCCAAGTCAGTCCACATGCTCCCGACCACCTCTCCCTGCCTCTAACAAAATCGCTTGGTTTGCCGTGGACTTGACCTAAGTGGAGAGACTGTCAAAGACATGAAATGAAGATGAATTTGTCCGAGTCTCTGTTAACCTTGCTGCCCGGGCTGAGCAGGTGCACAGAGGATTTCTGCCGGGAGCTGGTTCCACGCAGCCTGCTGGCCCCAGAGAGGCACTCTACAGGGACCTGGAGGTGTATTGTAAAAACATTCTGATTTTTACCACGCCTTTCCTCAAACAATAAACTCCCCTAGGAAAGTTGGGAAAGAACAAAAATAAATACTTGTTAAGGATAGATTTACAATAGATGTCCTTTTGCATTCATTTGACTCAAATTTCTTTAATAGGCTGCTTATTCTGGGCACTTGCTTGCTCTAATTAGTTTTTTCATCATGTGATGGTTGTTCTCTGGAGAGAGTGGGGGGGAGAGAGAGAGAGAGAGGGAGAGAGAGAGAGAGAGAGCCTGAATGCCTGAGCTGCAGCCATGGCTGTAAAACCACCTAAGAAGCCCATCACTGCCTGACCAGCTCTCAGGCGGTGGGGGTGAAGGCCAGCTCTCCTTATCAATCTGACCTTCCAGGCAAATGCCTGGATGTAGAAGATGCTTGGTTTTTAGTATTTGCTTCATCATTACCGAGCACCTTTGTGTCTCCACCACTCTTGAACATTTGCTATCTCCAGTCCCCACCACAGATTTTTATGTACATGTCAATCTCTCTGCTGAAAGATGGGCTCCTAAATATAGGGAAATATGTCACTCGGAATGAATTGGAAACTGGATCTGGTTTTCCATCATCCAGGAGCCCCTAGTTTAAAAGGAGAAACTGACATAGACAAATAACAGGAAGACATGGTACACTCCGATGGCACCATAATGACTACCACAGTAACAGTTCACATCTAAAGAAAAGGGATGGTGGTCCGGGCACCACGCCAAATCCTGCACATGTTTATATGCTTTTAAAATCCTCAGTGAAACTGGTGCTGTATCAGTTATCTATTATCATAATAATGCTGGGTAACAACCATAAAACCTTAGTGGCATACGACGTTTATTTTTGCCCACGAGTCGTCGCACTGGCTTGGCCATTCTGCTTCCAGAGCAGCTGGCTGTTGGCTGAGGCTCCTGGGCTCTCTCATGCATCTGGGTGGCTGCGGGCTGGCAGGTCTAGGGAGGTCTCAGATGGGACAATTTGCCTGAGTTTTATGGGATCTCTTCTCTAGCAGGTTAGCTCCCCTTCTCCTGGAACTGGGAGGATTCCAAGGAGCACATGGAAGTATGCACAAAATCCTAGACGCTGAGACTTGAGAATGGCATAGTGTCATTCCAGCTGTATGTGCATTTGGCCAAAGCAAATTTACAAGGATAACCCGGATTCGGGGAGTGGGGAAAGAGAATGATGGAAGGAGCTGTGATATTACATTGTAAAGGGCAAGGTTACCAGAAGAATAAAGAATTGCAGTCCTTTTTTCTCCTTGTCATGAGGTCTATTCTCATCCCCATTTTACGGTTGAGGAAACTGAGGCATAAAGAGATACCTAAGCTGACCCAGAAAGTAATGGCCATGTAGACAAAGGAGCTACCGTTATCATCGTAAAGGGGGACACTGATGCTTCTGTAAAAGATGTGAAGTTTTCTTTGGCATGGAGATGAACTTGACCCAGGCACTCTAGCAGAGGCTGTGATGCCTTGCCCACGTCATACCAGGGCCTCCCGAGTTTACGGTCAGCTGTAGTGGACAGCTCTTGTGTGCTGAGAGCTCCTCACCTCAAAAAACCCTCTGCTCTCCCGCTGAGGCTTCCTGGGGCCCTGAAGTTGGGCTGGGGCAACCTGCCAGCACCAGACCAAATACCCCCAGGGGCAATCCTCCACTAAGGTGCTCCAGGCTCTCATGAATCAATGCCCCGCACCCCCGGGCCACGGTGGAACACTTCTGTGGCACAGTTTGCAGAGTTCCTCTCAAGTTCACGGTGGGGCTTAATCCCCAGCTTGATCTGGTAGGAAGGAACCTGCTCTAACATTTCACTCTCTTCCTTTCAAGAAAGCCACTTACCAAGCCCTTGACTCGGGGTCTGCTTTTGTAGGAGGTCAAACTAAGACACCTTGACGGAGGGATAAAATGTTGACAAAGAGAGAGGAGGCGAAATGTTCCTGGGAGAGGACATTTTGGACACTTTTGAACATTGTTTTTAAATTTTCTTTGGACACATAGTACTATATTTGTATAATAATGATTTATATTAAGTTCACATAATTTATTTTCAGATCAATTCCTAGAAATAAGGTTAGTAGGCTACAGGGCTTAAACATTTCATTGGCTTTTGGCCACAGTAATATAAATTTTAACATTTAGGGTTTGTGTAGCACAGATATTTATCTTTGAATCTGAGGAAAATTTTTTTTTTTTATCTTTTTGCAGCTCTAGGGATTGGACCCAGGGTTGCTCTATCAGTGAGCTACGCCCCCAGCTTTCTTTCTATCTTTTCTTCTTCTTCTTTTTTTTTTCTTCAGTTTTTTTATTTTGACAAAGTCTCAAAAAGTTGCTGAGACTGGCCTCAAACATGTGATTCTCCTTCCTCAGCCTCCTCCTGAATCATTTGGATTATAGGTATGTGCCACCACACCCAGCTACTGAAAAACTTTTATAAAGAAAAGAGACTTATTTAGCTCATGATTTTGCACTGAAATTCCATGATTGTGTGGGTCCATTGTTTCTGGAGCCGGTCCCTTTGGCTAGGTAAGAAGATGGCAGAGGTAGTCACGGGAGGAGAGAGAGATCACATGGTATGACAGGAAGCCAGAGATCGGAAGGGATCGCAACAATCCGTGCTGGAGGGAGCTATCTGAGGTCTCATGAGAACCTCACTAATTCTTCCAAAGGCAGCATCTCCATGACAATGACACCTTCATTAGGCCCTTCCTCTTGAAGGTCCCAGCATCTCTCACATCACCCACTGAGGACCCAGTTCCTAACACACCAAGCTGTGGGGGACAAACTCATACAAACCACAGCGGTGGACGACTGTGCACTCAGCAGTCCACATACACCTAAAATGAAGTAACATTAAGCACCCTTAATCTGAAAGTCCATGTACCATGAACTCCTCACCAGCCAGACTTCCATAGAAACCATCATCCATCCCAAATTCTCCACTTGTCTCTTTTTCCTCATCTCTTCTGACCTTTTCCACTTGGGCTCCAACCCAACCACCATCTCCTGGTGACCTTTTCCTCAGGCCATTTGCCCTCCCTGGGTCGCCTCCAACCTGAGTGCTGGTCTTCGCTGGTCAGGAGCACTCATGGGAATCTGCGCTCCGTGAAAGACGCCCTCTTTCAGGAAGCCCACAGACGAGACACGGTGTTGGTGGAGTCGGGTGGGAGTTAAGAGCACCACCACAGGGTTCAGGCAATCGGGGGCCTTGGGAGAGGGGATTAAAAAAAGAGTGAAACTTGAGAAGAAACTGGACAAGATTCTCTGCTCCCCCAAATATCACTTCACAGCTTTCAACTCTGTGCTTTGTTCTTGTGGCCTCTGAAGGCTTTTTGGTCTTCAATAATTCTCTATTAAAATGCAAATACCTACTGGGAGTTGTTAAGCCTTATCAACTAATAGTTGATTGTGGAATGAGCCTGCGATCCTCCTTTAATGGGGCACAGAATGGCAGAGGGAAAGGCCAAAAACGGTGGAAGGAAAAATAGATTCGGGAGGAAGGAGGGAAGATATTTATGGAAGGGGTCATTTTTTTGGTCTTTCTTCTATTTTGATCAGTGAACTTTGCTTGCCATTACCCGCGGCTTGCTCTTCTGCCTTCTCAAGAGCACCAATTTTAAAATGGTCGGTTTGTTTCTCTCTGACCTGAGTGTACACTGAATTAAAGAGGGAGCATCTCTGCTTTGCCTAAATTAGGAGAGGTAAAAGTGATCTAAGAAAAAAAAGCAGTAAAAATCCCTCCCTGGTCTAATTTTGCAGCACTTGATAGCATTGGTGCCAAGGTATACATGTGGCCTTGGTGCCTCAGAGGGTCACAGCAAAGCCTGGACATGACCAGGTGTTCTTCCTGAGTGGTAGGAAGCAAGCCTCATTCCTGCTAGTGGGTTTTCCTTCCTGTCCCATCAGGAAGGACCACAAGAGAGCGTGATGCCCCTTGCCACTCTATCCTAGCTTCTGGAATACTGCAGAAAAGGTCACCTGAGCGCCACAGGAAATGGGGGTATCCACTGGCCAAGCCCCAGCCTCCCGCTGTGGCACCTTCTCCATCCCCTGTGTCTTCTCTCTCCTGTGAGCACCTTCATCAGGAGCCAAGGCCATGTCATCACTCCAGCCGGCGTCCACAGAGCTTTCAGGGAAAAAACGTGTCCATAAATCCCAGATGGCAAGGCAGAAGCCGGATCATTCCAAAGCAGTAATATAAAGTAAGTGCAGCCTTCGTCACCCCCACCCGCGTCCCTTCTTCCCAGCCTGTTTCCCCTTTCAAGAGTGATATTCAAGCTACTGGGTGACCAGTGAAGTACCAGCTCTAGCGCATCAGAAAAGGCTTACTTAGAAACAAGGTCCTGGGGCCACCTGGGGTGTGGTGTTCCTCAGTTCCTGGGGCAGCACTCCGGGGGACAAGGGGCTGGGTTGGCAAAGGTGCCCACGGTGGGCTCAGACGTATTCGGATATTTCAACAACCTCACCACCACTCTTGTCAGGTCTTGTGGTCACAATGATGAAGAAGCTGTCTAAAAGGATGCACTTAGATCTACATCTGTGTCTGTAGAGAGATAGATAGATGTTCAGACATCGCAACTGTCCCCTGGTGGGGTGTAAAATCACAACACATAAAGTGCAGGGATAGGGATGTGGCTCGGTGGTACCTAGCGTGCAGGAATCCCTGGGTTCGATCCTTAGCACGACACACACAAAACACAACAACAAAACAAAAATCAAAACTTGAACTTTTATTTATATATACAAATGTATTTACATACATCCAAGAAAAGGCTCCCTCTGACATGGAGGTATCAACTTTCTATTCTTCTATATTTTGTTTAGCTTTTTCTCACCACTAAAGAAAAACATGCTTTCCCTTTCCGCGCCATCGCCCACCCCTCATCACCTCAAAATCCACTTCTGCTGCACCCTCCAGGAAGGAAAGAGCTTTGTCATTTGCTTTAGGGGAGGTGGGACGGTGGGCACACGAGGTGATGCCGAGGGTTCACTTTTACTACCTCAGGCCCCACTCACACCAGAGTAGGGGTGGACTTTGAGGGTAATCATGGACCTGCTGCTGGGCTGGAGGAGGAGACGAGGAAATGCGTTATTTTCAGTTTGTTTAAAAAAAAAAAAAAAAAAACCTAATGGAAATTATAGATTAACAGAGTACTCTTGTGTGCAACTAGAGAAATTCAACTTGAGCCAGCTTAGAGAGAGAGAAAAAAAGTGGAGTTAATTGGCTCATGAAATCAATCCACAGGAAGAACTGAAGTGTGCTGAGCCTCAGGGACCGCTGGAGCCAGGGCCTTCAATGTCACCAGGACATGCTCTCCTTCCCTGTCCCTCACCTGTGCTCTTTTCAGAGTGTCGGCTTTGTGCTCTAGACTAGTGGTCCTCAAGGAGGGATGGAGAGAAATCCCACCCCCCAGGAACATTGGAAATATCTGGAGACATCTTGGTTATCGCAACGAGGGGAAGACATGCTGGCCTCTAGTGACAGAGGCCAAGGGTGCTGCTAACCTCCTGCCGCGCAGAGAGCAGCCTCCCCAAACAATTCTTAGACCTCAAGTGTCAGCAGGAGACGAGAAGCCCTGTTCTAAGGCTGTGTCTGAATCAGTTTTGTGCTGCTGTGACAGAATAGCAGTCTGGGTAATTGATAGAAACTGGGAAAGTTCTAGAAACTGGGAAGTCCAAGATCAAGGGTCTGCATCCCATGAGGGCCACCGCAGAAGGGAGAGGGGTGGGGGGATGGAAGTCATCCTTTTATAAGGAACTCACTTTTGTAATCATGACATCAATGTCATCTGTATGGGCACAGCCCCATGACCTAATCCCCTCATGAAGGTCCCACCTCCCAATACCATCATTTTGAGGCTAAAGTTTTGGACACAGGAACTTTGAGGAACACATTCAAAGGAAGCAACCAGCTTCCTCCAGGTAGCTGGACGCGCGGCTGCTGGCAGCTCCCCTATCCAACAGCTGTGGCTGCTCTGTGGGGCCCAAGGCTTGCTCACTCTGACTCAATGTCTGAAGCTCCAGGAAAGTTCTCCTTGGTCCAGATTGGTCCAGGGTTCCACCCCTACAGTATTCACTATGAACAAAAATGTGTGTTTTTGGAAGATCTTAGAAACCCTTTCTAGGACCTCATGGTTGGAGTCGGAGGGGAGTATTTTCAAAAGGAAGAGGGTAAAAGTCTATAAATGACATTACTAAGTTAGTTTACATTTTTTGGAAGACAATACTTTTTAAATCTCGAAATACGGGGACATGTTATTGTTTGAATTTGAGGTGTCCCTCAAAAGTTCATGGGTGAAACAATGAAAGAAGGTTCAGAGGAAAAATAATAGGGTTATGGGAGCCTCAACCCAATCAGTGGATTAATCCCCTGATGGGATTAACTCGGTGGAGTTGAAGGCAGGTAGGGTGTAGCTGGAGGAGGTGGGTCACTGGGGCTGTGTCTTTGGGTTATATCTGGAGAGTGGAGTCTCTCTTTGCTATGTGATCATCTTGTGAGCTTCTTCCCTCCGCCATGATGTTCTGCTTCACCTCGAGCCCCAAGAAATGGAACCCACTGTCCATGGACTGACACCCCTGAAAAAGTGAGCCCCCCCATTAAACTTTCCCCCCTCTACAGTTGTTGTAGGGTCTTTTAGTGACAGCAGTGAAAAAGCTGACAAACAGGGCACAAAGGTAGACAAATGGTCGTGGTGGAGTGAAGGTTGAGAACCATGTGGATCTAGACCCGCCATGACATCCTGGAGCACAGGCAAGGCCAGCATCCCTTACTCCAGACCCTTTCTCTCCCACTCCTCCTGCGAAGACAATTCCTGGGGGACCCCGTCTCCAATCGGAATCAATGGGTGGTAAGTGGCTATTTAGATAAACTAATTATCTCTAATGTTTAGCTAGCTAATGAGTTATTCCTTCCAGATGACATAATGCCTAACCCCATTATAACTGCATATCCTTTAAAAGGTCCTTAAAGGAGGAAATAATAGTAGAATTTGCAATCAAAGAGAAATGTGGTGGGAAGGTATTTTTGTTTTGGAGGCTTCTAGATACAGGTCGTTCAGGCAGGTAGAAAGTCATACTCTATCTGAATCAGACTTATTTAAAGTCAACATTTTCTGAAGTATGTTCTCTGGAACACTGAGTCCCTGGGATAGTAGTAAACATTATTGAAAATAAAGATTTTGCAAATAACTCAGTTTGGGAGAGGCTGGCTTAGGTGACATTTATCTTTACTATGTATAATACTGGATGCATTTAACAGAAGGCTGTGTGACTCTCTACAGGAAGTTTTGCAGTTTCCAAACCTATTGAATCAAGGAATCTCTTTGTTGAAGTGCACTTCATGTAGGGTGACCAGCCCTGTTTTACATCCTCTGTCCCTAAATGTTTGCTAAAGACACCCCCTTTCATTCCCAAAAGTGGAGGACAAATGAACCAATCACTGCATTCTAACTGGAATACACTTTGGAAAATGCCTTTCTTTTATTGTCTGGATTGGTGGAGAGCAATTTTTTAGACCTTCCTGCATCAGCATTAAGACTTTCTGTTTATGGCATATATTCACTATTTTGGTATCAAAGTTGGAGAGAGTCAGTTCTTAGCATCTCTAGAGGAACCCAGAATCATCTGAAGCAATGACCTCCCTTTGTCCCCCAGAACACTTCTGTATTGACTTCTCTCAGTATTAGTGTTAGAATCTCCAAATCAAAGCCTAGAATGTTTAAAATGAGACAGACTGACCCTAAGGTCCTTGTAAGAGATAGAACTTCAATTTGAAGAAGGCAAAAGAGAAAGCAAAGTTAGTAATTTGGGGAAGAAACTTTCAGAAGGACAAATGTCAGAAACCAGAACACCTTTAGGTATTTAGGTGTTGGACCCAGTTTCTTGATGCTGCTAGAATTCTCTCTCCAGTCACAGTTTGTTTCTACCTTATTTTCAATCTTTCCCACTGGGGACTGGGGACCATGCTGCCTCCATAAATGCTGGTGATTACAGAAGTCAAAATTGATGACCTTCAAGAATTCACATAGTAAGCGCCAGACAAAACAAATGATGACTTCAAAAATCAGTATCACGAGCCCCAATGCTAACTAACATAGAGCAATTTCATGGAGCAGCCCAGGATATTGGGGCTGTGCTGTAGGGTCAAAGTGTTGGAGGAAAAAAAAAATCCTGTAAACACAATTGCTCCTGGAAGTCCCTCCAGTCACCTCTGAAGTACAGTAGACGTGTGTGATTTCGTGTATCCAGCTTTCAATAAGCACAAATGACAGAAGCGTGCACTCATCTGACTGTGGAATGTAGAGAAAATAATGGAGAGCACAAATGCAAAACATTGCAAAACATTGCATCTGTTTCTGGATTTTTACTTACATAACAGAGAGATGAGAAGGGAAAGAATAAAAAAGAAAAGAAAGACTACAGATGGTTTCTCCTAGCCACAGGCAGGGCCAGGGGCCCTATGGAGCAGGCTCCTGTTCCCACTGGGCAGGGCTACTGCAGGAAGCTGGGAGGAGTCCCTTGTGTCGCTTTGACTGCACTTGTTTACTTTTCCTCTGTTCTCTCCCTCTTCCTCCCTCCCTCCCTCCCTCTCCCTCCCTCCCTTCTCTCTCTCTCTCTTTCTCTCCCTCCTTCTCAGGCTCCACCCTCTCCCTGGAGCCCTTGTGGCAGGCAGAGTAAGGTAGTAAAACCATTGACGTAGTGACTACTGTCACTTTGGGACCTTGGAGAAATGTACTTAATCTCTGCACCTTGAATATAAAGCAGGAGCAAAGATCACACCTACCTTATAGTTT
Organism: Callospermophilus lateralis; assembly: GCF_048772815.1. Taxonomy (NCBI): domain Eukaryota; kingdom Metazoa; phylum Chordata; class Mammalia; order Rodentia; family Sciuridae; genus Callospermophilus; species Callospermophilus lateralis. The sequence goes on from NC_135312.1 coordinate 18,425,086, forward strand.
AATGTGATGATAAGCAGAAGGCACTTCAAAGCATTCAGCGTGGCACCGGGCACCCACAGACCCTATCCTGGCGGAGTCCACTGTTTGCAGTAGGACCCAGGGTCTCTGCTGTCCGGGGGGCTTCTCTGCTTCCCCTGATTATTTAGTATTTTGTTTTGGGCTTGTTTGTTTTCATCCGTCTTTGCACTGGTTGGCACCTTATGGAGAGAAACCTTCTTTGGATTGCTTCTTTGGAAGCCATACTGCATTTCTCATTCAGGAATTTAGGAATTCACTTAATAATTATTTATTAAGGGACTTCCACGTCCAGGGGCTAATTCCAGGTGCTGGAGAGACAGCAGAAGCCAGTCAACACACATGGCACCCTGGTGAGTCCTTGACCTAGTGGTGGGGGTGGGAGAAGGAGGCTAGGAAGGAAGGGTTAGCAGCCATTCCCCTCTCCTGCTTGGACTTCAAGCAATGTGCCTCTCTCCCTCCGCTGCCCCTGCTTGCTTGTGTCTAGTGTCCGATGCCATCTTCCTGATTCGAACTTTTTCCTCTTTCTGGTTTATTTTCAACTCCCATAGGTTGTTTCCAGCAGCTTCTTTGCCTTTTGGCCTCATTGCCTCCCAGAGACTGGAGGCCTCCTCCTGTGTGTGACGCCTTTCTTAGGTGCTGGTCACCTTTTCCAAGCTGGCTCCCTCTTCTGCCTGGTCCTTTTAGAGTCCCTTCCTGTGGTGCAGGCAACAGATCCCAGTTTAGCATCACTCGTGATTATAATTAATGTGCTGTTTCTGCCCTCTTCCACATCATTAATGAAGATGTTAAATGAGACCAGAATGAAACCATGTCCCCGTGGCATGCCGCTAGACACCTCCCCACAACTCAACACTCTGCCATTTGCTGTTTCATTACCCTTTGTTTACCTTGTGAGCTCAGGCCCTCGCTTTTGCAAGAGACAGAAAGCTTGGTATTTCTACTGCTGCAGAGATGCCACATAAGGGCGGGCATATTAAAGCCTGGCAGATTGTAAATGCATCCTTTTGAGTTTGAATTAAATGTGGATTATGAATAGAGCATTGTCGGTAAATACTCTGTTGCTCTCGTCCTCTCAGATGCCTTTGTTTTCTCTTGACTTTCTGCAGCTGTTCTGTCTTTCTGGGAGCAGAGAAGAGTAGATGCTTGCTGGATGCAAAGAGGTTGCTTGGATCAGCTTAACTATGACTGTGAAGTTCTTCCAGTGCATGTGAAAGCTGCAGCAGATGCATTGCATGAACGACCCCAGATTTTCTCCCCTATCAAAATCCAGCTCCTTCCAGTACAGCTTTGCAACGCCGTCTCACTCTGACTTTGGTCTCACCACGGCCTTCTATGACAAATGGGATTTGAGCAGACATAATGTCAGTAGAGGCTCTGGGACAAGCACTCATGTGTCTTTGCTTGTATTCTTGCACCTATACCATTGCCATGAAGGACATCCTGTTGGGCGATAGGACATAACACTGCAAAGCAGAACTGCCCCAATTGTTCTGCCAGGACCATCCTAGATATTCTGACAACCATTATCTTCAGATATGTGAGTGAGCCCAGCCATATCAATAGACTCTCCAAGCCAATCACCAGATGCATAAGCCATAAGCATATTGCATATGAGTTCTAGTTTGTTTTTCAGCATTAGCATGGCTGGAATTAGCTCATACAATAGCAACTATTTGTAGTTTCAGAGACTGGGAACTCATTGATATCTCAAAAGTTTTCCAGAGAGTAGGTCCCTGGCATGATCCTTTATAAGAAAGTAGAGGAAGGAAAGTGGGTGTATTTCAATGGTAGAGTATTTAACAGGCACAGGCCCTGTGTTCAATTCCCAGTACCTCAAAAAAAGGGGGAGGGAGGAGTGGTGAGGGAAAGTTTTTTAAACAGAGATTCAGAAGAACAAAATTGAAAACAAATGATCATACTGGCTGGGGAGCCCAGTGGCAGAATGAGTGCTTAGCACACACAAAGTCCTATGTTGGATCCCCAGCACCACACATACACACATCAAAAGAGATTACTACAAGTACAAAATTGGCACTGGAGTCTGATTTTGGGATTTGAAAAAGTAAAAAGCATAAAATTTGTATGTGTTTTCCGCTCAAGATTGTTAAAGCTTTTATTGAGCACCTCTTGTGTTTGCATGCCTTTAGAATTCTGATCATTACAAGTAAACTTTAAGGGTCAGCAGGTGAGGGGTGGGAAAAAAGAACAAGAGTTGCAGAATCTGCAGTGCCCCAAGCTCCTTTTTCTAGTGAAGATAGGAAAGAGAAAGGAGGCTGTCCCAAGAAGACCAGGAGTGTCCCAACTGGTACCCATTCCCAACACTGAGCAATGGTTTGCAGCATCCTTTCCAAACATCTGTCCTGTTATGGCACGTCAGTCCACAGCTGGCAAATGTTCCTTTGGTTTGTGCCAACACAGTGACAGACGTCCTTAAGGTCGTGGGTAAAGCATAGATTATATGCTTAGCTGGAATGGAAACCACATTCTTCTGCAGTGCGGAGGGGCAGCCACTAATTGCTCCCTGGGGCATTTCTTGCTCAACATCTCCCTAGGCTTCTTCCTCCTCGCTGACACCCAACCTTAGGACTATGCTACTCAAAGTGTGGCCCCAGGCCAGCAGCGCAGCATCACCTGGGAGCTTGTTAGATGAGCAGAATCTCAGCGCTCACCCCAAACCTACTAAATTCAAGCAGACATTTTTGCCAGGACCTCAGGGGATTTGTTCACCCATTCAAGTTCAAGAAGAACGGGTCTTAAGGGACCAGAGCGCTTCCAGAGGGGCAAATAATTTATTTTGGGGTCAGTCACCTCCTTTAGTTGATGAGCTCTGGAGGGCAGAATCCTATCTTCTGAATCGTTGAATCTCAGCACTCAGCAGTAGGAACTCAAAATACATTTGTTCACCTGCAGTAGCTGATATAACCAAACGGCCAGGCCACGGGCGCTTACTCCACTAGGTCATGACTAGATCTTTCCTCTCCAGGATTCCCGGGTCTCCTGGAGCAGAGACCACCTTCAATGTGAAAGTTGGCTCAGGCTATGTACAACTCTGCCCAGCTCTGACCATTTCAGAGATTTGGATGATGTAAGGTGCAAGGTCAAGTACATTCAAATGAGCAAGTTTGGGACCAGCATTCTACATATATTTGAATGTCTATGCCGAACCAAAGTTAGAGCCCTGTGAAAAAAAAATTGGCTAAGCATCCAGCAGTGGACTCCAAAGTGGACCAGCAGGCAGGAGGGGAGGGAGAATGGGAAAGAGAAAGATAATAGGAAGAATGATGTTGGGGGAGGGGGAACCAGGTGGGGCCATGGGACCTAAAATTTGTTTTCTTACTTGCTATCAAAACTTGGAATTTTTCACCCTCGCTCATGGTGTCATTGACATTAAATATCCAATCTTCTCTGGCCCACATCAACTTGAGTGATATCCACAGCCAAGGCTGGCTGCATCTGCTCTCTTCCTCCTTACTCAATTCAAGTTAAGAATGCTCACACCACACAGTACTATTGGGATTTTAAAAATGATTTATTTTGCTACACAATTCAGACCTTTGAACCACATTGGATGCTGGGTGCCATGTTGACATAGTAGTGAGGGATAAAAGGGGCATTCAGGGGATTGTGGAATTCTGACTTTCTATAAATCATTAATTTTATTGTAGTAAATAGAGGTCACCTCCTGAAACTTCAAAAGCCTGCCTTGAAAAATGGTATGAAACTATCAGTGTCCATCAAAAGGAAAAACAGGACAAATAAAGTAGAGGGAAAAGGATATTTCCTCAGTTTTAAGCCAAGGCCACTCCAAGAAGACAGCTACTATGGTGAAAGCTATGGTTGTTTTTTTGTTTTTTTGTTTTTTTTTTTTTTGTTTTTTTTGGTCTTTTTTGTTTTAATTTTGTTAATGTTTGTTTTGTTTTGTTTGTTTATTTTGTACTGGGGATTGAATACATGGGTGCTTTACCGCTGAGCCTCACCCCCAGCCCTTCTTGTTTTTAATTTTGACACAGGGTCTTGCTAAGTTGCTTAGGGCCTCATAGGTTGCTGAGACTGGCCTTGAACTTGCAATCCTCCTGCCTTAGCCTCTGGGATTACAGGTGCGTGCCACCATGCCCAGCCATGAAAGTTACTTGTAAGAGATGGACCAGAAGCTTTCCATTGCTTATTTGAGCAAGTTATAAATTGTCCCGGCCCTAGATAAGATTAGAAACTAGATACAAATATGCAGCTAAGTAGCTGGGAGCATGGGTCCTTGGCAGTCAGTTCACTTGTGAGCTTAGAAGGCCTTGGTCAAAAGGAGAAACTCAAGAGCAAACTTCAAAACTGCGTCCACCTTAACGAGAATAAAGGCAGGCCCACACCACAGCCGGGCAGGCAAATACAAACACATCTAGGACCAAGACGGAAGGCCCGTGAGCAGTGGGACGTGGGGAGCCTGCGCAAGCTGAGGTGCTGCATTATTCAGTACTTGGCAATTCCCTTGTTTCTTAACTGCAGAGGCAATAAGCCAAGCTGAATTTCCCAGCGCAACTTGCAGCCAGGTGTGGCCACCATGGCTCACTTCTGACCTTCAAGATGTTAGTGGAAGTCAATGGAGAGCCCTCCTCTCCTGTTTACAAGGGCAAAGTCTTGCTTGGAGAGATTTTGTCCTTTCCTCCTCTACCAATCTCTCCTCTCTTTCCTGCCTGAAGCAGATGCCATGGCTGGATGTGCAGCAGCCGTCTTGAGATCCTTAGGACCATGCACCACGTGCTGAAGGCAGCGCAGCTGCAAGACACAGGAGCCTGGGTCCCCGATGGTGGTGCTTAGCTGGGGCACCAGCCCTGGCCTTAAAACCCTTGCATGGGGAAAATTAGCTTCTGACTTATTAAAACACCTAGGGTTGGGGTTTTCTGTCACACACACAGTGATATATTGCCCCCTAGCTCTGGCCATTGTACCTTCATTCTGGAAAAGCTGTGGCCATGCAGGGTACGCTCCTCCCTTGGGGTAACATTAGTACAAAGCAAGCCAATGGGCTGGCCTGGAAGTCTCCAGTTTGGGTGTGTTTGCTGGGATTCCATTGCCAAAAGAAGCTCTGAAGCCCAGCCAGCCCAGCCCAGCAGCCGGGCATAGGGACCTGGGCGTAGCCCACAGGAGGAAGGGTCGGGGACTGCCCGGCAGAAACACAGACAATCGCCACCATTCTGCACAGTCCCGGGGACAGCTGGCCTTCACTGTGGGAAGCAGTCCCCCTCTCACCCACTGCCTGATTGCAGAAATGGCCAGTGGTGCCAAGGCATGGTAAGCGGGACACAAAGCCACCAGAGCTGCCTACAATCAGGTCACTTCAGAGATAACATCATCCTCTCCTGATACCACACCCTGCAGAGGGTGGTCCAGCTTCAGCCTCTGGGAGGCAACTCGCAGAAGGTGGGGAGGAGGGTGGGGAGGAATTCCAGCCCCCCCACCATCTCTTTCCAGCTGGAAGCAGTAGAAGCCGGGCTGGTGACCCAGGTGCCTCCTGCCCTGGAGTCTGCCTTGTTCTCTTTCTTTCTCCTTATCCTCTTACAATTCTCTCCTCCTCCCATACTCTGGACTGTTCATTCATCCAGTCGGTCAATCAACAGGCATTTATTGGTCATTTATTTCCTACAGCGTCCTGTTCTTGATGCTGCAGAAACAGCGAGAACAGGTTCACTGGTGCACTCACCCAGTAGAGGTAGACAGATGACAAGTAAGGAAACAGAATGAGCGGGGACGTCAGGAGAGTGAGAAATAAAGAGGGGAGCAGGGAAGGAAGGAGGGAGAGGCCCAGCGTGCAGCACCTGCCTCGCCCTTCACAGAGAAGGTGGCCTTTCCTGGGCTCTCCCCAGAGCTGTGAGCCGCAGTGGGCTGGATCCAGCCATGGCCAAGGTCAGGGGCACAGCTCCCACAAACACTGCCACGCAGCAGGGGGACGGCTGGCTTTGACCGCATACCACACACCCCAGCTCTGTGAAGAGGAAAGGAAAATTATGATTAAAAAAAAAAAGTTGAAAGAGCTTTCAAAATGGAGGGGAGGGGTGGGCGCCAAAGGAGCAGGATGGTGTGTGATTCCAGCTGCTGCCTGGGGCGTGAGCCTGGACCACCTCCACCCTGAACCCCTTGTGGGCATCTGGAAGTTCCAGAACTGCTGGACGATGACTCTGTGCCCAAAGTCTCACCTTCTTATCAAGAGGTTGTTGATATCAGTCTCAGGTGCTCTGGAGAAGCTTGCTGGCCTCCCCTGAACCTCTGCAAGGGCTCCATTTAATCTCTATCTATCATTCTGCTGACCCTGAGAATGGGTGGTCTACACCATCACAGCCTCCCACAGGTACAGGGGCACTCAGAGTGAAGTGTCCGTCTCCTTCACCCTCTCAACTCTCCTCCTCGTCCACCACAAAGACCAGTTCCCTCACATCTCTGTCCAGACACTGCATATCTGAGCAGATCCTGTTAGTGCTCAGCCTAGTATTCTCACACACCAAAGGCTGTTCATATATGTACCCTAGTGTGTATATATTTTATACGGATTATCATGTGCTACATCTCGATAGTTCACTTAAGTCATCTATAACTTGGTATTTTTTTTATCAGTACAGAATTATCTCATTCTTTTATTGTCAGCATGATACATCATTTTATAGATACATGGACATCTAGCTAGATAACTTTCAATCTCTTGCATGTGTCAACTTTGCTGAAGTTATTTATTTCTTTCAACAGGACTTGCAGGTCTTGAGACATGTGCATTTAAAATTTTTTAAGAAAAATTTTTTTCTAGGACTGGGGATGTGGCTCAAGCGGTAGCGCACTCGCCCAGCATGCGGGCGGCCCGGGTTCAACCCTCAGCACCACATACAGGCAAAGATGTGTCCGCCGAAAACTAAAAAATAAATATTGAAATTCTCTCTCTCTCTCTCTCTCTCTCTCTCTCTCAAAAAAAAAAAAAACTTAATAAAAAATTATTTTTCTAGTTGTAGATGGTCAGAATAGCTTTATTTAATCAATTTATTTATTTTTGTTTATTATTTTATTTATTTTTATGTGGTGCTAAGGATTGAACCCAGCACCTCACACATGTGCTCTGCCACTGAGCTAGAGCCCCATCCCGCATTTAAATTTTAATAGCCATTCCCAAATTATTCTCAGTAAAGCTTAGACCAGTTTACATCTTCTCACCAGTAAAATATGAGTTAGAATTCCATCCTGAAAAGTGAAGACCTCTGTTTCGGTGGCCAGATGTGGCCATTCCCTGCCTGGGCCACTCTTCAGCATGTTTTCTCTTCTGTACCTGGGAGGCGGATGTCAGCATGGGACACCCAGGCTGTGGCACCCCAGGGTGGGAGGGGAGCCCTGGGGCACTTGAAGGAGCGTGGACACACACGCACAGGTCCTCTGCTCACCCCGAGAGTTGGAATCCTGGCTGCCTGCGTATGACAGAGGAGCATCCCGTGGAACTCCTCAAAGGTGAAGCTGCCAAATCAGATTCAAGGGGGAGGTCTCGAGGGGGATATGTGCATTTCTCTTGGTGGAGTCCCTTGTAATTTAATGGTGACAAATATGTCCTGAGTGCTCGCTGTGTGCCTGGAAGAGCTAAATGGGTTCCTTGCCTCCTCTTACCACCCCACAGCCATCCTGTATGGAAGAGGATGTTCTTATTCCTGTTTCTTAATGACAGTGAGTGACAGAGATGCTAACTGGCCACACTTTAGGAGAGGCTTGGTTGGTCCCTATCACCCCGAGGGCCCTGGTTAAAATCCTGGTGCTCTCTTTTTAGCAGGATAACCTTGGGCAAGTTGTCTTTTCTCTTTTCAGTGGTTCACTTTCCTCCTCTGCAAAATGGAGACATGGTTGTAAAGTTGAAATACGTAAATAGGTAGAAATACCCAGTACAACCGGCCCTCCATCTCAGTCTACCTCTTCAAGTTGGGATTTGCATCACAGTTTATTTTACTGTATCCTACGGATCCAGTCCATTTTTAAGATTTGAAGAAAATAAACGAAAGAGAAAAAGCAAAGTTTTATTCCTCACCTTTAACCAAGCTGTGGGGCTCCCTGAAGGCTCCAGGTTCGACTCCCTCCATCGCTCTGAGCAGTGAGCAGTGAGCCAAGGGAGCACAGGTCTGCACCCCCCAGGATGCTCATCTGCAGAAAGCCAGGATCTCTGCCTTCTAGAACTGTTCCATTCACACCATCTGGCCGCTTGAAAGGGAAAGAAAAAGAAGAAGAAGAAGAGGGAGAAGAAACCACAGCCATGTAGCATGAACGAAATTCCTAACCTAACTGATATACTCGCGTTTTCTTCATGTAACAGGAGCCAAATTTAAACATGTCAACATCTCAACAATTGCTGATTTTTCAAGTGCTATATGATGCATCTGGCGGCCGCTCATTGAATGTTCTCCAATGATGGTGACGTAAATGTATTTACTCAAATATAGCATATTGAAAAAGCAGATAGTATATTGTGATGTCCTTTACTTTGTGTTTGCCTACATTGGGGGCTCTCGGAAATATGTGGATTGAGATTTAAAAGATGTGGCTATGTTTTTAAATGTTTAAAGGATCGTAATTAGAGAGCTTACCAGCCATCGAGTCCATTCCCCCTCATCTTTAAAGAAGAAAACAGCCCAAGGTTAGTCTGATAAAGAGAGAGGAGAGAGGGAGTCAAAGGACCCTGGACCCCAGCAGCAAGATGCAGAAGCTGGAGCAGCGAATTCTGGAACCCAGAGAACTGAGCCTCTCCTCCCCTGCTCTCTTCTGCTGTGACCTTCTGGAGAGGCAGCAGATGCAGCTGTTGACCACACAGAGCCTCTCTTTTCCTCCTCCTTTCAGTTTGCTCTGAGCTGGGGATACCGCACCCGAGGTTTATGAGGAAGGGCTCTTGGGATCCATGTCCCTAGACAGGAAGGGAAGGAAGCAGGGCGGGGCGAGGGGAATGCTGGGTGGTGGGGCAGTTCAACCAACCCCGGGATGTGTCAGGAAACGAGGATGTGCCTTCAGAATTGCCAAGCCGAGGTGAGGGGGTTAGCATGGATGACCCCACACTCACAGCCCTTAGGTGCCGGGCACTCCAGGTGAGCCAGGTCTCTTCAGCCCAGGTAGCTGCTAAACTGCCAGGTGCCCGCAGCAGCCTTGGCAGCTGAAGGAGAGGCCCTCACGCTTGAAGGCTTCTTGGGCAGCACGTCACACAATGCCCACCGCAGCAGGACCAGGCCTGGCACACAGTGGGCTGTGACTCAGTGGATATCTGTTGAGTGGAAAAGCCGTGGGACAGATCTGTGAGGGACAGAATGGATTGTCACCTTGATGGTGTGACTTAGGGACATTAAGAATCAGTTCACTCAACCAAAGGCGGGATGTGCTCTCTGATATGCAGATGCTAACTCACAATAAGAGGGGGGAGTTCAGTGGATTAGATAAAGGGGAATGCATGGAAAGAATAGGAAAGACAGAAGAATGAACTGGACACAATTGTCCTATGTTTATATGTGAGTATACAACTAGTGCAGCTCCACACCACGGGCCACCACAAGAATGGGAAGTTATTCTCCATGTAGGTACGACATGTTAAATACACTCTACTGACCTGTGTAACAAAAAAAGAACACATAAAAATTTTTTTTAAAAAATTTAAATCAATTCACTCAAGACAAAATACAACTCCTTTCTATCTGCCTCAATAGTATCTGAAGTTTCTCAAATTTCCCAGGCAAGAGAGGTGTTCCCAAGCAAGGGCCAGTCCTCAGATGTGCAAGTCTGAGACCCAGCTCACAGTGCTATGCTCAATACCTTGCTCCATTCCATTTTCATAAGCAAATCTAGGTTTGCAGCGCCTGGGCGTGATGCATAATGCAAGGGACTTTTGGACTTGACATCCCGTTCCAACGTGCAGTTTCCTGGATGCTTATGTTTGAGCATTTACGTCTTGCTATTTTAATTTGCATGTTTCCAATAGCTGCCTCTACGCATTGCAGAACAGGGCAGGCATGAATACACACGTACTGTACATTTATCATCTTCTCACATCACTCGCTGGTCAGGGACCCAGCTTCAGTGACATTGTCTTTCTTATGGGGTGGCCTCAAGGATGAGAGATGTGGTCAGCAGGATCACTCTGGGGCCTTTGACCTGAGTCTTCACCTTGGAACGCCCTCTTTTGTTCAGCAAATCTATGGTAGTCCTGCCTTTAGGCTCTGGAGAACATCCCTTATAAGGACTAGTTGTGTGAATTTTTATGGCATGTGACTTTATGTCCTGGATGTAGTTGTTTATTAAAAATGGGCCTTCAAAGCACCCCTGTTGGGGCTGGTGATAGAGCTCAGTGGTGGAGCACTTATGGAGCATGTGAGAGGCCCTGGTACAGTGCCGCAGTCTGGCTGGGCACAAATCATGAGCCACTGAAGCAGGAACAAACTTTATTTCTGAACTCCACCAGCACACTCCACACACGCTCCCCGGGAACCACATCACACCAACCGAAACTCCCTCCCCCGGGCGTGCGCACTCACTTTCCGAACCCCGAGAGAACAACTCCAAAGTAGCGGGCGTCTGATGCAGCAAGAGCCATCCTATTACCGGACAGTAAAGGTCTAATATACAATTGGACCAATTCAGCATCATCTTAATGGCTCGCCTCTCAACCAATACTATTGGCAAAATGCCAGGGGCCATTCCGACTCGGCTGTGGCTCTCAGCAGTACAGCAAAAACAAAACAAGGACAATTAACAAACAAAACCCAAAAAAAACCCACCTGTTGCCCTTAAAAATATAACATTTTCAGCTACAACTTCTAGTGATTTGGCTTAAAAAAATGCCAATATTCAGATCCTTTGGGACAAGGGACAACTGTTCCCTCCCCCTAGTCTCTGCATAGATGGCATTGGGCTTACTCTGTATGGTTCACAGGTAACCCTGTGGATGGCTTAGATGTGGCTTGTCCTCCAAAAGTTCATGTGCAAGGGGTTGGGTCCCCCGCGGCGTGGTGTTCAGTGGTGGAAACTTCATGTGAGGCCCCAGAAAGGCCCCTAGGTGATGGGGCTCCACCCACCAGCGGAGAAATGCTGTCTCCCGAGAGTGGGTCCTTAGGAAGCCAGGGCAGCCTCGTGCCTGGCCTCTGCGCATGCACGGCCAGTTCTCTTTGTGCTTTTCCATCATGTGGTGATGTAGCCAGGGGTCCTCGCCAGGATGCTGGCGCCATGCTGTTATCCAGCCTTGGGGATTTTGTTATAGCCACCCAAAACAGAATAAAGCACCTGCCTTTGAGGAGACAGCAGCGATGACATTGTCAAAGTCAAGATGTCCTTTACGAAGGCTGCTGCCATCAGAGTTCATGCAGGCAGCAGGTTTAAGATGAGTAATAAAGACAAGTCAAGTCAGCCGTGAAGGGCGTTGTTAGACCTCCTATTGTTGAACAGGATTAAAATGGTACCATGAAGGATTCATCCCAAGTTGCAGCCCCTGCCATATACTAGGCTTTGGGAACAGACCTGTCTGCGGCCTTGTGGGTGCTGGGGCTCCTGTGGGATTTTCCATCTGCACAGAAAAATGTGCACTACTTGAACCCGGGCTCTGTGTGCCTATCTCCAGAGCAGAAGGGCTGGTCCCTCAGGTCTACAGCTGGCTACAGACTTTGGAGAGCTTTCAGTCCTCTGGAGCATGGAAGCTTCACTTCATGGTTTATTTGTTTGTGTGTTTACCTAGTCATTCAACAAGGACCTGCTGTAACCCTGCAGTGACTCAGGCACAGGTAGTGGGACAGGCAGAGAAGGAGAATGACACAGTGTGGATTATGTTGGGATGGAGGTAGCACAGAGCAGTGCAGGCGTCAAGAGGACCAGGGCTCGTCTCCCAGGAAGATGACCCAGGCGGGTGACCAGTGTGCGTGAGGCTTTCTCGAGAATGACTCACTGGAGGGGTGGAGGAAGTCTGGGATTCTGGAAGCACGCAGTCCGTGTGGCTGGAGTCGAGCAGTATAATGACACAGTGGATTTTCGCTTTTAACAGATCAATGATCCGGGGAAGAGATTATTGCCACGTGAACTTGGACCATGATGGAAGTGGGCACACTCCAAAGACGCTTTAGAGGCAGAACTGCCAGACTGGGTGATCCTCTGGCCAGACCCTAGTGGTGGGAAACTGGGGGCCAAAGGCCGACGTGCTGCAAATACAGCCTGCCCCGTCTGGGTGCCGGGTCTCACTGCCAGAGCCCCCTCCGCCATGGGGCAGAGTGTACCTGAAGGAACACCTGTTCCCTGGGAACGATTTGTGATGGGGATAAGAACTTAGGATGGATTTGCTTGGGGAAAAAAAAAATGCAAAAAGGCATTCCAAATTGCTGGCCCCTTAATCTCTGGCATTTCTCTAAATTGGCCCAGGGCTGCTCCCACTCTGGCCCTGATTTCTATTGTAAGCCGACTTAATTCTGAGCAGTGGAGATGCATCGCTCTCGGGAAGCAGGCTAAGTCATCAGTTTCAGCCCTTAATCAGGTGCTTAGCAGAGAAGCAGGCCAGCTCTGGGAACGTGTGCAAATGAGCTCAGTAAACAGCAAAGGGCTGGACATGGCAAGGTTAGAGGCTGCTCGGAAGCAAGCTGGTCCCCTTTGTGCTGTGTGTGTGGGAAGGTAAGACTTGGTATTAACTTGCCCCAAATATATTTATTGAGCAACTACTACATGATCTGCACAAGAGGTAGATCATATAGTTTATGTATTTCTTCACTTTTGATCCCTGGCATGGCCTGGAAGAGAAAAGGTCAACATTTTCTGTTCTGTGAAATGAGCCTCAAACCCCTGCAAGTACATCCAGGCATCTCAGTGCACCCCATCCTACTGTGGCTGTTCCAACCACAAGTTTTGGAGTCGGGCCTGAGTTAAAGCTCCAATGGATCACTTACTGGCTATGTGGTTCTGTCAAGTTGCTTAATTTTTATAAATTTCAGTGACCTTACCTGTAAAATCGGGGGAAACATTAGGTGCAAAAATACAAAGTCACCATTTTTTAAGCCAAAAAATGTCTCGCTACCGAGAATTTCATGATTGACCTTCCCGTGATAGAGGGTTATGGTGAAGATTAAATGAGATCATATATTAAAGTTTTAATCTAGTTCCTATTTGTAAAGTAGGAAGACCTCTTGATTCTCCTTTTCTTGGTGTAATAATTATTAATGATATAACTATAATCCTTACTTTCATGCCTGAGTAGGACAGTTTAGAATGTGGGTGTCGGAGGGCAGACCCTGCTCCATTAAGAGTTTTCCTGAAGCATTCCTGCCTCTTGCCACATCTTTGCTCCTCCTCTTGGGTGTGGAATGCGTTGCCTGGCTGGTGGGTGACAGCTGTAGGCCCACACTTCTAGATGGAGAGGAAGGAATCTATCAAGACTGCTGAAGGAAGGTGCACACACACACACACACATACACACACACACACACACACACACACACACACACACACACGCCTCTCGGCTCTCTCCCCACTCCACCACCTTTATCTGGACCAGTGCTGGGAAGTGGTCCTGGAGAAGTCTCATGGGACCAGAGTCTCCAACATTCCCCTGCAGCTTCTCAGCTTCAGAAGGGGGTGGTGGTAGGGGTGGGAGAAGCAGGAAGTCTGCAGCTGAGCAGCACCTCCCACCTGGCTTTGCATGGCAAAGAAGCACAGGTTTTGACATCCATCTCCTCATACGTTGCTCCCTCATTTGATTTAAAATTTGAGCCCAGAGGAGAGTGATGTAGTTAATTAGTTCCTGAATCACCCCCTGCCCCGGACAAAGAAAGGGTCTGGGCCAACGGGGTTAGGGAAGGTGCAGCGGCAGAAAGCGTGCTCCTAGGTATTGGAAGAAAGTCTAGACTGGCAAGAAAGAGGAGCGGCCTTGGTCAGGCAAGAGAAGCAGTTTCAGGCCATCAACTGGGGTTGGGGAGATCAAAGTAAGGACAGGGAATTCCAAAGAGGGGAGGCAGAAAACACTCCTCTGCCATTCTAGCCAGAGGGGACTTTCTCCCTAGGAATTCTCTTCTCTGTCTCACCTTTGACCTTGGTCTCTGGTTTCTTGCCCTTAGGTCCTCAGATTCTCACCCTGGCCTGTTTAGCTCCTACTTTCTTGCCCTCTGCACTAAGCCTGTACCTGACCTTGCTGTTTTGAAGGGCTCCTAGCCGCTTCCTTGCACAGAGAACCCTCTGGGTGTGGGCTCTGCAGCATGGCCGCCCAGGGATCTGCAGACCTGGAAGAGAAAAAGATCATCTTCTATTTCCTCTTGCCTTTATTTTATTTTATATTTTTGGTACCAGGGTTTGAACTCAGGGGGCTCAACCACTGAGCCACATCCCCAGCCCTTTTTATTTTTTATTTTGAGACAGGGTCTTGCTAAGTTGCTAAGGGCATCTCTAAATTGCTGAGGTGACTTTGAACTTGTGGTCCCCCTGCCTCAGCCTCCCAAGTTGAAGGGATTACAGGTGTGTGCCACTATGCCCATCCCCCTCTTGCCTTTAACTGAAATTTAGCTTTTCCTTTTAATATGAATGTAGGCAAGAAACCATAATAGTGTTAGCAGTATTTGTGAATTTTTCTTTTCATATTGCAATTGTTATAATTGATATCTCTAAATATCATTACACTCATCGAAACTGTGAAATTATAGTACTTATGAGACCTGCTGCCAGAACTTACTAGGTATTACTAAATTATGACTTGACTAAACAGTTGAATAGTTGTTTTCATACATCTGATTTTCTCTGTTGTATTGCATTTTTATTTTTTGGTCTTGGAAACATTATTCTGAGCAAGGCACGATGGTCACATCTGTAATCCCAGAGGCTCAGGAGGCTGAGGCAGGAAGATTCCAAGTTCAAGACTAGCCTTAGCAATTTAGTAAACCCTTAGAAACTTTAGGAGATACTGTCTCAACATATAAAATAAAAAGGGCTGGGGATGTAGCTCAGTGGTTAAGATCCCAGGACCAAAAAAAGAAGAAGAAGTAGAGGAGGAGGGGGGATGGGGAGAGGAGGAGGGGAGGGGGGGAGAGGAGGGGGGAGAGGAGGAGGGGGGAGGAGGAGGGGGGAGGAGGAGGGGGGGAGGAGGAGGGGGGGAGAGGAGGGGGGAGGAGGAGGGGGGAGAGGAGGGGGGAGGAGGAGGGGGGAGAGGAGGAGAAAGAGGGGGATAGAGAAAGTTCAAAAAAATGATTCTGTTGGCTGCTGGACTTGGTGGAGTACACCAGTAATTCCAGCAACTTGGGAGACTGAGGCAGGAGGATCACAAGTTCAAGGCCAGCCTCAGCAATTTAGGGAGGCCCTGTCTTAAAATTAAAAGGGCTGGGGATATAGGTTATTGGTAAAATTCCTCTGCCTAGAACCAACCACCACCACCACCACAACAACAACAACAACAAAAAAGAAGAATTATTCTGAGGAATCCACAGATTTTTCATATTGTCAAAGGGATCCATAGCATAATAAAGATTTAGATTCCGGCTGGCAGAATCTAATTCAAGTTCCTGTAAATGTGACCAGTTCCCAGCTGTGGTTCCACCTGCAGCAGAGCCAGCAACCAAGAGGGAAGAGACGCCACGCTATCCCCGTGAAACTGAGGCTCAGGGCAGTTTCCAAGCTTCCTGATAAAGAGCAGGCACCTGTGTTCCCACTCCTTGTACTGGGGGACCTGAGACTTCTCTGTGTGATGCTGAAAGTGACTTCCTCGGCCAGGTCACAAGCGGTGTTATGGCTTCCTCCAGGAGAGGCCTCAGGGCTTGGCCGTATCATCACCAGACCCAGGAGCCGGAGGCTGATGCTGATGGCAGCCCCACCCACCAGGGGCAGTGGTGGTGCCCACACCCCTGGTAGGGACCACAGCACTCAGTCCAGGGCCCAGACCAGGAGAGACAACAAAGTGATCACTGTTGCTTTCAGGTACTAGTTCTGGGGTGTCTTGTTCCACAACAGTAACAAAATAGGTTGCCTGAGGTATCTTTTTGTCCTTCTAGCAATACTGTATTCTGCCCTATAACCATTATACAAAGTCTAAGGTATCTGCAGCCCAGGCTTGAACATATATATTGTTTTACAAATGATTTCACATTTAGACTCTAGAGCAACACTATCCAATAGAAAATTTCTGCAATGGGGGCTGGGGGTGGAGCTCTGTGATGAGTAGGTGCTTAGCAGGTGTGAGGTCTTGGGTTGAAGACCTCAATTAATTAAACAAATAAATAAAAACCAGAACAACAGCAACAACAAAATCCCCCCAAAAGAAAACCTTTGTGCAATGATGCAAATGTTCTCTGTTTGCATTCTCCGACATAGTAGCCTCTAGTTGCATGTGGTGTTTGAGCCCTTGCAATGTGCCTAGTGCAGCTGAGGAATAATAATTTAATAATTTAAATATTACTTAAATTTAAATAGACATGTTACTGTTTGCCTGACTGAACAGTACCATTTCAGATTCCATGGACTTACGTATATGTAAAATCTTACCTTTTTTCTATACCTGTTTTATTTGGCCTAGGAAAAAATTACCTGGTTGGTATATTATTAAAGACTATTAAAGAATTTGCTTTAAAGAACACAAAACACTGAAAAAACTGGGAAATCACCAACTCTATCAAATTGATGTTTATGTACCAAGTGGCCATGAAGCTTCTAAGACTGTGTTATTATTAAGGGTCAGGCAGCATCCAGCCACCAGAAGCCAAATGAGAAGGCAGCGCAGCCCCAAAGCTGTGGACATGACCCTTGCAGTACTGTATGGGAACCGGAATCCTCTGCCCCTGTGGGTGAACCTGGGCGAGGTGGGCTGGGGTGAGTGTCCCTTACTACTTTTACACACTTGGGTGTTGTTTACATTATATTTTATTCAGTGAGCCATACTAATACTTCAATTCACGTCACACACAGTCATACCCACACCCATGTCCAATGTGGCAGGGATCAAATCCAGGATCTCAAGCACCCCCGGCAGAAAGAACATCATCTTTTGTGTTTTTTAAGCCATGATTTTATCTTATGGAAGGATGCGCTGGGTTCCAAAACAGAGTAAAATCTGAAACTTAGAAGAGCACAGAAGATCCACTCAAGTTATTGAGCAATTTCTGAATAATATCCACGCTGTTTGTAAGGAAAAGACGTGTTATTTTCAATTCTGACAAATAACACAAACCAAGAGAAAACCGAGCCCTGCCAGCAAGAGATTCTGCCAAATCAACTCAATGAGTTATAATCATTTGTAATCAGTCCATTAATTAACTGGGCACAAAAGGACACTGTAGAGAGTTCAGAAGTATTTTCCAGAGGAGGGTAAATACACCCCTCCCGCCCCCTCCTGCCTACGCAACACTTCACTCAACAAACCCTAATTTTATTCAAAGGAAAAAAAAAAACCAGTTTCAGTCTTGTCTAAATTCTTTCCACAAACTAGAATTAAAAAGGGTCCAAATGAATAAGCTTCTGGTATAAAACAGGGGAAGAAAAGAAGGAAAAAATAGAGACAGAGGGGGACAGAAGAAAGGAGGTAATTGTGAATATTCACTGAGCACCACAGACCAACCAAGGGGGAAAGACCTGGTTTTGCTGCAGGCACTTGGTTTTTAATCCGCGATTGACAATGTAATTATAAAAAAGAAACAGTACTGGCCAAATGTGAGTTTTTGGCTAGGAATTGTATTTCTCCTTTCAGTGGTGGCTAAAAAAAGAAAAGAGATGTTTCCAAATTCTGGACCCTCAAGCCAAATGTTTCAGAAAGAAGATTTCTAATCATTCTAATAATGGCTCAAAGGAAAAAAAAAACTAAAACAAATGAAGTGCTCAAGGTGTGCAGGCCCACTGAAGACAAATATCTAAAAACATACAAAAGCGATAGAAGGTAAAAATACCTATCATCTTACCCTTTAGAGATAAGCTTCAAGTTTACATCCTCATGAATTTTTCTATGCCCGTGTGTGCCTCTTTATTTATTTTTCAAAATGTATTATTTGAGGCCTGTTTTTTCCGAAACTTAAAAAGAAATCATCAACATGAAAAACAACAAGGGGGGCGGGAGTCATCAACATGTTTCCATGGCCATAGGTAAGCAATCCCAACACCATCTTTAATGGCTGTGAAGTGTGCTGCCATATTGTATTTGACCAGGTCCTACTATTGGACATTAGTTTCTCTTTTTTAATAATAATAAAAAAAGAAAACAATGCTGTGACCCAATCTTGGGGCACCTATGCATACACCTTGAATTATTTCCATATGAATTGACGTTAATGGGCAAAATAGCATGGCATGTCACTTTTGTAGGAAAATATTCCTCAGTTTGTATAAAACTCAAAATAATTAAATAGTACAGGCCTGGAGGTTGACAGATGTCGGATCAATTAGCTGCCTGAGGTCAGGCAAGTAAACTGCTGAGTCTTGGGGGTCTCCCTTTGCATGTCTGGTGGGGGGATTAGGACTGACTGCTAGTGGTTTGTGGGGGGGGTGGTTAAATGAAATAACAGGAGTTCAGGGTACAGGGCCCAGCACACAGTAGGTGCTTCATGCATTTCAGGCCTCTTTTTCTGCAGTTCCGACCTACTATGAAACTTGTCTCCCCCCTGATCCAGAGGCAGGAAGGAGGAGAGGGGCGAGAGGGAGGAGAAAGAGAAAAAGAGACACAGAAGGAAGAAGGGAGGAGGAAAGGGAAAGGGGGAGAGAAGAGGGGCGGGGAGAGACCGCAAAGGGAAGGAGGGAGAAGGCCAAGAACAGAGAAGGGCAGGGAGGCAGCAGAGCAGGGATTGGGGAAGGAGAAGGAGGTCCAGCACACACAGCGCTGAGCGTGACTTGCCTCCTCTTAGAACAACAGGGCTCAGGACGCTTTTCAGGCCTTTTTATTTGTCTGTCTGTCTCCTGGCTGGAATTCCCCGGCCTACCTGGAAGCTTGGCAGCACCTCTCCCAGCATTTCAACTTGCCCCTTGGGGATTAGGAGAGGTTGCAACCCACAGAGCAGGGCCCAGGGAAACCTGTTTACTGCACGATTCGTGTCTGGTCTTGACAGGTATGTCCTGGTTTGCCCCACAACCACCGACGGGGAGGAGGACAGACGCCACCGCGCGAGGACTCGCTGGTGGAGAGGCGCGCAAATCCGGCTCCGTGCGCCCAGGCCAGCGCACACCTGTATCGGGGCCCAGGTGACCCTGCCCTCATCCCCAGCCCCTCTCCTCTGGAGGCTCTTTGCTGTGCGGGGGGGGGGGGGTCTCCTAGGAGTCCTTTACACGCCAGGACACATTTCAGTCAACTGCCGCCCCTCCCAAGGGCATCTGCGCTTCAGGACGCGGCGCTCTCGGGGGACCCGGTGTTCAGAGCTAAAATGTTACTAATCATCCGCAGCCCAGCTTCCTTCCCGGGCCTCCTCCCAGCCACCTATCAGACACATCACATTTGGGCTGTCACACACCACAATCGCTACAAACCAGGCGGATGAGCCCTCTGCCCTCTTGAAGCTTACGTTTTGAGGCTGAAGAGACAGACATAACCAAGTGCGCAAATGCACACCCCACGGCGAGGTTCCCGGGAGCATTTGTGCTGAACCGCAGTACTCCCCTGGCCAAAGGAAGCGCTGTTTAAGCCATGACCTTGAAGATGAGTCAGCCACGTGAAAACCAGGGCAGAGGTGTTTGGAGGTTGAATGTCTCATGATGGGCAGTGGGATCCTGATAAAAGGATGAATTTAGCTGGTTCCTCTCTCTGTCTTGCGTGCACTGTCTTGTCCTTCTGCCACATTATGACATAGTGTGAAGGCCTCCACCCAACGCCCACACCATGCTCTCAGACATCCCAGTCTCCAGAGCTGTGAACCAATAACCTGTGCTATGGATTAATTCCATGGTGGAGTGGGTTGTTGGTCCGGGGTATTTGGTCATAGTGTAAGGGTCTGGCGAAACGTCGGAGGAAGAGACCACCAAGAGACTGACTCATGCAATTGCAGAAGGGGGTTTATTGGGGATCCATTCCAACGCGCTGGGGCTCCTGGCCCACTCAAGAAGGGCGAACAGCCAAGAGCCCCAAGCAGGGGTTGAGCAGAGCTTAAGTACACTTCTTGGGGAGGGCGGGGGCTTTGCATACATCAGAACAAATCAGCATGAGGCGCGGGAAAATTGAACAACAAATCTGAGACATGATTAGTACATTCATTAGCGGGAACAGATTGGGCAGGGGTGATTGGTTATTCCTAAACGGGGTACACATTCAAACTGATTGGTTCGGGCCCTGTATGCTCTAGGCTATGAATCAGCAAAATAGCCTAGTAGGGCGTTGTCTTAACTGCCTCAGGGTGTAGCAGAGGAATTTAACAATACCTGGTCCTTCACTTTTTAACTTCAATTTCTTTTACTCTTACAATAGCAGCAGAAAACAGACTAAGATGGAAAATTGGTATGGAGAAGTGCAGCTGTTGCTAAAACAGTACTTGAAGACATAGAAATGGCTTTGGAACTGGGCAATGGGCAGAGGCTGGAAGGATTTGGAGGAGTTAGCTAGAAAAAGCCTTGGTTGCCATGAAGGTACATTTAGGGTAATTCTGGTGAAGGCTCAAAGAAGAGGAGAGCACTAGGGAAAGTGTGGGACGTAGAGATTACTTAGGAGGCTGTGATTAGAATGTTGGTAGAAATATGAATGGAAAGGCGGTTCTGATAAGGTCTCAGGTGAAACTGAGGAATAGGGTATTGAGTAAAATCCTTCTTTCTCTGCAAAAGAAGACTTGGAGAGATTGTGTCTGTGTCCCAGGCTCTGTGGAAGGTGGGATTCGAGAGCAGTGAACTAGGACACTCCGCAGAAGAAGCAGCAAAGCATTTGAGCTGCTGTGTGGCTGCTTTTCACTGCACTCGGTGAGATGTAGAAATAAAAAAAAATGCTTTAAAGATAGGGTTTATAATTAAAAGCGAGGCAGAATGGGAAGAATTGGAAATTTTGCATTTTGGCCATCAAGAGTGAGAAGGTGATTTCTGGAGAGAATACAGAGGGTGTGGTCAAGTAAGCATCTGCTGCAGCTCCCTGGGGATAGAAGGGTACAATTCACCCAGATGATAAAGACCCCAAGAATGTTTTAGGGATTGTCAGGGCTGCGCCTTCCTTCACAGTTTGGAAAGATAGGGTCTTGAAAGCTCACTGGCCAGGGCAGCCTCAGGACTCCGCTCCCCACATTCCAACCAGCCACAGCTCAAGCAGGTCAGGTGTGGCTCTGGCTGCCACTCGGTGGCATGTAGGACTGGAGTCAAAAGGTTATTTCCCCAGCTTTAAGGTTTAATGCTGGGGCTGGGGATGTGCCTCAAGTGGTAGCGTGCTCGCCTGGCATACGTGCAGCCCGGGTTCGATCCTCAGCACCACATACAAACAAAGATGTTGTGTCCACCGAAAATTAAAAAATAAATATGAAAATTCTCTCTCTCTCTATCTCTCTTAAAAAAAAAAAAAAAAGGTTTAATGCTGTTTTCCCTGTTGGGCTTTGGACATTTGGGGACCAGCTGTTCCTACTTTTGTTCCTCCTTTCCCTTTTGGAACCGGGAGATCCTATGCCTGTCCCAGCACCGTATTCTGGGAGGACTTGCTGGGATCCTACAGGCTCATGGCTGGAGGGAATTTGCCAGAGGATGAAGGGTGCCTGAGTCTCGTTCTTGATTTGGGTCAGTCTCTAGACCTGGGGCTTCAGAGTTGGTGTGAAATAGTTAAGACCTTTGGTGCCATTGGGATGGAAGAAATGTATGTGGTATGTGCATTGGGGGAGCTGGGGTGGGAGGCCATGCCATGCTTTGAATGTCTCCTCCAAACTCATGTGGAAATTTGTTAGTGTCACAGTGTTCGGAGGCAGGACCTTCAGGCTGGGATTGTACTATGGATTAGTGCCATGGTGGAGTGGGTTGTTGGTTCGGGGTAGCAGGCTCCTCGTCCTCTCTCTGACTCACATGCAAAGGCTTGCCCTCTGCCATGTGACAAAAAAGCAGCAAGGCCCTTCACCACAGGCCAGGGTCGTGCTGTGGACTTTCAGCCTCCAGAACCCTGAGTCAAATAACCCCTTGTTTATAAATACCCAGCCCTTGGTACTCTGGTATAGCATCAGAAAACAGACAGATGATGGATTCTCAGTGTACTTTTTAGTAACCTGACTTTGAAGGGACAGGATGAGGTTTTTAAAAGCATCATGCGCAAGTTGATCAGATCACTTGTGTGTAAGCTCTGCACGGTTTCTTTGTTGCCCACTGCATCAGTACATAATCACCATATCACCACTGGAGAAGGAGGTTTGGGTCTAATAAAATAATCATCTTTTGCTCAGTGAACGCCTGCTGTGTGCTAGGCAGGCGAACAGGCGTATTGTGGCACCAAGTCTTTGCAACCAACCTTTGACGCAGGAATTATTATCTCCCAAAAAGCTCAGAGAGGTTTTCCCAAAGACAAGCCAGAAGTGCGTGTCAGAGCAAAAATCCAAACTCAGCTGTACTTGGCTGTGTCCTGGTGTCTTTTGGACACACCAAATACCTTCCCTTCCCATGAGCAAGGGTCCTGCTTGTGAGGTGGGTTGCCCTTCAAGCTCTTGTTCCCCCAGCGGCACGCAGTTTAATTCAGAGGATTCCATGCACTCGACAGAGCCATTTTTCTAAAATTCTCCCTTTCTTCATCTCATATCCCTCCAGTTCTCTCTGATTCTTCCCTTTGGAGGAAAGAGTCCACTTGGACCTGCTGGTGTTCCCTTGCCTTGCCAGGGCTGCACCACCCCTGGGGTGGTCCTCCCTTCCTCTCTTCATCCCCATCCTCCCCCCTCAGGTCTCTGATGGAGTCTTATTGACAGAACCAGCTCCTGTGGACATACTCCTATCTGGGAGCCCACCATCCCTACAGATTCACGCAGCACCCCTCTCTCTGATCCCCCTGAGATGGCATTTATGGAAATGATTGACATGTGACTTCCAGGACACAGGGACATTGCAGGGGTCAGGGGCTAGCAAGGAAGCACCTGCTATTTCCCAACCGGAAGTTGGTTCAGTTTTCTCTTACCATGCAGGGCCCTTTCCAGTTAATAAGGTAACAAGGCTCAGTATCAATAGCATTTGCGTTTGTGTGGCCCTTCTCAAAGTGCTTTCATTTACATTAAATTCTGTGGCCTTCCCCAAAACCATGAGATGGGCGTCCTTTTAGTCAACTTTTTCTGGGCTGTGACTAAAGGATCTGACCAGAGCAACTGTAAGGAGGAAAGTTTGTTTGAGGGCTCACAGCTTCAGAGGTCTTAGTCCCTAGAAGGCTGGCTCCATTCCTCAGGGCTCAAGGTGAGGCTGAGCATCCTGGCGGGAGAGGGTGGCAGAGGGAAGGCGCTCACATGGCGGCGATCAGGAAGCAGAGAGAGACTCCACTCCCAGATACAAATATATGTCCAAAGCCACACCCCAATTCCCACCTCCTCCAGCCACCCCCTACCCCTTCAGTTGCCACTCAGTTAATCCCTATCAGGGGATTAAATCGCTGACTGGGTTAGACTCTTACAGTTCAATAATTTCTCCTCAGAACCTTCTTGCACTATCTCTCATGTGGGCTTTTGGGGGACACCTCACATCCAAACCATAAAGGCCTCATACCATTGTTTCCATTGTAGACAAAGGAGCCCATCCCACCTATCACTCAGCTGGTAATTGATCAAAGGTGGGCGCTCAAAGGCTCTGAAAGGCCTCGGGTGCAGCTCGTGGAGTAGCACTTGCCTACTGGGGCCTGGTCTTGATCCCCAGAGGGCAAAACAAACAGCAAGCCAGCAAAACCTAAAGGCTCTGGAGTTGGGGTCAAGTCCTTGTTCCAAACACCCAGTTGAAATCCAGAGAGCAACTATTAAGGTTTCACCCTCTGTGGTTGCTGCCCGGAAGGAAGGATTGGGGTGGGGGGAATGGGATTTAAGATAAACAAAAAGGCTGTAAGAGCAGGGTGTGGTGGTGCACACCCTGTAATCCCAGCAGCTCTGGAGGCTGAGGCAGGAGGATTGCAAGTTCAAAGCCAGCTTTAGCATTTTAGCAAGACCCTAAGCAACTCAGCGAGACTCTGTCTCTAAATAAAATATACTAAAAAAAAAAAGAAAAAAAAAAGGGGGGCTGGGGATGTGCCTCAGTGGTTAAGCACCCCAGGGTTCAATCTCAGGTACAGAAAAAAAAAAAAATGGTGTAAGGATGGATTGGTTGAGTGGATGATTCATTCATCCATACATTTATCAAACACCTTCCCCTGCAGTATCATCTGACAGGAGAGTCTGGACACAGGAGGATGCAGTTTATACACAGTAGACAACTGCTTGCCTTTTTCTTCTCCTCCCTGGTCTCACAGACCACATTTCCCAGCTCCCCTCGTGCTGAGTTCTAGCTAATAGAGTGTGAATGAAAACTCCTCCTGGCTCTCTCCCTCACGCAGATGACGATGGACATCTTGTGAGCTGGGAAATATTGCTCCTGCCAATTCAAAACCTTGGTGTTGTCTCCGACACAGACTGGGCTATATTAAGCCAATGAAAATTTAGAGTTTATGTTTTTGTTTTTGTTTTTGATACATGGAAAGAAACTCAAGAGGCTCTCGACCACAGAGCCAAACCCCCAGCCCTATTTTGTATTTTATTTAGAGACAGGGTCTCACTGAGTTGCTTAGCGCCTCACTGTTGCTGAGGCTGGCTTGGAACTCAAGATCCTCCTGCCTCAGTCTCTCAAGCCTCTGGGATCACAGGCATTCGCTGCCCACTAGGGTGCATTAACCAGGTTGTAAAAGAGAATAAGGATCTGATGGCCTAAGGCAGCCATTGCAGGCAATTCTCTTCTTTGCATCTAAAATCGCTCTAGTTATCTGTCACTCTTAGGAGATCAGAGAAAGGAGTCACAGTTATGGTTTGGACCTTAAACGTTCTCCATAAGCTTATGTGCTAAAGGCTTGGTCCCCAGCTGAGGGTGCTATTGAAGCGGTGGAACTTTGAGGAGGTGGGGCTTCATTGAAGAAAGTTGGGTCTCTGCGGGTGCTTTGGGAGGGTATTAGGACCCCAGCCCCTTTCTCTCTCTCTCTTTGCTTCCTGGTTGCTATGAGGTGAGCAGTTTTGTTCCTCGAGGTCCCTGCCATGGGGTCCTGCCTCACTGAAGCCAGATTTAAAGATAGGTAGTTAGTGGAGCTAGGTAAGTCAGGTCTAATATCGAGTCTTATAAAGAAACTGGAGTCCACAAAGAAAACGGGGTCCATTCTGAGCCTGGGAAACCAGAACAACACCTGGGAAATTGAAATGTTAATGTCCCCAAGGCCACGGGCCTGTCCTAAAGAACTGTTAAAGAAGCAGCTCCCAGCAAAACCCGGAGATGCTAATCAAACCACCCTAGGCCATTCCTGCCCAGGCTTCTCCTCTCTGCCCAACCGGTCCACCTCTTTCCTACCTTTTGGCCTTCCCACCTGCATCTCCCATCACATGCAGGATAGAGGGAAATAAAGGACAGGAATGTGGGAGGACAAAAGATGACCTTAGATATAAAAAGGGAGAAGACCTCCCCTTTCCATGGATTCCACCTTTAGGGTCCCTTTCTTCTTGGGGAGGGGGTGGGGTATCTGCTGCTATCCCTTAATAAAGCTTCCACTTTCCACCCTACACCTGTCTCGGGTGCTTCTCTGGTGTTACACTTCAGCATTCGGGGAAGCAAGGACTCATCACCGTAAACAGCGGTAATGTCACCACAGGTCCAAAAGCAACAGAGCCAGGGACTGGAACTTCTGAAACTATGAGCCTACTTTTTAGTTGATCTTCTCAGGTGTTTGGTCAGTGATGGAGAGCCGACTGACACAGCCACTCACATCATTTTTCAGGGGGCTTCATTGTCTTGCAGAACTCCAGTGCAGAAAGGCTGGGTGCGTGTAGCACAGCCGCTGTTATGATCCAGCTGTGGAAACTGGGCAGGTGTCTACACTTCTGCATGTGAATGTAGAGGTGGAAGCTCAAGGTTTAACTTCATTCCTATGACAAGCCTTATGTTCACCGTTTCATAGCAAAGAAGCATCAGGGTTAAGTGTCCAGGGTCACTCCGATAGGAAGAGGTAAAGCCAGATTCCAGTCTAGGTCTGAAAGTCTCTTGTTCAAGCCAGGGCTACACACTAAGTAAATTTAACCTGACCCCCAGTGTCCCTCCAGACTGCCACAATGGCCAGAGGGCCCAAGCCATATTCCATTCTCAAGGTCAAAGTTAACCCTACTTTGACAGAGACAGAGGTCACTCTACAGCACCCAGGTCGGTGGTCTTGGTCACCCCTGATCTTTCTTTATCAGAATTTTCCCACTCCAGGCCTGTTTATGGGAAAGTGATACAAGTAACATTAAAAAAGCTTTAAGGAGCGAATCTAAAGAAAGAAGAGTCATCCTACATCCTGACTTTAGGAAAAGGGGACTAATTTATGAAAAGTTTGGGAGATGTGATTAGGAAAGCAAAGGATTGTTAGTTTACAGAGAGAATTAGGTTAACTAACGACCATCTTCCAAAAGCTTAATTAAGTCTCTCAGCCCTCGAGTGAGGCAAGGAAATAATTGATTTTTGCATTGCTGGTGGGAAAGCCAGGAAAGGAGGTAATTTGCTCATGGCCAACAAGGGAACAGGCATCTGTCCTGGGATTAAAAAATCTAAGCTTTTCTAGCTCTCCATCTTTTGTTTTACCTTTGAATCTGGAATGCCCAAGGCCCAGAAGACTTGTCGTGTGTGAGAACCCCAGAGCAGGACCGGCAACCGAGATTCTCCATGCAAATGAGACCAAATAATTAAGGATTTATTCCTTAGTAATTTTCTGTCCTTCAAAGAAGTTAACACAAACAATGCACCACTTCTGAGCCCGGAGGCCTCCTGGGCTCAGTTTAATAAGTGCTGGCACTTCCCAGTGTAAGGCCTGCCCGTCACCCCTAGATGCCAGAAGGTATATGGAAATCTCAGAATTCTAAAGCACGTCAGGAACAAACAGACCAAAAGGAAAGAGAGAGAAGAGGAGGAGAGGAGGAAGGGGAAGGAGTGGAGAGAGAAATAAAAGGGGGAAAAAAAAAGGAAAAGGAGTAGCAAAAATAAAAGCTGGAAACATTCTAGAAGAGCCTCTGATTATTGGACGCTTGCTCAGGGCAGGGGCTTTTCGGAGGTATCCTCCCAGAACTCCCTGAGGTAAGCCTAAGATTACTTTAAAGGAATGTGAAAGCTGATACTTAGGGGGCTGAAGGGACAGGACCAGCACTGGAATCCACTGCTAGCTCAGACTCCGGCCTTCCCCAGGCACCCACCACCCTGGGCCTACAGGTCTGATTAGAAGTGGGGGCTGGGGGTGGGTTAGGGCCAGAATTCTGTTTTCCTTTGCTGGACTGGACTGGACGTTCTTTGAGGATCAGAGTCAAGATTTAATATCCTTTTCCCCCCAGAGCCTAAGGAAATTCTTGAAAAGCCATACATAATAAATGTTTGATGCATGATAAAATGAATGAATACCTTCAACAAGCCCAAGGCCAAGGATCAGATCTCCCCTTGCCTTTCTCAAAAACATAGGTGAGATCAGCTGGGTCTCCCCCATCCTCCTGACACCCAGTTTCGTGGCCTGAGAAGTGAGCCCAATCCCTGTTGGGGTATCTGAAACTTCTGTATTCGGGGATAGCCTTGGGCTCCCACCTGCCCAGACCTGCTGACCCTGCTAAACTAACCATCTGCACCCCATGAATTTTTAAATGTGGGCTCTCTCACCTGCCCCTTCTGTGACTGTAGGCCAGGCAATTTTTTGGATACTGAGATTCAGCTACTTCTGTAAAACAAATTCCTTTGAGTTAAATAAGGACAGCAAAGCCCCAGTATCTGCCAGGGTGAGGCCAGGGGACGGGTGATGGGCACCGTTGGGCAAAGACAATAGAGGGAGGGGAACATGGCCAGGGGGAAAGGCGCCCCCTGCTGGATGGAAACGGTACTTCTCCTCTCCAGCTGTGCTCTACAGGAGAACTCAGGGTGGCCCCATTCCCAGCTTGTTTCGAAAGATGTTGAGATCTGGATTTTCATGTGAAATTACTCGATTCTTAAACGTTGGTGCTATTTTTTTTTTTCAGGAACACAAAGCAAGCCAAACTCAACACATCTGTGTGCCAAGCTCAGCCGGGGTGCCTCCAGGGTGCAGCCTCTGAGTCCAGTCCTCCCCTCCTCTGAGAGGACTTGGCCAGGTGGCAGAGTGCCCCTTCCGTCTGATGGTGTTGGCGCTCCGTACTATTCCTGGTACCGTTTCAGCAGAGTGGACCAGGGCTTAAGTGTAACTGTGTTTATAAACACCCTGAAGAATTCCATATGGTGTGCCGAATGTGAAGTTGGCTTAATTTGAAGAGATTAAATGTACTCAGGCAATTGCGAGTTGTCTGTTTTGCAAATCAAAGCAATTTGTCGGTGGCAGGCTGGGAAGGGACAGGCTCTGGGAAGTGCAGCTGGTGTGACCAGCAAGCCCAGGGACAAGAGCCTGAGAGGCAGGTCAGCAGCAGCCACCTCTGGAACGCTCTCCTGTCCTTCTCTTTGCACGACAGGAGGACACACATGTGCCCTGCACACACACACACACACACACACACACACACACACACGAGAGCGCAATCCCCCACTGTCCTCCCCCCTTTGATTTAGTTATTTGCTTTTTAATTTGAACTTTATCAAATGAAGAAGTTTACACATTCAGGGACCCTGTGGAAAACACTTATGGATCTTGAGGAGGCAGGTTTGAGTGCTGCAGGAGCCCCCAGGGATCTGAATGCCAGGGTTTCGGGCCCTCCTGGGGCAATAACTGACTGCGGGGACTTGGACGGTTATCTTACTGCCCTCCTTGCCTCAGGTCTTTATCTGTACAGTGGGAGCACATCAAGATGTGTTAGGGCTCTTTAGCACAAACAATATTTGGGATTCACTCCTGTTCTCTTGCCTGACAGTGTTTCTGCCATGGGCCGTGGGTAGCACGCTAGTGGCCTCGAGTCTAAGTGTGACAATGACCATGGACACCACCTTAAGCAGTTGGAAGGGTGTCTGGTCCACCCCAGCCTGTAACCTAGGGTGGACTCCAGGTACATGCGGATGTCACGAAGTGTCCATACCTAGGCCCTGCACAGAGGCCCCCTTGCTCTGCTGCTGCTAGGACACCTTCCACTGGCCCAAAGGGTGTCCAACTCATGTCATCTGGTTGCTTGATCAGTGCTTCTCAACCCTGTGGAAACAACAAGGATTAAAGGAGGGAAAGAGCTGTGAGCCAGAATTTTGGTCACACACACACACACACACACACACACACACACACACCACACAAACATACACTAAAATAAAATAAAATAAAACAAAATAAAACCAGAAAAGCAATTCAAGCCTGCTTAAGTAATAAGGGGATATTTTAATGACAGGAGAAGTCCAGAGTTATCCTGTCAGCTCTGAGGATGGTTAGGGCAGGAGCTCATGGATGTGGTCAAAGCCCCATGTCCCTCCCATTTCTCCATTTTGTATCAGACCAATTCTCCTCATTGCGACAAAGCAGCTGTTACAGTTCCAGGCATCATGTCTGTCGAGAAATGTTTTTCTAGATGTACCTTCTGTAGAGTGAAGTAGTTTTCTTTTTTTTTTTTCTTTCTTTCTTTCTTTATTTAGTTTTTGGCGGACACAACATCTTTGTTTGTATGTGGTGCTGAGGATGGAACCCAGGCCGCACACATGCCAGGCGAGCGCGCTACCGCTTGAGCCACATCCCCAGCCCCTAGAGTGAAGTAGTTTTCAATTAGCCCCCAAAAGACTTCCCAGATGTCACACTGGTGGTTACATGTCCATGCCTACAACCATCATGCACAAAGGAATAGAATTACTCGGGTTGATTTGGAGCCTAACAATCCAGATTCACCTTGGGGCAGGAGGAGGTCCTGTCCCCAGCCCGAGGTGCAGGAAACCCATCCCTGAGCCAAATCAGGATTCTCAGTGCAGGGAAGAAGGGCAGGCAAAGGCTGCCAGGAAGACCACCAGGGTTTCTCCCCAACCCCTTGTTCCCCCTGCGGGGTTTGTGGGGAGGAGGGAAGGAAACAGGCAGAGTGGGGGCGGGGAGGGAGGAGGGAGAAGAGCAGCGAGGGGAGGGGGGAGCTGTGTGCTCTTGGCTTGTCCCCGAGCCCGTCTGAGCTTGAATGTGTAAAAGGGAGATAACTGGGATCTCTCTGAAGTTCAGGGAGAAGATGAGGAGGATGCCAAGCCCAGGTCTGCCGTGAAGCCATGTCCAGTTACTGTTAAGAAGAGAGGCAGAGGGCGGAGAGGAACGGGCTGTGCAGGGCTTTCCAGTTGAGAGGCGCTTCCACGAATATCCACCTCCTGGACCTGAGGGCATCTCAGGGCCACATGGGTCCAGCTTAGGGTAGAAAGAGCAGGTCCTCAGAGTTAGCAAAAAAAAAAAAGGGGGGAGTCACAATGGAGAAGCGAATTGAAAAGGGAGGTGAGGCTGCAGCTTCCTCAAGGTAGGAAACACGTCCTTGTCCCTGTAGAGGGAGGGGTCCTGCTTTTGGAGACTCCATCTCCCAGATCATCCATTTAGGCAGTTAGATTCAACTCACCAAGTATATCGAGTGCCAACTGTGGACAAGGCGGGGTGACTGGTCCCTGGGATACACAGATGCGGGTGGACTACCCTCTCTGAACTCTGGGAGCTCACATTCAAAGAAAAGCACAGAGCGGTTTTTACAGTACTTTGCATTTTTTCAACAAGCAAAGTGTTTCAGTTAGTATCACTGGTGGTATCTGAGGGTCCAAGACCCTCATAGCCAAGGCTGAATTAGACTTCACGTCCACGGGGAAGGCTGTTCTGGTGCCGTTGGCTTAGGTGCTCCCGAAGGTTCTTTCCAGAGAGAATATTCTGGAGGACAGGAGATGTGCTCTGCCAGAAGGGGATTCTCTGAGCCCTGGCTCAGCCCGGCCCCCGGAAGACGATGTCATCCTCCTCACTGGGCCAACCTTGGCTCCTCCTCATCCTTCTACAGCCAGGGCCTGGGTGCCGCAGTCTGGCTGGGCACAAATCACAAGCCACTGAAGCAGGAACAAACTTTATTTCTGAACTCCACCAGCACACTCCACACACGCTCCAGGGAACTCCCCTGAACGCCACACGGCTCCTCCAGGAACCACCAACCGGAAATCCCTCCTCCGGCACTTCCTCAACCAATGAGAACTCCTCAGGAATCCCCGCGAGAGCTCAACTGGAACTCAACGGGAACTCAACGGGAACTCCGTGAGAGCTCAAAAGTCATCATCTTAATGGCTGGCTGGCGTCACCTCTCAACCACTACTTCTGGCAAAAACGCCATGTGTCATCCCGACTTGGCTGTGGCCCTCAACAACTAGACATGATTAACACAGGAGAAGTTTGTGCTTGGTTCCCAGGAAGCCCTGAACGGGTGTTTCTGTTTGACAGGCAGCTCTCCTCCAGGTGGTGATGCAGGGACCCAGGTCCCTTCCACACGGTGGCTCGGTTCTCTCCGTCACTGGGCTTCCCAGTCCTTCATGCTTCTCTGCATCAGCATGGTGGTGTGGGGAGAAAGAGGGGGCTTCAGTGGAGGTTTGCATAGGCAGGCCAGGCCACGGTGGGCATAATGCGTGCTCCTCTTCTAGAGATTAGAGGCCAATTCACAGCCACACCAAACCACAAGGGTGACAGGGAAATGGGGCCTAGGTCAGGGTTTGGGGACTCCTTTGTACTCTGCCCTTGTGATCACCAAATGGCCTTCACACCCTTCTTTTCACACAGAGGTATTTTCCCTCTTCAAGGGAGACAATTCAGATCCCAGTCCAGCTACTGTGTCCAGCTCAATGTCCCAAATCTCTGGGTGACAAATAATGTGTCTGCCAGGTCCAGATGCAGTATTTCATGCTCATTGACCTGGAAACTAAAAGTCAAGCTCTCTGCCACCATCCTCCTTGTGCTCTGAGTAGGACTATGAAATAGGGCTAGGACAAGGCGATCAGGGCACAGTGGTTGTCACATGTCAGTCCCTGTCACATGTCAGTCCCTGGTTCATGGCAATGATGCACTCCTCCTGAACAGGCTGGTGAAGCCTCCGCAGGCCAGTAAGAGAACTTCCTTGATTAAATTAAATTAAACTCCCTCATCTGCAACTCCCTGTGGTCTGTTATTCTCTGGGTCCCTTCTCCCATTGAGAGTTGGGGACACCGAAGGTTCCCAGCTCACGACTGTCAACACGTAGGGCCAGATGATTCTTTGCTGCAGGGTCTGTCTTATGTATTGGTGTTCAGGGATCTTTTGGCCTTTACTTATTAGATGTCCGTGGCCAGAGGCATCTCTACTCCAATTAAATGACAACCAAACGATCTAGACATTGCCACTGTCCTCTGGAAGGCAAAATTTCCCCCAGTGCAGAACCATTGGCTTAACGCTTAAACAAAATCCTGGCTCTTAGTGTCTCGGCGATACAGCCCCCTCAAAATCTTAATTGGCTTCTCATTAATATGCTTTCTGCCAGTTCCACGAACAGTCCCCATGACCAAGTTCTTCCCTAAACAAAAATATTCACATCTGATCTATCTCTTTGCTTCGCCGTGTTTGGCTACTACATGGCCTGCTCTCCAGCCGTAAAGATGCCATCACTTTTCCTGCCACTTGTCACTTGTCACTAATCATTCGGGCCATGGGAACGAGAAGCCTGATTCTGGAGCCTGGAAAGATTCCCACGGCCATAAGACCCCTGTGGTGGCTCAACAGGCAGACCACCGGGCCAGGGCCACACAGGGTGGTTGTCCACCAGGGCAGCTCGGCTTCAGGCAGGAACTTCTGTAGTGGTTCAGGTTGTGATTTCTCTCTAAAGAGGGATGAAGGGACTTTTCCTGGGACTCCGTCTCCTTCCTGTTTATCAGTGAGGAGCTGGGACGGCAAGTTCAAAGCTGGACTGGCTACCTCCTGGCTAGGACAAGTAGGAGGTGAGCTATGGGGTTAAGTGCAGCGGACAGAAAAAAGCTAGTGACTTCCGCATGGTTGGGGGAGGGCAGCACGGGAGCCTGAGAAGCAGGGGACTGCCCCTCTCTGAGGTCTAGTGTGGGCGAGGAGGAGTGAGGGTTTGGATCTGGAATGTCTCCAAAGCTCCCGTGTAGAAAGCATGGCTCTCAGTATTGGGACTCTGACCTTATGGGTGGATTAGTCCATTTGCTGGATTAATCCATTGGCAGCTGAATGGGCTACTGGATTGTAACTGAAGGCAGGTGGGGCATGGCTGGGGGAAGTGGGTCCCTGGGGGTGTGGCCTTGGACTACATCTATCCCTGACCCCCGTCCCCTCCTTCCTGGCTGCGGTCAGCTGAGCAGCTTTCCTCTGCCAAGTCCTTCCACCATGATGTCTGTCTCACCTCAGGACCAGAGCAGGGAGCCAGTTGACCATGGACTGACGTCTCCGAAATTGTGAACCCAAATAAATTTTTCCTCCTCTTAGTTGTTTTTGTCAGGTTCTGATCACAGCAGTGAAAAGTTTACTAACACAGGGAGCCAAGTTCATTCAAAGGGGTCCCTGTGGGGGAGCACCACCTAACCCCCAGGTGGGTTATTAACCGGGCCTTGCAGAACCCATACGCACGTTAGCCTCTCCGCTTCCAGCATGTCATTTAAATCTGTATGTATATGTCTCAGGTTTAGTGAAAGGAAAACAAACAGCAATCACAACAAAAAGATACTTCCATTCTGGCTATAAAATAATAAAAATGGAAATAAGGCTAAATATCCATCCACAGGAGAAAGGCAAACACGTGGCCGTGTGTCCGCCCTGTAGGAGCTAGTGACACGGTGGTGAGCTCAGGGGCAGTGCAGTGCCACCATGAGCAAGAGAAGCCCTGCGGCACCCTGCGTTGTCAGGAGGGGCCTGTGAGCAAGTGCAGGAGGAGCCCCCGGGGTCCTGGCTGGGGCTGGCGGGGATCGGCATGGGGTGATGGTTAACAGGACTTAGAAGCAAGGACCTTTCTAGAATACGATGAAACAAAATTTGATAAAAATTAAAAGAATGGGATTGGGCTGCTTGCTGTGGTGCACAATGGTTTATTGTTTTCCCACTTTGAAGGGAAATATTAACTGTGTTTATCTTTGAGGAGAGGGACTGGGGTGTAAATGGAAATTTCCGCTATTAATTTGGATTTCTCTAAATTTTCTAACCATTTTTATATATTACCGCCCCCGCAATTCTAGCCAGCTTTTCTAGGTGATAAGGTAATGGGCTTCTCTCTGCTCTTTGTATTCGTCTCTATGAAAATAAACCAGTAAAGATTTTTAAAAAGGAACTTACACAAAGTAGTACATGATCCATGTTGATTATTTTGAAAATAGAGGTGAGGGTAAAGAACAGAATTGAAAATATCCATGGTTTGTCTGTCAGGTACAAAATTCATTATGAACATTTTGATGAAATTTCTTTTTCTTATATCCATAAAATGTCTATTTTAATAAAATTGAGTTATCATTGATGTTCAGTTTTATACTGTTTCTCTTATTTAATAAGATATTCTGAGCATTGTCCTGCCGTTCAACGTTCTTTAGACAACATACTTGGCAATTGCTACAGAAGAGCATGCACGTGATATGCAGTGGCTACTGTGTCACCAGCCGTCAAGCAGGGACAGTTATTAAGCCCTGGGAGCTCTTTTTATCTGGCAGCAGCTGGGAGGAAATGCTATCATCCCATTCTATGGGATGAGGAAGTGGAGGTTCCTTAAGGAACAAGGCTACAGACCCAGGGTGTCAAAGCCACCAGTGGCTGAGCCAGGTCTGAAATCACATGTTTGTCTTAACGACTGTTAAACAGCCTCTGAAACAACCCTTCATGCCATTGGGCATATGATTGCCTTAAGGTTTTTGTTACCTTAACTAACACTGTGATGAATATCCTTGTCCACCCAGCTTTGGCCCCATCTCAAAATTCCTGGCTAAGCCTAAATTCCTAAGCGGAGAAATGACCAGGTCACCATGAAGAATTACCAGGTCTTTTAGCGTCTTGCCACATGCCTGCCAGGGGGAAGCAGACCCTTCGGAAGACCCACTTTGGAACCCAGACGGCCTTCCCAAACAGAAGGGGGGGCTTGGGAAGAAGTAGGGACTGCGGTAATCACAGCTCTCCTCGGCGAGATCAGAACTGAGGCTCTCCGACACTGTCCCCTACATGATGGCACCCAGCTCACACCTGCGCCCGGAGAGCTTTATTGAATTTCCCCGCAATGCCATTACGCTCTGTAAACACAGGGCCAGGCAGAGGCGGTGACCAAGGCCCCTGTTACACCAGGTAAGTGCACATCCTGCTGCACGGCTCCTCTCAGGTTTCTATTACTTCAAATGTCAGATGCACTTTGCCTGAAGCCTCCTCGGCCTTTAATTTTTAAATCCACACGCACTTAATTTATTTATTGGATTTCTATGGGACTTGGGGGGAAATTTAATTCATATACTTCTGGTTCATCTTCACTTAACTCACGGCTGGTTCAAGCAAAGTCGTTTGGCTTCTCTCAAATACGATTTATTTTCGTGTGCCGTCTCTTTCCAGAGGCGGGAGGCTGAAGAGAGAGGAAAAATAAAGTACAAATCCAGGGAGGTGCTGGCCTTGGGAAAGGGTAGGCTCCCAGGCATTCATTAAAACAGTCTCGCTAGTCAAGAGGTTGCAGCCAGGTTCAAGTAGTGGGTAAAACAGTCTCTTTTCCTTGGCTTAATTAGCCTAATTTGGGAGCTCACCTCTACCACAGGGATGCGCCAGGAAACTCAGGGGCACCTCAGATTTTTAAATTTTCTTATTAAAAAAAATTAATCGATGACATCTGTAACTTTTCAATTTGTCCTTAATAAGATGAAGGAACTTAGTATGCCGAGATGATTCCCGTCCAAAGCAGCCCCTACTTGATCTTTTCTTAAATCATTTCAAACCGAATGTGGGTCCAAGTATCATGTCCATTGGGCTTTGTTCTTGTCCTTCATCGTCTTCTTCTTTTTTTCATTTTCTTCTTTTATTATTGTAGAAAATGTCAAACATTCAGAAAAGTTGAAAAAATTTTATTGTGAGCTGAATGTGAAACACACCTGTAATCCTAACAATTTGGGAGGCTGAGGCAGGAGGATTTCAAGCTTGAGGCCAGCCTCAGCAATTTAGTGAGGTCCTGTCTCAAATAAAATTAAAAGGTCTGAGAGTGTAACTCAGTCATAGAGTGGCCCTGGGTCCAATTCCCAGCAACACACACACACACACACACACACACAGTCATACCGTACTGTGAACACTCATTTACCAACACCTTAATCCTACAATAGTTAACATTCTGCCCTGTTTTCTTTATCACACATCAATCTATCTCTTAATCCATCTTATTTTTAAAATGCAGTTAAAGTAAACTGCAGACATCAATATGCTTCATTCCTAACCATTTCAGCATGCACATCATTAACAAGCATTCAATGTTTATTTATATTCTTTCTTTCAGGTAAAATTGATGTCAGTAAAATACACAAATTTTAATGATACCGTCCAACGGGGTTTGATGAATACATTTACCTGAGTAACCCATAAGCCTGTCAAAATGTATAGAAAGTTTTCAGCACCAAAGAGACTTCCTCGATGCCCTTTTGCAAGAATCCCTCACCCTTCCTGGCCCAGGTGATGACTGGTCTACACTGTATCACTACATAGTAATTCTTAGAATTTCTTTGTGTTGGTCAGTTTCTCATCACTGTGACAAATTCCTAAGAGAATCAACTTAAAGAAGGAAAGATTTATTTTGGCTCAGGGTTTCAGAGGCTCCAGTCTGTGGTTGACAGCTCCATTGCCCTGGGTCTGAGTCCGTGAAATCTCATGGTGGAAGGATGTGGTGGAGGAAAACTTCAGTGGTGCATGATAGGAAGGAGTGGGGGGGGGGGAGGGAGGGAGGGAGGGGGAGAGAGAGAGAGAGAGAGAGAGAGAGAGAGAGGTGTGCCAGGAAGGAGAGGGACATGCCTTTCCAGGACACATCCCCAGTGACCCACTTTGTCCAACTAGGCTCCACCCCCTACAGTTCCCATCAATAATGGCACCAAATTATTAATTCATCCATGGGTCAAT
The DNA here is from genome assembly GCF_048772815.1 of Callospermophilus lateralis. NCBI lineage: Eukaryota > Metazoa > Chordata > Mammalia > Rodentia > Sciuridae > Callospermophilus > Callospermophilus lateralis. Next base: position 18,462,176 of record NC_135312.1, read on the forward strand.
CCACTGCTGAGGTCAGAGTCCTCAAGCTCCAGGCACTTCCCAAAAGTCCCACGTCTGAACATGGCTGCACTGGGGACCAAGTCCTCAACACATGAGCCCCCAGGGAATGTTCCAGAGGCCCACCATAACACTGACCCCAGTGGCACCAGACAGTACGGCCATTTCCTGAGCCGGTGTTCTTACTCTGCAGATGCCACTGCGTGAACCCTATTCTTCCCTTTTACTTGCTGTTGGGCAACCTGGGTGCTTGGTGGCACCTTGGGACCACTGGACTCTTTCACTTTGAAGCCCGCCCTTACGGAACTTTCTCTAGCCGGAGCCAGTCAAGCTGGTCAAGTTCAGAGGGCCTTGTTACTTGTAGCTACAATCCTCCAAGCAAAAGCAAGACGTCTTTGCTCTCTCCTGCTTTATGGGAAGAACTGGAATTTCTGATTGACACAGGAAAATGCAAGCGAAGGCACCTTCATTGGAAGGAACCATCCTCCTCGACGGAGAAGCACTTCGCGAAGAGACTGCTGTCTTCTGGGGGAATCCCTTCCTCCCTGGGCGGCCTCCGTGCCCCGCAGAGCCACCGCCATCATCAGTGTGCTGGGACTTTGGCGGGCTCTGTCTTGGCTCCGGGCACTACTGGGGCTGGAGGTCCCTCCCTGGGTGCTGCTCGGGAGACCTCGCAGCTGTAGGGGCTGGAGGTGGAGCAGGCTCCGGTAGGTGGCGCTCTTCCTCAGACCCACCCCCAGCCCCGGGCCTCGGTCACTGTCTGAAACCAGGAGCTGCCCCTGCAAAAGGAGCCTTCTGAGGCTCCTCGCAGTCCTGGAGGACACTGAGGGTTCTGTTGGGCCTCCCAGGGGCTCTCACCTGGAAGCGGTTTTCGGTATCTCAGGACCGACCCGGCGTGTGACCTACGGGGAAAAGGATCCCAAGTGCCCAGGCCTGATCACTGTAGGTTGTGCACATGGATTGCAAGGTCACACCTACCCTGTCAATATGCACAATTACCATGTGTCGGTTAAAAGTAAAAATATGTTACAAAAAAGAGCCATTACTACAAAACCTGGGAAAGAAGTCTGGTGAGGAAACTGGAACACTGGGTCGGATCTGAACGCCAGCCAGTGATGTTAGTACAGTGCCACCAAGGACCGAGGCAGAGCATTTGTCCCTTTAGTCTTTTATTCGTTGATTTAATATTCAACATGGAGAGGGCATGGGAACCTCATTGAAGGAACAGGTGTCGGAGTTAGGAGGACTTGGTTTCTATCGGAGCCCATCACTGAGCCCCTGTTAGGGTCTGTAAACAAGTCTGGATGGCGCCTGGCATTTTGCCAGAGGGAGTAGTTTGTGAAGTAAGGCCAGCGAGCCATTAAGTGTGGAGATTCCTGATTGGTTGACTGCTGTCTCTAGTTTATGTTAATTAGATAAGCTGTGTGGAATGTACATATACCCCTCCTGTCCTACAATAAACGGCTCCCACTCCTGCTGTATCAATGTACACAAGTTGTCACTCCCCGGTTATTTTGCTGCAGCCGGACTGCGGCAAGCCCCAGTTTGTTTTCCATCTGTAAAATGGACACCATGTCCTTAGGTCACAAAGCACTTCTTTCCTGGAGTCAAGGAATATTTGTTGAGCACCTACTGTGGGCCCCACAATGCTCTGGTGCCATGGGAACAGTGTCAGGAGTCACCATCTCTGCTGTCCGGAGCTCTCCGAAGATGGTGTCTTCAAAGCCACCACGTGGGTGTCCTCGTCCCGTGTTCTCCTCCTACAGCGTGGTACTGGCCGTTGGCCGTGAAGGGCCGGGACTGTTCCCACCCTGAATCAGGGGGGCCTGCGACTGGGCTGGAAGCCAGGCCGCGCAATTCCAGGGATTCATCACAGAAGGTGAGCCAGCGTTCCCCAGGCCCTCTCCTGGGACGTGAGCCTCGAGATCCCCAAGTTGATGGTCGTAAGAATGCAGCTACCCTGCAGCCGCATTGCTGGAGAGACCACTCGGGAACAGAGAAGGATGCCCACAGGGCCCCGCGTCTTCTAGCCAGCAGCCTGCGATCTGGGGAAGGCCTTAGAGATCAGCCATGCCTGCTGTGCCTCTGGGATCTGCGAGCACAATAGACGGCTGCTCCATGCCTTAAGTTTTTGGGGAATTTGTTTTGCCACTGTCATGACTACAGCACACCATGTGCTAGATGGGCAAATAGAAGATGAGTCAGGGGACAAATAACCAAGATACTGTTAAACCCAGCTGCCCACGAACCACAACTAAGGGAGTAACTGAGGAGCAGGGAGGGGAGACAGTCCCCACTCCTGAGGGAACATCTAGGCCACAGAGACCTGGAAATACAAAGAGCAGGCAGAGTGAATGTTCTGGGGACAGAGGTAACAGCAAATGCAAAGGCCCTGTGGCTGGCCCAAGCTCGGCTCACTCCAGGACCTGACACCTGGGTGGTGCCTCTAGACTGCAGTGAGGGCAGGTGGCAGTCCAGGATGAAGTCACGGCTGACAGGGTGACCTCATGTAGGCAGCTGCCGGCCAGGGCCAAGGGTTTGGATTCTTATCCATGTATAATGGGAAGCCATTGAAAGATTCTTCCCTCTGGCTCTGTGTGGTGATGGATTCGGGGTAAGACCTAAGCAGGGAGGAGGATTGAGACGACAGACTGAGGTCAGCGAGGACAGACAGCAGCTCCACTGGCCCGGAGCTGGTGACATGTAATAATAGCACCCAGAGCCCGAGTGGCCCTGTTCGTGCGCAGTGTGTGATTTTAGCCTCACGCCACCCAATGACGCACGTCCCATTATTGTGGCAGAGACAGTCCTTGTCCCTTGCCTCCCAAGTGGGGAGGCCAGCCCCTGACCAGACCCCTGACCCTGCCCTGTGCTGTTCCTGGGAAGGAAGCCCGGGGAGGACTCAGATGTTCCGGAGGCAGAGAAGGCGGGCCCTGGGGGCAGCTGGACTTGGAGAAGGGCGACCAGCCACCCGAGGACGACGCTGATTCTGACTTGGACGATTAGGAGGGAGGGGTGCCACCTATCCAGGGGGGGTCTAGGGGGGAAATCGGGGCAGGGGAGGCAGGACCCTAAGAAGGAACTTTGGAAGCAGCAGTGGGAGTGACCCAGGGAGCTGTCATCATGGAAGGACAGTGAGCTGATGTCCACACAGTCTGGGGTCCCTGCCTGCTGGCCAAGGGCAAGCACCCTGCATGTCCCAACGCATCCAATTCTGTAACAGCCCCAAAAAGCCGGTGCCGTTACTTCCTCATTTTAGTGGGGATGGACCTAAGGCATCGACAGGCTGAGTGACGGAGCTGGTAACTGGGGCCTGGGGACTTGGGCTGGCTGGCTCCTGGCTCCCCCGCTGCAGACACAACTCAGTGAGTGAGCCAGTGTCCAGTGAGCACCAAGACAGAGCCAGGTGCCTGGTAAGGCGTCAACACAGGGTCCTTACTGCTGTGACCTTGTTCAAATGTGACTGAGCTTTTTTCATGCAATGAGGTTGCATCAGACAGGCGGGGACGGGACCCAGGCCCTGAGGAAAGACGCCCTGCTTGCTGGAAGCCCCGAGGCAAGCCTGAAGTCCTTCAGGGCGACCACACTCAATGCCACACAGAGGAGGTGCTCCTGGGACAGCGCCAAGTGCCCACGGGTCTCGCCAGGCAGATGCTCTCTAGGTCCAGAGCAATCGGAAAGCTCCTGCCAGGATCCCCAACACCCGGCAACGGAGGGGTCCCCTCTACAGTTCACTGTGCCCTGTCAGGACCCACCCCAGACGTCAGAGGTCGGAAGAGTGACATTTACACTGTTTTAATTACCCAGCAAGATTGGCGTTTGTGGACCGGAAATGTGATGGTTCTGCTGGGCGAGGAAATCCGCCTACCTCAGCCTCCCCCTCCCCCCTTCTCCTCCCCCTCCCTCCTGCCTCTTCCCTCCCCCTCCCTCTTCCCTCCCCCTCCCTCTTCCCTCTTTCCTCCTTTCTCCCTCCCCCTCCCTCCTCCTTCTTTCTTTCCTTCCTCCCTTCATTCCTAAGGGGGATGGAAAGGAGGACACATTTTTTTATTAGTACAATCGAGACAAATTCCTTGAAGTTTTGACACAATGAGAAGAAAAAAAATATGAACTGTTCCCAGGGTTTTTGCATTTTATAAATTATTTTTCCTCTGTGGTTCCCCAAATGCCAAAGATTCAAAGTAATAAGTTAAGCCATTTGGGGGAGCTTTGCACATTTCTTTACTTTTTTTTTTTTCAAAAAAATCCCAGGGAATTTTGAAATAGAGAATATGAAAAATAAAGCCAATCTCACATGATCTCACACTGTAACATAACTACTGATATTACTTTGGAGGGTTTCTTTATGCTTTTTTTTTTCTTATGTTGGATTTACACAGTTACACTTGTACTGTATTTATAATTCCATTCCTGCTTTATATATAAATTTTTATAAAGCACATCTTTCTTTGCCATGTAATATTCCAAATTTTACTGGAGGAGTTCATTGAGTCAACATATCTTAATTTCTAAACATGAGTAAATCACTTTTAGAATCAGGAAATGAATTAATAAAACAAAATACATAAATTAAATACTGTTACTCCTTCACCTAATGTTGAACACTTGACAAGGGCTCCTGTGTACGGGTGGAGAGTGTAGGCTCTGGAGGTCTATCTTTGCTCAAGTTCCATTTCTGCCACCTGCTGGCTGTGTGATCTTGGACGACTTACTTCACCTCTCCGTGCTTCAGTTTCTTAATCTATAACACATGGAAAGCGAAGGTGCGAACTTCAGGAATGGGATAATGTCACATGGTGCATTTTCAAGAAATGTCAGTTGTCATTACTGTTTTGATCAGCATCATTATTATTTGAAATCCCATCAGCTTCCAAATAGGAATTTGGTGGAATGGGCACTGAATCAGGAATCAGGAAGTTTATGTTCTAGACCGGCCTGAGTTTGAGACTGCCTTCCCGCTGCTCCTGGAGATGGAATGTTAATACCCATCGTGCCTCCTTCAGGAAGAACCGCGGGCGGGCAGGAGAAGTGGCCTAGAAGTGCAAGGGCTCCGCCGGGGGCGCACCCTGGAGGTCCCAGGCGCAGCCGTGGCTGTGGGTGTGGGCAGCATGAGGGGTTCTGCGCCTCTAGAACCAGCGGTTCCTGGGGGTGCAGTAGGATGTGGGATTTAGATACCTACTCAGGCTGGCTTCAATGAAATGGAAATGTTTTATTGGGGAGGGGGAGGGGCTTTCTAGAATCTGTGGGTTGAAAGCAGAGCTGGAGGAGGATGTGGAAGAGGCACACTCATACGCTGCTGGCGGACCTGCAAATTGGTGCAATCATTCTGGAAAGCAGTCTGGAGATTCTTGGGAAAACTTGGAATGGAACCACCATTTGACCCAGCTATCCTACTCTGGGATTTATACCCAAAGGACTTAAAATCAGCATACCATAGTGATGCAGCCACATCAATGTTTATAGCTGTGACTCCAAGGACTCAATTCACGATAGCTAGACTATGGAAGCAACCTAGGT